>NW_026893863.1:0-317636 GCF_032452875.1 Bos javanicus
CAGAGGTTGCTCCGTTTGTGCCCAGAAAGCGCCTGCCAGATCCACAGCCTCTCTCCTCAGCTGTCCTCCCCGCCTAGAGGCAGGTGGATGTGCTGTGCGGGCTTCCCTGTGCGTTTGGGCTCCCTAGCACAGCCGCAGCGCAGGGGAACCAGCCCATGATCAGTGAGCTCCGGGCAGTACTTTGGTCCCAGGTTTGGAGCCCAATGCCCGGAACGCGGGAGAGAAGAGGCTGGCTGCCGGCGGGTGCTTGCAAGCCTGTGCTGGGAAGGACCGAGTGAGCTTCCACACCGGCGGAGCTCCAGCTCTGCGCCCAGGCGCGATAGCACAGAGCCCCGGCCGAGAGGCTGCTCTGTGCTGGGCGAGCCTCCCCAAGCCCTGCCCAGCTTCTAGCGTTCGCGCCCGGGAAGGAGCAGGCTGCGGGAGTGTGGGAGACGTGAGTGGTGCCTGACTGGTGCCTCAGCTCAGCCCTCGCCTTCCCTTCGGACCTAGGAGCCAGGCGTCCTTGCAGAGGGCTTAGGGGCTGGGGGTGTGCACACTGCCAAAGCCTCCCGCGGGGAGAGCTCTTTCCGAGGGAAAGGAAGCGCCCCAGGCTGCATTCCCAAGCTGGTGCTTCCCCGCCCAGACTAAGCGCCGCACGGAGGGAATCAGGGTCCCGGTGCCCCTGGCTTGGGGAGGCAGCTCCACAGCCAGAGTGTTGCTCCGTTTGTGCCCAGAAAGCGCCTGCCAGACCGGGCCTTCCCTGGAGCTGTCCTCCCGCCTAGAGGCAGGTGGATGTGCTGTGCGGGCTTCCCCTGTGCGTTTGGGCTCCCTAGCACAGCCGCAGCGCAGGGGAACCAGCCCATGATCAGTGAGCTCCGGGCAGTACTTTGGTCCCAGGTTTGGAGCCCAATGCCCGGAACGCGGGAGAGAAGAGGCTGGCTGCCGGCGGGTGCTTGCAAGCCTGTGCTGGGAAGGACCGAGTGAGCTTCCACACCGGCGGAGCTCCAGCTCTGCGCCCAGGCGCGATAGCACAGAGCCCCGGCCGAGAGGCTGCTCTGTGCTGGGCGAGCCTCCCCAAGCCCTGCCCAGCTTCTAGCGTTCGCGCCCGGGAAGGAGCAGGCTGCGGGAGTGTGGGAGACGTGAGTGGTGCCTGACTGGTGCCTCAGCTCAGCCCTCGCCTTCCCTTCGGACCTAGGAGCCAGGCGTCCTTGCAGAGGGCTTAGGGGCTGGGGGTGTGCACACTGCCAAAGCCTCCCGCGGGGAGAGCTCTTTCCGAGGGAAAGGAAGCGCCCCAGGCTGCATTCCCAAGCTGGTGCTTCCCCGCCCAGACTAAGCGCCGCACGGAGGGAATCAGGGTCCCGGTGCCCCTGGCTTGGGGAGGCAGCTCCACAGCCAGAGTGTTGCTCCGTTTGTGCCCAGAAAGCGCCTGCCAGACCGGGCCTTCCCTGGAGCTGTCCTCCCGCCTAGAGGCAGGTGGATGTGCTGTGCGGGCTTCCCCTGTGCGTTTGGGCTCCCTAGCACAGCCGCAGCGCAGGGGAACCAGCCCATGATCAGTGAGCTCCGGGCAGTACTTTGGTCCCAGGTTTGGAGCCCAATGCCCGGAACGCGGGAGAGAAGAGGCTGGCTGCCGGCGGGTGCTTGCAAGCCTGTGCTGGGAAGGACCGAGTGAGCTTCCACACCGGCGGAGCTCCAGCTCTGCGCCCAGGCGCGATAGCACAGAGCCCCGGCCGAGAGGCTGCTCTGTGCTGGGCGAGCCTCCCCAAGCCCTGCCCAGCTTCTAGCGTTCGCGCCCGGGAAGGAGCAGGCTGCGGGAGTGTGGGAGACGTGAGTGGTGCCTGACTGGTGCCTCAGCTCAGCCCTCGCCTTCCCTTCGGACCTAGGAGCCAGGCGTCCTTGCAGAGGGCTTAGGGGCTGGGGGTGTGCACACTGCCAAAGCCTCCCGCGGGGAGAGCTCTTTCCGAGGGAAAGGAAGCGCCCCAGGCTGCATTCCCAAGCTGGTGCTTCCCCGCCCAGACTAAGCACCGCACGGGGGGAATCAGGGTCCCAGTGCCCCTGGCTTGGGGAGGCAGCTCCACAGCCAGAGTGTTGCTCCGTTTGTGCCCAGAAAGCGCCTGCCAGACCGGGCCTTCCCTGGAGCTGTCCTCCCGCCTAGAGGCAGGTGGATGTGCTGTGCGGGCTTCCCCTGTGCGTTTGGGCTCCCTAGCACAGCCGCAGCGCAGGGGAACCAGCCCATGATCAGTGAGCTCCGGGCAGTACTTTGGTCCCAGGTTTGGAGCCCAATGCCCGGAACGCGGAGAGAAGAGGCTGGCTGCCGGCGGGTGCTTGCAAGCCTGTGCTGGGAAGGACCGAGTGAGCTTCCACACCGGCGGAGCTCCAGCTCTGCGCCCAGGCGCGATAGCACAGAGCCCCGGCCGAGAGGCTGCTCTGTGCTGGGCGAGCCTCCCCAAGCCCTGCCCAGCTTCTAGCGTTCGCGCCCGGGAAGGAGCAGGCTGCGGGAGTGTGGGAGACGTGAGTGGTGCCTGACTGGTGCCTCAGCTCAGCCCTCGCCTTCCCTTCGGACCTAGGAGCCAGGCGTCCTTGCAGAGGGCTTAGGGGCTGGGGGTGTGCACACTGCCAAAGCCTCCCGCGGGGAGAGCTCTTTCCGAGGGAAAGGAAGCGCCCCAGGCTGCATTCCCAAGCTGGTGCTTCCCCGCCCAGACTAAGCGCCGCACGGAGGGAATCAGGGTCCCGGTGCCCCTGGCTTGGGGAGGCAGCTCCACAGCCAGAGTGTTGCTCCGTTTGTGCCCAGAAAGCGCCTGCCAGACCGGGCCTTCCCTGGAGCTGTCCTCCCGCCTAGAGGCAGGTGGATGTGCTGTGCGGGCTTCCCCTGTGCGTTTGGGCTCCCTAGCACAGCCGCAGCGCAGGGGAACCAGCCCATGATCAGTGAGCTCCGGGCAGTACTTTGGTCCCAGGTTTGGAGCCCAATGCCCGGAACGCGGGAGAGAAGAGGCTGGCTGCCGGCGGGTGCTTGCAAGCCTGTACTGGGAAGGACCGAGTGAGCTTCCACACCGGCGGAGCTCCAGCTCTGCGCCCAGGCGCGATAGCACAGAGCCCCGGCCGAGAGGCTGCTCTGTGCTGGGCGAGCCTCCCCAAGCCCTGCCCAGCTTCTAGCGTTCGCGCCCGGGAAGGAGCAGGCTGCGGGAGTGTGGGAGACGTGAGTGGTGCCTGACTGGTGCCTCAGCTCAGCCCTCGCCTTCCCTTCGGACCTAGGAGCCAGGCGTCCTTGCAGAGGGCTTAGGGGCTGGGGGTGTGCACACTGCCAAAGCCTCCCGCGGGGCGAGCTCTTTCCGAGGGAAAGGAAGCGCCCCAGGCTGCATTCCCAAGCTGGTGCTTCCCCGCCCAGACTAAGCGCCGCACGGAGGGAATCAGGGTCCCGGTGCCCCTGGCTTGGGGAGGCAGCTCCACAGCCAGAGTGTTGCTCCGTTTGTGCCCAGAAAGCGCCTGCCAGACCGGGCCTTCCCTGGAGCTGTCCTCCCGCCTAGAGGCAGGTGGATGTGCTGTGCGGGCTTCCCCTGTGCGTTTGGGCTCCCTAGCACAGCCGCCGCGCAGGGGAACCAGCCCATGATCAGTGAGCTCCGGGCAGTACTTTGGTCCCAGGTTTGGAGCCCAATGCCCGGAACGCGGGAGAGAAGAGGCTGGCTGCCGGCGGGTGCTTGCAAGCCTGTGCTGGGAAGGACCGAGTGAGCTTCCACACCGGCGGAGCTCCAGCTCTGCGCCCAGGCGCGATAGCACAGAGCCCCGGCCGAGAGGCTGCTCTGTGCTGGGCGAGCCTCCCCAAGCCCTGCCCAGCTTCTAGCGTTCGCGCCCGGGAAGGAGCAGGCTGCGGGAGTGTGGGAGACGTGAGTGGTGCCTGACTGGTGCCTCAGCTCAGCCCTCGCCTTCCCTTCGGACCTAGGAGCCAGGCGTCCTTGCAGAGGGCTTAGGGGCTGGGGGTGTGCACACTGCCAAAGCCTCCCGCGGGGAGAGCTCTTTCCGAGGGAAAGGAAGCGCCCCAGGCTGCATTCCCAAGCTGGGGCTTCCCCGCCCAGACTAAGCGCCGCACGGAGGGAATCAGGGTCCCGGTGCCCCTGGCTTGGGGAGGCAGCTCCACAGCCAGAGTGTTGCTCCGTTTGTGCCCAGAAAGCGCCTGCCAGACCGGGCCTTCCCTGGAGCTGTCCTCCCGCCTAGAGGCAGGTGGATGTGCTGTGCGGGCTTCCCCTGTGCGTTTGGGCTCCCTAGCACAGCCGCAGCGCAGGGGAACCAGCCCATGATCAGTGAGCTCCGGGCAGTACTTTGGTCCCAGGTTTGGAGCCCAATGCCCGGAACGCGGGAGAGAAGAGGCTGGCTGCCGGCGGGTGCTTGCAAGCCTGTGCTGGGAAGGACCGAGTGAGCTTCCACACCGGCGGAGCTCCAGCTCTGCGCCCAGGCGCGATAGCACAGAGCCCCGGCCGAGAGGCTGCTCTGTGCTGGGCGAGCCTCCCCAAGCCCTGCCCAGCTTCTAGCGTTCGCGCCCGGGAAGGAGCAGGCTGCGGGAGTGTGGGAGACGTGAGTGGTGCCTGACTGGTGCCTCAGCTCAGCCCTCGCCTTCCCTTCGGACCTAGGAGCCAGGCGTCCTTGCAGAGGGCTTAGGGGCTGGGGGTGTGCACACTGCCAAAGCCTCCCGCGGGGAGAGCTCTTTCCGAGGGAAAGGAAGCGCCCCAGGCTGCATTCCCAAGCTGGTGCTTCCCCGCCCAGACTAAGCGCCGCACGGAGGGAATCAGGGTCCCGGTGCCCCTGGCTTGGGGAGGCAGCTCCACAGCCAGAGTGTTGCTCCGTTTGTGCCCAGAAAGCGCCTGCCAGACCGGGCCTTCCCTGGAGCTGTCCTCCCGCCTAGAGGCAGGTGGATGTGCTGTGCGGGCTTCCCCTGTGCGTTTGGGCTCCCTAGCACAGCCGCAGCGCAGGGGACCCAGCCCATGATCAGTGAGCTCCGGGCAGTACTTTGGTCCCAGGTTTGGAGCCCAATGCCCGGAACGCGGGAGAGAAGAGGCTGGCTGCCGGCGGGTGCTTGCAAGCCTGTGCTGGGAAGGACCGAGTGAGCTTCCACACCGGCGGAGCTCCAGCTCTGCGCCCAGGCGCGATAGCACAGAGCCCCGGCCGAGAGGCTGCTCTGTGCTGGGCGAGCCTCCCCAAGCCCTGCCCAGCTTCTAGCGTTCGCGCCCGGGAAGGAGCAGGCTGCGGGAGTGTGGGAGACGTGAGTGGTGCCTGACTGGTGCCTCAGCTCAGCCCTCGCCTTCCCTTCGGACCTAGGAGCCAGGCGTCCTTGCAGAGGGCTTAGGGGCTGGGGGTGTGCACACTGCCAAAGCCTCCCGCGGGGAGAGCTCTTTCCGAGGGAAAGGAAGCGCCCCAGGCTGCATTCCCAAGCTGGGGCTTCCCCGCCCAGACTAAGCGCCGCACGGAGGGAATCAGGGTCCCGGTGCCCCTGGCTTGGGGAGGCAGCTCCACAGCCAGAGTGTTGCTCCGTTTGTGCCCAGAAAGCGCCTGCCAGACCGGGCCTTCCCTGGAGCTGTCCTCCCGCCTAGAGGCAGGTGGATGTGCTGTGCGGGCTTCCCCTGTGCGTTTGGGCTCCCTAGCACAGCCGCAGCGCAGGGGAACCAGCCCATGATCAGTGAGCTCCGGGCAGTACTTTGGTCCCAGGTTTGGAGCCCAATGCCCGGAACGCGGGAGAGAAGAGGCTGGCTGCCGGCGGGTGCTTGCAAGCCTGTACTGGGAAGGACCGAGTGAGCTTCCACACCGGCGGAGCTCCAGCTCTGCGCCCAGGCGCGATAGCACAGAGCCCCGGCCGAGAGGCTGCTCTGTGCTGGGCGAGCCTCCCCAAGCCCTGCCCAGCTTCTAGCGTTCGCGCCCGGGAAGGAGCAGGCTGCGGGAGTGTGGGAGACGTGAGTGGTGCCTGACTGGTGCCTCAGCTCAGCCCTCGCCTTCCCTTCGGACCTAGGAGCCAGGCGTCCTTGCAGAGGGCTTAGGGGCTGGGGGTGTGCACACTGCCAAAGCCTCCCGCGGGGAGAGCTCTTTCCGAGGGAAAGGAAGCGCCCCAGGCTGCATTCCCAAGCTGGTGCTTCCCCGCCCAGACTAAGCGCCGCACGGAGGGAATCAGGGTCCCGGTGCCCCTGGCTTGGGGAGGCAGCTCCACAGCCAGAGTGTTGCTCCGTTTGTGCCCAGAAAGCGCCTGCCAGACCGGGCCTTCCCTGGAGCTGTCCTCCCGCCTAGAGGCAGGTGGATGTGCTGTGCGGGCTTCCCCTGTGCGTTTGGGCTCCCTAGCACAGCCGCAGCGCAGGGGAACCAGCCCATGATCAGTGAGCTCCGGGCAGTACTTTGGTCCCAGGTTTGGAGCCCAATGCCCGGAACGCGGGAGAGAAGAGGCTGGCTGCCGGCGGGTGCTTGCAAGCCTGTGCTGGGAAGGACCGAGTGAGCTTCCACACCGGCGGAGCTCCAGCTCTGCGCCCAGGCGCGATAGCACAGAGCCCCGGCCGAGAGGCTGCTCTGTGCTGGGCGAGCCTCCCCAAGCCCTGCCCAGCTTCTAGCGTTCGCGCCCGGGAAGGAGCAGGCTGCGGGAGTGTGGGAGACGTGAGTGGTGCCTGACTGGTGCCTCAGCTCAGCCCTCGCCTTCCCTTCGGACCTAGGAGCCAGGCGTCCTTGCAGAGGGCTTAGGGGCTGGGGGTGTGCACACTGCCAAAGCCTCCCGCGGGGAGAGCTCTTTCCGAGGGAAAGGAAGCGCCCCAGGCTGCATTCCCAAGCTGGTGCTTCCCCGCCCAGACTAAGCGCCGCACGGAGGGAATCAGGGTCCCGGTGCCCCTGGCTTGGGGAGGCAGCTCCACAGCCAGAGTGTTGCTCCGTTTGTGCCCAGAAAGCGCCTGCCAGACCGGGCCTTCCCTGGAGCTGTCCTCCCGCCTAGAGGCAGGTGGATGTGCTGTGCGGGCTTCCCCTGTGCGTTTGGGCTCCCTAGCACAGCCGCAGCGCAGGGGAACCAGCCCATGATCAGTGAGCTCCGGGCAGTACTTTGGTCCCAGGTTTGGAGCCCAATGCCCGGAACGCGGGAGAGAAGAGGCTGGCTGCCGGCGGGTGCTTGCAAGCCTGTGCTGGGAAGGACCGAGTGAGCTTCCACACCGGCGGAGCTCCAGCTCTGCGCCCAGGCGCGATAGCACAGAGCCCCGGCCGAGAGGCTGCTCTGTGCTGGGCGAGCCTCCCCAAGCCCTGCCCAGCTTCTAGCGTTCGCGCCCGGGAAGGAGCAGGCTGCGGGAGTGTGGGAGACGTGAGTGGTGCCTGACTGGTGCCTCAGCTCAGCCCTCGCCTTCCCTTCGGACCTAGGAGCCAGGCGTCCTTGCAGAGGGCTTAGGGGCTGGGGGTGTGCACACTGCCAAAGCCTCCCGCGGGGAGAGCTCTTTCCGAGGGAAAGGAAGCGCCCCAGGCTGCATTCCCAAGCTGGTGCTTCCCCGCCCAGACTAAGCGCCGCACGGAGGGAATCAGGGTCCCGGTGCCCCTGGCTTGGGGAGGCAGCTCCACAGCCAGAGTGTTGCTCCGTTTGTGCCCAGAAAGCGCCTGCCAGACCGGGCCTTCCCTGGAGCTGTCCTCCCGCCTAGAGGCAGGTGGATGTGCTGTGCGGGCTTCCCCTGTGCGTTTGGGCTCCCTAGCACAGCCGCAGCGCAGGGGAACCAGCCCATGATCAGTGAGCTCCGGGCAGTACTTTGGTCCCAGGTTTGGAGCCCAATGCCCGGAACGCGGGAGAGAAGAGGCTGGCTGCCGGCGGGTGCTTGCAAGCCTGTGCTGGGAAGGACCGAGTGAGCTTCCACACCGGCGGAGCTCCAGCTCTGCGCCCAGGCGCGATAGCACAGAGCCCCGGCCGAGAGGCTGCTCTGTGCTGGGCGAGCCTCCCCAAGCCCTGCCCAGCTTCTAGCGTTCGCGCCCGGGAAGGAGCAGGCTGCGGGAGTGTGGGAGACGTGAGTGGTGCCTGACTGGTGCCTCAGCTCAGCCCTCGCCTTCCCTTCGGACCTAGGAGCCAGGCGTCCTTGCAGAGGGCTTAGGGGCTGGGGGTGTGCACACTGCCAAAGCCTCCCGCGGGGAGAGCTCTTTCCGAGGGAAAGGAAGCGCCCCAGGCTGCATTCCCAAGCTGGTGCTTCCCCGCCCAGACTAAGCGCCGCACGGAGGGAATCAGGGTCCCGGTGCCCCTGGCTTGGGGAGGCAGCTCCACAGCCAGAGTGTTGCTCCGTTTGTGCCCAGAAAGCGCCTGCCAGACCGGGCCTTCCCTGGAGCTGTCCTCCCGCCTAGAGGCAGGTGGATGTGCTGTGCGGGCTTCCCCTGTGCGTTTGGGCTCCCTAGCACAGCCGCAGCGCAGGGGAACCAGCCCATGATCAGTGAGCTCCGGGCAGTACTTTGGTCCCAGGTTTGGAGCCCAATGCCCGGAACGCGGGAGAGAAGAGGCTGGCTGCCGGCGGGTGCTTGCAAGCCTGTGCTGGGAAGGACCGAGTGAGCTTCCACACCGGCGGAGCTCCAGCTCTGCGCCCAGGCGCGATAGCACAGAGCCCCGGCCGAGAGGCTGCTCTGTGCTGGGCGAGCCTCCCCAAGCCCTGCCCAGCTTCTAGCGTTCGCGCCCGGGAAGGAGCAGGCTGCGGGAGTGTGGGAGACGTGAGTGGTGCCTGACTGGTGCCTCAGCTCAGCCCTCGCCTTCCCTTCGGACCTAGGAGCCAGGCGTCCTTGCAGAGGGCTTAGGGGCTGGGGGTGTGCACACTGCCAAAGCCTCCCGCGGGGAGAGCTCTTTCCGAGGGAAAGGAAGCGCCCCAGGCTGCATTCCCAAGCTGGGGCTTCCCCGCCCAGACTAAGCGCCGCACGGAGGGAATCAGGGTCCCGGTGCCCCTGGCTTGGGGAGGCAGCTCCACAGCCAGAGTGTTGCTCCGTTTGTGCCCAGAAAGCGCCTGCCAGACCGGGCCTTCCCTGGAGCTGTCCTCCCGCCTAGAGGCAGGTGGATGTGCTGTGCGGGCTTCCCCTGTGCGTTTGGGCTCCCTAGCACAGCCGCAGCGCAGGGGAACCAGCCCATGATCAGTGAGCTCCGGGCAGTACTTTGGTCCCAGGTTTGGAGCCCAATGCCCGGAACGCGGGAGAGAAGAGGCTGGCTGCCGGCGGGTGCTTGCAAGCCTGTGCTGGGAAGGACCGAGTGAGCTTCCACACCGGCGGAGCTCCAGCTCTGCGCCCAGGCGCGATAGCACAGAGCCCCGGCCGAGAGGCTGCTCTGTGCTGGGCGAGCCTCCCCAAGCCCTGCCCAGCTTCTAGCGTTCGCGCCCGGGAAGGAGCAGGCTGCGGGAGTGTGGGAGACGTGAGTGGTGCCTGACTGGTGCCTCAGCTCAGCCCTCGCCTTCCCTTCGGACCTAGGAGCCAGGCGTCCTTGCAGAGGGCTTAGGGGCTGGGGGTGTGCACACTGCCAAAGCCTCCCGCGGGGAGAGCTCTTTCCGAGGGAAAGGAAGCGCCCCAGGCTGCATTCCCAAGCTGGTGCTTCCCCGCCCAGACTAAGCGCCGCACGGAGGGAATCAGGGTCCCGGTGCCCCTGGCTTGGGGAGGCAGCTCCACAGCCAGAGTGTTGCTCCGTTTGTGCCCAGAAAGCGCCTGCCAGACCGGGCCTTCCCTGGAGCTGTCCTCCCGCCTAGAGGCAGGTGGATGTGCTGTGCGGGCTTCCCCTGTGCGTTTGGGCTCCCTAGCACAGCCGCAGCGCAGGGGAACCAGCCCATGATCAGTGAGCTCCGGGCAGTACTTTGGTCCCAGGTTTGGAGCCCAATGCCCGGAACGCGGGAGAGAAGAGGCTGGCTGCCGGCGGGTGCTTGCAAGCCTGTGCTGGGAAGGACCGAGTGAGCTTCCACACCGGCGGAGCTCCAGCTCTGCGCCCAGGCGCGATAGCACAGAGCCCCGGCCGAGAGGCTGCTCTGTGCTGGGCGAGCCTCCCCAAGCCCTGCCCAGCTTCTAGCGTTCGCGCCCGGGAAGGAGCAGGCTGCGGGAGTGTGGGAGACGTGAGTGGTGCCTGACTGGTGCCTCAGCTCAGCCCTCGCCTTCCCTTCGGACCTAGGAGCCAGGCGTCCTTGCAGAGGGCTTAGGGGCTGGGGGTGTGCACACTGCCAAAGCCTCCCGCGGGGAGAGCTCTTTCCGAGGGAAAGGAAGCGCCCCAGGCTGCATTCCCAAGCTGGTGCTTCCCCGCCCAGACTAAGCGCCGCACGGGGGGAATCAGGGTCCCGGTGCCCCTGGCTTGGGGAGGCAGCTCCACAGCCAGAGTGTTGCTCCGTTTGTGCCCAGAAAGCGCCTGCCAGACCGGGCCTTCCCTGGAGCTGTCCTCCCGCCTAGAGGCAGGTGGATGTGCTGTGCGGGCTTCCCCTGTGCGTTTGGGCTCCCTAGCACAGCCGCAGCGCAGGGGAACCAGCCCATGATCAGTGAGCTCCGGGCAGTACTTTGGTCCCAGGTTTGGAGCCCAATGCCCGGAACGCGGGAGAGAAGAGGCTGGCTGCCGGCGGGTGCTTGCAAGCCTGTGCTGGGAAGGACCGAGTGAGCTTCCACACCGGCGGAGCTCCAGCTCTGCGCCCAGGCGCGATAGCACAGAGCCCCGGCCGAGAGGCTGCTCTGTGCTGGGCGAGCCTCCCCAAGCCCTGCCCAGCTTCTAGCGTTCGCGCCCGGGAAGGAGCAGGCTGCGGGAGTGTGGGAGACGTGAGTGGTGCCTGACTGGTGCCTCAGCTCAGCCCTCGCCTTCCCTTCGGACCTAGGAGCCAGGCGTCCTTGCAGAGGGCTTAGGGGCTGGGGGTGTGCACACTGCCAAAGCCTCCCGCGGGGAGAGCTCTTTCCGAGGGAAAGGAAGCGCCCCAGGCTGCATTCCCAAGCTGGTGCTTCCCCGCCCAGACTAAGCGCCGCACGGAGGGAATCAGGGTCCCGGTGCCCCTGGCTTGGGGAGGCAGCTCCACAGCCAGAGTGTTGCTCCGTTTGTGCCCAGAAAGCGCCTGCCAGACCGGGCCTTCCCTGGAGCTGTCCTCCCGCCTAGAGGCAGGTGGATGTGCTGTGCGGGCTTCCCCTGTGCGTTTGGGCTCCCTAGCACAGCCGCAGCGCAGGGGAACCAGCCCATGATCAGTGAGCTCCGGGCAGTACTTTGGTCCCAGGTTTGGAGCCCAATGCCCGGAACGCGGGAGAGAAGAGGCTGGCTGCCGGCGGGTGCTTGCAAGCCTGTGCTGGGAAGGACCGAGTGAGCTTCCACACCGGCGGAGCTCCAGCTCTGCGCCCAGGCGCGATAGCACAGAGCCCCGGCCGAGAGGCTGCTCTGTGCTGGGCGAGCCTCCCCAAGCCCTGCCCAGCTTCTAGCGTTCGCGCCCGGGAAGGAGCAGGCTGCGGGAGTGTGGGAGACGTGAGTGGTGCCTGACTGGTGCCTCAGCTCAGCCCTCGCCTTCCCTTCGGACCTAGGAGCCAGGCGTCCTTGCAGAGGGCTTAGGGGCTGGGGGTGTGCACACTGCCAAAGCCTCCCGCGGGGAGAGCTCTTTCCGAGGGAAAGGAAGCGCCCCAGGCTGCATTCCCAAGCTGGTGCTTCCCCGCCCAGACTAAGCGCCGCACGGAGGGAATCAGGGTCCCGGTGCCCCTGGCTTGGGGAGGCAGCTCCACAGCCAGAGTGTTGCTCCGTTTGTGCCCAGAAAGCGCCTGCCAGACCGGGCCTTCCCTGGAGCTGTCCTCCCGCCTAGAGGCAGGTGGATGTGCTGTGCGGGCTTCCCCTGTGCGTTTGGGCTCCCTAGCACAGCCGCAGCGCAGGGGAACCAGCCCATGATCAGTGAGCTCCGGGCAGTACTTTGGTCCCAGGTTTGGAGCCCAATGCACGGAACGCGGGAGAGAAGAGGCTGGCTGCCGGCGGGTGCTTGCAAGCCTGTGCTGGGAAGGACCGAGTGAGCTTCCACACCGGCGGAGCTCCAGCTCTGCGCCCAGGCGCGATAGCACAGAGCCCCGGCCGAGAGGCTGCTCTGTGCTGGGCGAGCCTCCCCAAGCCCTGCCCAGCTTCTAGCGTTCGCGCCCGGGAAGGAGCAGGCTGCGGGAGTGTGGGAGACGTGAGTGGTGCCTGACTGGTGCCTCAGCTCAGCCCTCGCCTTCCCTTCGGACCTAGGAGCCAGGCGTCCTTGCAGAGGGCTTAGGGGCTGGGGGTGTGCACACTGCCAAAGCCTCCCGCGGGGAGAGCTCTTTCCGAGGGAAAGGAAGCGCCCCAGGCTGCATTCCCAAGCTGGGGCTTCCCCGCCCAGACTAAGCGCCGCACGGAGGGAATCAGGGTCCCGGTGCCCCTGGCTTGGGGAGGCAGCTCCACAGCCAGAGTGTTGCTCCGTTTGTGCCCAGAAAGCGCCTGCCAGACCGGGCCTTCCCTGGAGCTGTCCTCCCGCCTAGAGGCAGGTGGATGTGCTGTGCGGGCTTCCCTGTGCGTTTGGGCTCCCTAGCACAGCCGCAGCGCAGGGGAACCAGCCCATGATCAGTGAGCTCCGGGCAGTACTTTGGTCCCAGGTTTGGAGCCCAATGCCCGGAACGCGGGAGAGAAGAGGCTGGCTGCCGGCGGGTGCTTGCAAGCCTGTGCTGGGAAGGACCGAGTGAGCTTCCACACCGGCGGAGCTCCAGCTCTGCGCCCAGGCGCGATAGCACAGAGCCCCGGCCGAGAGGCTGCTCTGTGCTGGGCGAGCCTCCCCAAGCCCTGCCCAGCTTCTAGCGTTCGCGCCCGGGAAGGAGCAGGCTGCGGGAGTGTGGGAGACGTGAGTGGTGCCTGACTGGTGCCTCAGCTCAGCCCTCGCCTTCCCTTCGGACCTAGGAGCCAGGCGTCCTTGCAGAGGGCTTAGGGGCTGGGGGTGTGCACACTGCCAAAGCCTCCCGCGGGGAGAGCTCTTTCCGAGGGAAAGGAAGCGCCCCAGGCTGCATTCCCAAGCTGGTGCTTCCCCGCCCAGACTAAGCGCCACACGGAGGGAATCAGGGTCCCGGTGCCCCTGGCTTGGGGAGGCAGCTCCACAGCCAGAGTGTTGCTCCGTGTGTGCCCAGAAAGCGCCTGCCAGACCGGGCCTTCCCTGGAGCTGTCCTCCCGCCTAGAGGCAGGTGGATGTGCTGTGCGGGCTTCCCCTGTGCGTTTGGGCTCCCTAGCACAGCCGCAGCACAGGGGAACCAGCCCATGATCAGTGAGCTCCGGCAGTACTTTGGTCCCAGGTTTGGAGCCCAATGCCCGGAACGCGGGAGAGAAGAGGCTGGCTGCCGGCGGGTGCTTGCAAGCCTGTGCTGGGAAGGACCGAGTGAGCTTCCACACCGGCGGAGCTCCAGCTCTGCGCCCAGGCGCGATAGCACAGAGCCCCGGCCGAGAGGCTGCTCTGTGCTGGGCGAGCCTCCCCAAGCCCTGCCCAGCTTCTAGCGTTCGCGCCCGGGAAGGAGCAGGCTGCGGGAGTGTGGGAGACGTGAGTGGTGCCTGACTGGTGCCTCAGCTCAGCCCTCGCCTTCCCTTCGGACCTAGGAGCCAGGCGTCCTTGCAGAGGGCTTAGGGGCTGGGGGTGTGCACACTGCCAAAGCCTCCCGCGGGGAGAGCTCTTTCCGAGGGAAAGGAAGCGCCCCAGGCTGCACTCCCAAGCTGGTGCTTCCCCACCCAGACTAAGCGCCGCACGGAGGGAATCAGAGTCCCGGTGCCCCTGGCTTGGGGAGGCAGCTCCACAGCCAGAGTGTTGCTCCGTGTGTGCCCAGAAAGCGCCTGCCAGACCGGGCCTTCCCTGGAGCTGTCCTCCCGCCTAGAGGCAGGTGGATGTGCTGTGCGGGCTTCCCCTGTGCGTTTGGGCTCCCTAGCACAGCCGCAGCGCAGGGGAACCAGCCCATGATCAGTGAGCTCCGGGCAGTACTTTGGTCCCAGGTTTGGAGCCCAATGCCCGGAACGCGGGAGAGAAGAGGCTGGCTGCCGGCGGGTGCTTGCAAGCCTGTGCTGGGAAGGACCGAGTGAGCTTCCACACCGGCGGAGCTCCAGCTCTGCGCCCAGGCGCGATAGCACAGAGCCCCGGCCGAGAGGCTGCTCTGTGCTGGGCGAGCCTCCCCAAGCCCTGCCCAGCTTCTAGCGTTCGCGCCCGGGAAGGAGCAGGCTGCGGGAGTGTGGGAGACGTGAGTGGTGCCTGACTGGTGCCTCAGCTCAGCCCTCGCCTTCCCTTCGGACCTAGGAGCCAGGCGTCCTTGCAGAGGGCTTAGGGGCTGGGGGTGTGCACACTGCCAAAGCCTCCCGCGGGGAGAGCTCTTTCCGAGGGAAAGGAAGCGCCCCAGGCTGCATTCCCAAGCTGGTGCTTCCCCGCCCAGACTAAGCGCCGCACGGAGGGAATCAGGGTCCCGGTGCCCCTGGCTTGGGGAGGCAGCTCCACAGCCAGAGTGTTGCTCCGTTTGTGCCCAGAAAGCGCCTGCCAGACCGGGCCTTCCCTGGAGCTGTCCTCCCGCCTAGAGGCAGGTGGATGTGCTGTGCGGGCTTCCCCTGTGCGTTTGGGCTCCCTAGCACAGCCGCAGCGCAGGGGATCCAGCCCATGATCAGTGAGCTCCGGGCAGTACTTTGGTCCCAGGTTTGGAGCCCAATGCCCGGAACGCGGGAGAGAAGAGGCTGGCTGCCGGCGGGTGCTTGCAAGCCTGTACTGGGAAGGACCGAGTGAGCTTCCACACCGGCGGAGCTCCAGCTCTGCGCCCAGGCGCGATAGCACAGAGCCCCGGCCGAGAGGCTGCTCTGTGCTGGGCGAGCCTCCCCAAGCCCTGCCCAGCTTCTAGCGTTCGCGCCCGGGAAGGAGCAGGCTGCGGGAGTGTGGGAGACGTGAGTGGTGCCTGACTGGTGCCTCAGCTCAGCCCTCGCCTTCCCTTCGGACCTAGGAGCCAGGCGTCCTTGCAGAGGGCTTAGGGGCTGGGGGTGTGCACACTGCCAAAGCCTCCCGCGGGGAGAGCTCTTTCCGAGGGAAAGGAAGCGCCCCAGGCTGCATTCCCAAGCTGGTGCTTCCCCGCCCAGACTAAGCGCCGCACGGGGGGAATCAGGGTCCCGGTGCCCCTGGCTTGGGGAGGCAGCTCCACAGCCAGAGTGTTGCTCCGTTTGTGCCCAGAAAGCGCCTGCCAGACCGGGCCTTCCCTGGAGCTGTCCTCCCGCCTAGAGGCAGGTGGATGTGCTGTGCGGGCTTCCCCTGTGCGTTTGGGCTCCCTAGCACAGCCGCAGCGCAGGGGAACCAGCCCATGATCAGTGAGCTCCGGGCAGTACTTTGGTCCCAGGTTTGGAGCCCAATGCCCGGAACGCGGGAGAGAAGAGGCTGGCTGCCGGCGGGTGCTTGCAAGCCTGTGCTGGGAAGGACCGAGTGAGCTTCCACACCGGCGGAGCTCCAGCTCTGCGCCCAGGCGCGATAGCACAGAGCCCCGGCCGAGAGGCTGCTCTGTGCTGGGCGAGCCTCCCCAAGCCCTGCCCAGCTTCTAGCGTTCGCGCCCGGGAAGGAGCAGGCTGCGGGAGTGTGGGAGACGTGAGTGGTGCCTGACTGGTGCCTCAGCTCAGCCCTCGCCTTCCCTTCGGACCTAGGAGCCAGGCGTCCTTGCAGAGGGCTTAGGGGCTGGGGGTGTGCACACTGCCAAAGCCTCCCGCGGGGAGAGCTCTTTCCGAGGGAAAGGAAGCGCCCCAGGCTGCATTCCCAAGCTGGTGCTTCCCCGCCCAGACTAAGCGCCGCACGGAGGGAATCAGGGTCCCGGTGCCCCTGGCTTGGGGAGGCAGCTCCACAGCCAGAGTGTTGCTCCGTTTGTGCCCAGAAAGCGCCTGCCAGACCGGGCCTTCCCTGGAGCTGTCCTCCCGCCTAGAGGCAGGTGGATGTGCTGTGCGGGCTTCCCCTGTGCGTTTGGGCTCCCTAGCACAGCCGCAGCGCAGGGGAACCAGCCCATGATCAGTGAGCTCCGGGCAGTACTTTGGTCCCAGGTTTGGAGCCCAATGCCCGGAACGCGGGAGAGAAGAGGCTGGCTGCCGGCGGGTGCTTGCAAGCCTGTGCTGGGAAGGACCGAGTGAGCTTCCACACCGGCGGAGCTCCAGCTCTGCGCCCAGGCGCGATAGCACAGAGCCCCGGCCGAGAGGCTGCTCTGTGCTGGGCGAGCCTCCCCAAGCCCTGCCCAGCTTCTAGCGTTCGCGCCCGGGAAGGAGCAGGCTGCGGGAGTGTGGGAGACGTGAGTGGTGCCTGACTGGTGCCTCAGCTCAGCCCTCGCCTTCCCTTCGGACCTAGGAGCCAGGCGTCCTTGCAGAGGGCTTAGGGGCTGGGGGTGTGCACACTGCCAAAGCCTCCCGCGGGGAGAGCTCTTTCCGAGGGAAAGGAAGCGCCCCAGGCTGCATTCCCAAGCTGGTGCTTCCCCGCCCAGACTAAGCGCCGCACGGAGGGAATCAGGGTCCCGGTGCCCCTGGCTTGGGGAGGCAGCTCCACAGCCAGAGTGTTGCTCCGTTTGTGCCCAGAAAGCGCCTGCCAGACCGGGCCTTCCCTGGAGCTGTCCTCCCGCCTAGAGGCAGGTGGATGTGCTGTGCGGGCTTCCCCTGTGCGTTTGGGCTCCCTAGCACAGCCGCAGCGCAGGGGAACCAGCCCATGATCAGTGAGCTCCGGGCAGTACTTTGGTCCCAGGTTTGGAGCCCAATGCCCGGAACGCGGGAGAGAAGAGGCTGGCTGCCGGCGGGTGCTTGCAAGCCTGTGCTGGGAAGGACCGAGTGAGCTTCCACACCGGCGGAGCTCCAGCTCTGCGCCCAGGCGCGATAGCACAGAGCCCCGGCCGAGAGGCTGCTCTGTGCTGGGCGAGCCTCCCCAAGCCCTGCCCAGCTTCTAGCGTTCGCGCCCGGGAAGGAGCAGGCTGCGGGAGTGTGGGAGACGTGAGTGGTGCCTGACTGGTGCCTCAGCTCAGCCCTCGCCTTCCCTTCGGACCTAGGAGCCAGGCGTCCTTGCAGAGGGCTTAGGGGCTGGGGGTGTGCACACTGCCAAAGCCTCCCGCGGGGAGAGCTCTTTCCGAGGGAAAGGAAGCGCCCCAGGCTGCATTCCCAAGCTGGTGCTTCCCCGCCCAGACTAAGCGCCGCACGGAGGGAATCAGGGTCCCGGTGCCCCTGGCTTGGGGAGGCAGCTCCACAGCCAGAGTGTTGCTCCGTTTGTGCCCAGAAAGCGCCTGCCAGACCGGGCCTTCCCTGGAGCTGTCCTCCCGCCTAGAGGCAGGTGGATGTGCTGTGCGGGCTTCCCTGTGCGTTTGGGCTCCCTAGCACAGCCGCAGCGCAGGGGAACCAGCCCATGATCAGTGAGCTCCGGGCAGTACTTTGGTCCCAGGTTTGGAGCCCAATGCCCGGAACGCGGGAGAGAAGAGGCTGGCTGCCGGCGGGTGCTTGCAAGCCTGTGCTGGGAAGGACCGAGTGAGCTTCCACACCGCTGGAGCTCCAGCTCTGCGCCCAGGCGCGATAGCACAGAGCCCCGGCCGAGAGGCTGCTCTGTGCTGGGCGAGCCTCCCCAAGCCCTGCCCAGCTTCTAGCGTTCGCGCCCGGGAAGGAGCAGGCTGCGGGAGTGTGGGAGACGTGAGTGGTGCCTGACTGGTGCCTCAGCTCAGCCCTCGCCTTCCCTTCGGACCTAGGAGCCAGGCGTCCTTGCAGAGGGCTTAGGGGCTGGGGGTGTGCACACTGCCAAAGCCTCCCGCGGGGAGAGCTCTTTCCGAGGGAAAGGAAGCGCCCCAGGCTGCATTCCCAAGCTGGTGCTTCCCCGCCCAGACTAAGCGCCGCACGGAGGGAATCAGGGTCCCGGTGCCCCTGGCTTGGGGAGGCAGCTCCACAGCCAGAGTGTTGCTCCGTTTGTGCCCAGAAAGCGCCTGCCAGACCGGGCCTTCCCTGGAGCTGTCCTCCCGCCTAGAGGCGGGTGGATGTGCTGTGCGGGCTTCCCTGTGCCTTTGGGCTCCCTAGCACAGCCGCAGCGCAGGGGAACCAGCCCATGATCAGTGAGCTCCGGGCAGTACTTTGGTCCCAGGTTTCGTGCCCAATGCCCGGAACGCGGGAGAGAAGAGGCTGGCTGCCGGCGGGTGCTTGCAAGCCTGTGCTGGGAAGGACCGAGTGAGCTTCCACACCGCTGGAGCTCCAGCTCTGCGCACAGGCGCGATAGCACAGAGCCCCGGCCGAGAGGCTGCTCTGTGCTGGGCGAGCCTCCCCAAGCCCTGCCCAGCTTCTAGCGTTCGCGCCCGGGAAGGAGCAGGCTGCGGGAGTGTGGGAGACGTGAGTGGTGCCTGACTGGTGCCTCAGCTCAGCCCTCGCCTTCCCTTCGGACCTAGGAGCCAGGCGTCCTTGCAGAGGGCTTAGGGGCTGGGGGTGTGCACACTGCCAAAGCCTCCCGCGGGGAGAGCTCTTTCCGAGGGAAAGGAAGCGCCCCAGGCTGCATTCCCAAGCTGGTGCTTCCCCGCCCAGACTAAGCGCCGCACGGAGGGAATCAGGGTCCCGGTGCCCCTGGCTTGGGGAGGCAGCTCCACAGCCAGAGTGTTGCTCCGTTTGTGCCCAGAAAGCGCCTGCCAGACCGGGCCTTCCCTGGAGCTGTCCTCCCGCCTAGAGGCAGGTGGATGTGCTGTGCGGGCTTCCCCTGTGCGTTTGGGCTCCCTAGCACAGCCGCAGCGCAGGGGAACCAGCCCATGATCAGTGAGCTCCGGGCAGTACTTTGGTCCCAGGTTTGGAGCCCAATGCCCGGAACGCGGGAGAGAAGAGGCTGGCTGCCGGCGGGTGCTTGCAAGCCTGTGCTGGGAAGGACCGAGTGAGCTTCCACACCGGCGGAGCTCCAGCTCTGCGCCCAGGCGCGATAGCACAGAGCCCCGGCCGAGAGGCTGCTCTGTGCTGGGCGAGCCTCCCCAAGCCCTGCCCAGCTTCTAGCGTTCGCGCCCGGGAAGGAGCAGGCTGCGGGAGTGTGGGAGACGTGAGTGGTGCCTGACTGGTGCCTCAGCTCAGCCCTCGCCTTCCCTTCGGACCTAGGAGCCAGGCGTCCTTGCAGAGGGCTTAGGGGCTGGGGGTGTGCACACTGCCAAAGCCTCCCGCGGGGAGAGCTCTTTCCGAGGGAAAGGAAGCGCCCCAGGCTGCATTCCCAAGCTGGTGCTTCCCCGCCCAGACTAAGCGCCGCACGGAGGGAATCAGGGTCCCGGTGCCCCTGGCTTGGGGAGGCAGCTCCACAGCCAGAGTGTTGCTCCGTTTGTGCCCAGAAAGCGCCTGCCAGACCGGGCCTTCCCTGGAGCTGTCCTCCCGCCTAGAGGCAGGTGGATGTGCTGTGCGGGCTTCCCCTGTGCGTTTGGGCTCCCTAGCACAGCCGCAGCGCAGGGGAACCAGCCCATGATCAGTGAGCTCCGGGCAGTACTTTGGTCCCAGGTTTGGAGCCCAATGCCCGGAACGCGGGAGAGAAGAGGCTGGCTGCCGGCGGGTGCTTGCAAGCCTGTGCTGGGAAGGACCGAGTGAGCTTCCACACCGGCGGAGCTCCAGCTCTGCGCCCAGGCGCGATAGCACAGAGCCCCGGCCGAGAGGCTGCTCTGTGCTGGGCGAGCCTCCCCAAGCCCTGCCCAGCTTCTAGCGTTCGCGCCCGGGAAGGAGCAGGCTGCGGGAGTGTGGGAGACGTGAGTGGTGCCTGACTGGTGCCTCAGCTCAGCCCTCGCCTTCCCTTCGGACCTAGGAGCCAGGCGTCCTTGCAGAGGGCTTAGGGGCTGGGGGTGTGCACACTGCCAAAGCCTCCCGCGGGGAGAGCTCTTTCCGAGGGAAAGGAAGCGCCCCAGGCTGCATTCCCAAGCTGGTGCTTCCCCGCCCAGACTAAGCGCCGCACGGAGGGAATCAGGGTCCCGGTGCCCCTGGCTTGGGGAGGCAGCTCCACAGCCAGAGTGTTGCTCCGTTTGTGCCCAGAAAGCGCCTGCCAGACCGGGCCTTCCCTGGAGCTGTCCTCCCGCCTAGAGGCAGGTGGATGTGCTGTGCGGGCTTCCCCTGTGCGTTTGGGCTCCCTAGCACAGCCGCAGCGCAGGGGAACCAGCCCATGATCAGTGAGCTCCGGGCAGTACTTTGGTCCCAGGTTTGGAGCCCAATGCCCGGAACGCGGGAGAGAAGAGGCTGGCTGCCGGCGGGTGCTTGCAAGCCTGTACTGGGAAGGACCGAGTGAGCTTCCACACCGGCGGAGCTCCAGCTCTGCGCCCAGGCGCGATAGCACAGAGCCCCGGCCGAGAGGCTGCTCTGTGCTGGGCGAGCCTCCCCAAGCCCTGCCCAGCTTCTAGCGTTCGCGCCCGGGAAGGAGCAGGCTGCGGGAGTGTGGGAGACGTGAGTGGTGCCTGACTGGTGCCTCAGCTCAGCCCTCGCCTTCCCTTCGGACCTAGGAGCCAGGCGTCCTTGCAGAGGGCTTAGGGGCTGGGGGTGTGCACACTGCCAAAGCCTCCCGCGGGGAGAGCTCTTTCCGAGGGAAAGGAAGCGCCCCAGGCTGCATTCCCAAGCTGGTGCTTCCCCGCCCAGACTAAGCGCCGCACGGAGGGAATCAGGGTCCCGGTGCCCCTGGCTTGGGGAGGCAGCTCCACAGCCAGAGTGTTGCTCCGTTTGTGCCCAGAAAGCGCCTGCCAGACCGGGCCTTCCCTGGAGCTGTCCTCCCGCCTAGAGGCAGGTGGATGTGCTGTGCGGGCTTCCCCTGTGCGTTTGGGCTCCCTAGCACAGCCGCAGCGCAGGGGAACCAGCCCATGATCAGTGAGCTCCGGGCAGTACTTTGGTCCCAGGTTTGGAGCCCAATGCCCGGAACGCGGGAGAGAAGAGGCTGGCTGCCGGCGGGTGCTTGCAAGCCTGTGCTGGGAAGGACCGAGTGAGCTTCCACACCGGCGGAGCTCCAGCTCTGCGCCCAGGCGCGATAGCACAGAGCCCCGGCCGAGAGGCTGCTCTGTGCTGGGCGAGCCTCCCCAAGCCCTGCCCAGCTTCTAGCGTTCGCGCCCGGGAAGGAGCAGGCTGCGGGAGTGTGGGAGACGTGAGTGGTGCCTGACTGGTGCCTCAGCTCAGCCCTCGCCTTCCCTTCGGACCTAGGAGCCAGGCGTCCTTGCAGAGGGCTTAGGGGCTGGGGGTGTGCACACTGCCAAAGCCTCCCGCGGGGAGAGCTCTTTCCGAGGGAAAGGAAGCGCCCCAGGCTGCATTCCCAAGCTGGTGCTTCCCCGCCCAGACTAAGCGCCGCACGGAGGGAATCAGGGTCCCGGTGCCCCTGGCTTGGGGAGGCAGCTCCACAGCCAGAGTGTTGCTCCGTTTGTGCCCAGAAAGCGCCTGCCAGACCGGGCCTTCCCTGGAGCTGTCCTCCCGCCTAGAGGCAGGTGGATGTGCTGTGCGGGCTTCCCCTGTGCGTTTGGGCTCCCTAGCACAGCCGCAGCGCAGGGGAACCAGCCCATGATCAGTGAGCTCCGGGCAGTACTTTGGTCCCAGGTTTGGAGCCCAATGCCCGGAACGCGGGAGAGAAGAGGCTGGCTGCCGGCGGGTGCTTGCAAGCCTGTACTGGGAAGGACCGAGTGAGCTTCCACACCGGCGGAGCTCCAGCTCTGCGCCCAGGCGCGATAGCACAGAGCCCCGGCCGAGAGGCTGCTCTGTGCTGGGCGAGCCTCCCCAAGCCCTGCCCAGCTTCTAGCGTTCGCGCCCGGGAAGGAGCAGGCTGCGGGAGTGTGGGAGACGTGAGTGGTGCCTGACTGGTGCCTCAGCTCAGCCCTCGCCTTCCCTTCGGACCTAGGAGCCAGGCGTCCTTGCAGAGGGCTTAGGGGCTGGGGGTGTGCACACTGCCAAAGCCTCCCGCGGGGAGAGCTCTTTCCGAGGGAAAGGAAGCGCCCCAGGCTGCATTCCCAAGCTGGTGCTTCCCCGCCCAGACTAAGCGCCGCACGGAGGGAATCAGGGTCCCGGTGCCCCTGGCTTGGGGAGGCAGCTCCACAGCCAGAGTGTTGCTCCGTTTGTGCCCAGAAAGCGCCTGCCAGACCGGGCCTTCCCTGGAGCTGTCCTCCCGCCTAGAGGCAGGTGGATGTGCTGTGCGGGCTTCCCCTGTGCGTTTGGGCTCCCTAGCACAGCCGCAGCGCAGGGGAACCAGCCCATGATCAGTGAGCTCCGGGCAGTACTTTGGTCCCAGGTTTGGAGCCCAATGCCCGGAACGCGGGAGAGAAGAGGCTGGCTGCCGGCGGGTGCTTGCAAGCCTGTGCTGGGAAGGACCGAGTGAGCTTCCACACCGGCGGAGCTCCAGCTCTGCGCCCAGGCGCGATAGCACAGAGCCCCGGCCGAGAGGCTGCTCTGTGCTGGGCGAGCCTCCCCAAGCCCTGCCCAGCTTCTAGCGTTCGCGCCCGGGAAGGAGCAGGCTGCGGGAGTGTGGGAGACGTGAGTGGTGCCTGACTGGTGCCTCAGCTCAGCCCTCGCCTTCCCTTCGGACCTAGGAGCCAGGCGTCCTTGCAGAGGGCTTAGGGGCTGGGGGTGTGCACACTGCCAAAGCCTCCCGCGGGGAGAGCTCTTTCCGAGGGAAAGGAAGCGCCCCAGGCTGCATTCCCAAGCTGGTGCTTCCCCGCCCAGACTAAGCGCCGCACGGAGGGAATCAGGGTCCCGGTGCCCCTGGCTTGGGGAGGCAGCTCCACAGCCAGAGTGTTGCTCCGTTTGTGCCCAGAAAGCGCCTGCCAGACCGGGCCTTCCCTGGAGCTGTCCTCCCGCCTAGAGGCAGGTGGATGTGCTGTGCGGGCTTCCCCTGTGCGTTTGGGCTCCCTAGCACAGCCGCAGCGCAGGGGAACCAGCCCATGATCAGTGAGCTCCGGGCAGTACTTTGGTCCCAGGTTTGGAGCCCAATGCCCGGAACGCGGGAGAGAAGAGGCTGGCTGCCGGCGGGTGCTTGCAAGCCTGTACTGGGAAGGACCGAGTGAGCTTCCACACCGGCGGAGCTCCAGCTCTGCGCCCAGGCGCGATAGCACAGAGCCCCGGCCGAGAGGCTGCTCTGTGCTGGGCGAGCCTCCCCAAGCCCTGCCCAGCTTCTAGCGTTCGCGCCCGGGAAGGAGCAGGCTGCGGGAGTGTGGGAGACGTGAGTGGTGCCTGACTGGTGCCTCAGCTCAGCCCTCGCCTTCCCTTCGGACCTAGGAGCCAGGCGTCCTTGCAGAGGGCTTAGGGGCTGGGGGTGTGCACACTGCCAAAGCCTCCCGCGGGGAGAGCTCTTTCCGAGGGAAAGGAAGCGCCCCAGGCTGCATTCCCAAGCTGGTGCTTCCCCGCCCAGACTAAGCGCCGCACGGAGGGAATCAGGGTCCCGGTGCCCCTGGCTTGGGGAGGCAGCTCCACAGCCAGAGTGTTGCTCCGTTTGTGCCCAGAAAGCGCCTGCCAGACCGGGCCTTCCCTGGAGCTGTCCTCCCGCCTAGAGGCAGGTGGATGTGCTGTGCGGGCTTCCCCTGTGCGTTTGGGCTCCCTAGCACAGCCGCAGCGCAGGGGAACCAGCCCATGATCAGTGAGCTCCGGGCAGTACTTTGGTCCCAGGTTTGGAGCCCAATGCCCGGAACGCGGGAGAGAAGAGGCTGGCTGCCGGCGGGTGCTTGCAAGCCTGTGCTGGGAAGGACCGAGTGAGCTTCCACACCGGCGGAGCTCCAGCTCTGCGCCCAGGCGCGATAGCACAGAGCCCCGGCCGAGAGGCTGCTCTGTGCTGGGCGAGCCTCCCCAAGCCCTGCCCAGCTTCTAGCGTTCGCGCCCGGGAAGGAGCAGGCTGCGGGAGTGTGGGAGACGTGAGTGGTGCCTGACTGGTGCCTCAGCTCAGCCCTCGCCTTCCCTTCGGACCTAGGAGCCAGGCGTCCTTGCAGAGGGCTTAGGGGCTGGGGGTGTGCACACTGCCAAAGCCTCCCGCGGGGAGAGCTCTTTCCGAGGGAAAGGAAGCGCCCCAGGCTGCATTCCCAAGCTGGTGCTTCCCCGCCCAGACTAAGCGCCGCACGGAGGGAATCAGGGTCCCGGTGCCCCTGGCTTGGGGAGGCAGCTCCACAGCCAGAGTGTTGCTCCGTTTGTGCCCAGAAAGCGCCTGCCAGACCGGGCCTTCCCTGGAGCTGTCCTCCCGCCTAGAGGCAGGTGGATGTGCTGTGCGGGCTTCCCCTGTGCGTTTGGGCTCCCTAGCACAGCCGCAGCGCAGGGGAACCAGCCCATGATCAGTGAGCTCCGGGCAGTACTTTGGTCCCAGGTTTGGAGCCCAATGCCCGGAACGCGGGAGAGAAGAGGCTGGCTGCCGGCGGGTGCTTGCAAGCCTGTGCTGGGAAGGACCGAGTGAGCTTCCACACCGGCGGAGCTCCAGCTCTGCGCCCAGGCGCGATAGCACAGAGCCCCGGCCGAGAGGCTGCTCTGTGCTGGGCGAGCCTCCCCAAGCCCTGCCCAGCTTCTAGCGTTCGCGCCCGGGAAGGAGCAGGCTGCGGGAGTGTGGGAGACGTGAGTGGTGCCTGACTGGTGCCTCAGCTCAGCCCTCGCCTTCCCTTCGGACCTAGGAGCCAGGCGTCCTTGCAGAGGGCTTAGGGGCTGGGGGTGTGCACACTGCCAAAGCCTCCCGCGGGGAGAGCTCTTTCCGAGGGAAAGGAAGCGCCCCAGGCTGCATTCCCAAGCTGGTGCTTCCCCGCCCAGACTAAGCGCCGCACGGAGGGAATCAGGGTCCCGGTGCCCCTGGCTTGGGGAGGCAGCTCCACA
This sequence comes from Bos javanicus, assembly GCF_032452875.1. NCBI lineage: Eukaryota > Metazoa > Chordata > Mammalia > Artiodactyla > Bovidae > Bos > Bos javanicus. The sequence goes on from NW_026893863.1 coordinate 24,656, forward strand.
GCCAGAGTGTTGCTCCGTTTGTGCCCAGAAAGCGCCTGCCAGACCGGGCCTTCCCTGGAGCTGTCCTCCCGCCTAGAGGCAGGTGGATGTGCTGTGCGGGCTTCCCCTGTGCGTTTGGGCTCCCTAGCACAGCCGCAGCGCAGGGGAACCAGCCCATGATCAGTGAGCTCCGGGCAGTACTTTGGTCCCAGGTTTGGAGCCCAATGCCCGGAACGCGGGAGAGAAGAGGCTGGCTGCCGGCGGGTGCTTGCAAGCCTGTGCTGGGAAGGACCGAGTGAGCTTCCACACCGGCGGAGCTCCAGCTCTGCGCCCAGGCGCGATAGCACAGAGCCCCGGCCGAGAGGCTGCTCTGTGCTGGGCGAGCCTCCCCAAGCCCTGCCCAGCTTCTAGCGTTCGCGCCCGGGAAGGAGCAGGCTGCGGGAGTGTGGGAGACGTGAGTGGTGCCTGACTGGTGCCTCAGCTCAGCCCTCGCCTTCCCTTCGGACCTAGGAGCCAGGCGTCCTTGCAGAGGGCTTAGGGGCTGGGGGTGTGCACACTGCCAAAGCCTCCCGCGGGGAGAGCTCTTTCCGAGGGAAAGGAAGCGCCCCAGGCTGCATTCCCAAGCTGGTGCTTCCCCGCCCAGACTAAGCGCCGCACGGAGGGAATCAGGGTCCCGGTGCCCCTGGCTTGGGGAGGCAGCTCCACAGCCAGAGTGTTGCTCCGTTTGTGCCCAGAAAGCGCCTGCCAGACCGGGCCTTCCCTGGAGCTGTCCTCCCGCCTAGAGGCAGGTGGATGTGCTGTGCGGGCTTCCCCTGTGCGTTTGGGCTCCCTAGCACAGCCGCAGCGCAGGGGAACCAGCCCATGATCAGTGAGCTCCGGGCAGTACTTTGGTCCCAGGTTTGGAGCCCAATGCCCGGAACGCGGGAGAGAAGAGGCTGGCTGCCGGCGGGTGCTTGCAAGCCTGTGCTGGGAAGGACCGAGTGAGCTTCCACACCGGCGGAGCTCCAGCTCTGCGCCCAGGCGCGATAGCACAGAGCCCCGGCCGAGAGGCTGCTCTGTGCTGGGCGAGCCTCCCCAAGCCCTGCCCAGCTTCTAGCGTTCGCGCCCGGGAAGGAGCAGGCTGCGGGAGTGTGGGAGACGTGAGTGGTGCCTGACTGGTGCCTCAGCTCAGCCCTCGCCTTCCCTTCGGACCTAGGAGCCAGGCGTCCTTGCAGAGGGCTTAGGGGCTGGGGGTGTGCACACTGCCAAAGCCTCCCGCGGGGAGAGCTCTTTCCGAGGGAAAGGAAGCGCCCCAGGCTGCATTCCCAAGCTGGTGCTTCCCCGCCCAGACTAAGCGCCGCACGGAGGGAATCAGGGTCCCGGTGCCCCTGGCTTGGGGAGGCAGCTCCACAGCCAGAGTGTTGCTCCGTTTGTGCCCAGAAAGCGCCTGCCAGACCGGGCCTTCCCTGGAGCTGTCCTCCCGCCTAGAGGCAGGTGGATGTGCTGTGCGGGCTTCCCCTGTGCGTTTGGGCTCCCTAGCACAGCCGCAGCGCAGGGGAACCAGCCCATGATCAGTGAGCTCCGGGCAGTACTTTGGTCCCAGGTTTGGAGCCCAATGCCCGGAACGCGGGAGAGAAGAGGCTGGCTGCCGGCGGGTGCTTGCAAGCCTGTGCTGGGAAGGACCGAGTGAGCTTCCACACCGGCGGAGCTCCAGCTCTGCGCCCAGGCGCGATAGCACAGAGCCCCGGCCGAGAGGCTGCTCTGTGCTGGGCGAGCCTCCCCAAGCCCTGCCCAGCTTCTAGCGTTCGCGCCCGGGAAGGAGCAGGCTGCGGGAGTGTGGGAGACGTGAGTGGTGCCTGACTGGTGCCTCAGCTCAGCCCTCGCCTTCCCTTCGGACCTAGGAGCCAGGCGTCCTTGCAGAGGGCTTAGGGGCTGGGGGTGTGCACACTGCCAAAGCCTCCCGCGGGGAGAGCTCTTTCCGAGGGAAAGGAAGCGCCCCAGGCTGCATTCCCAAGCTGGTGCTTCCCCGCCCAGACTAAGCGCCGCACGGAGGGAATCAGGGTCCCGGTGCCCCTGGCTTGGGGAGGCAGCTCCACAGCCAGAGTGTTGCTCCGTTTGTGCCCAGAAAGCGCCTGCCAGACCGGGCCTTCCCTGGAGCTGTCCTCCCGCCTAGAGGCAGGTGGATGTGCTGTGCGGGCTTCCCCTGTGCGTTTGGGCTCCCTAGCACAGCCGCAGCGCAGGGGAACCAGCCCATGATCAGTGAGCTCCGGGCAGTACTTTGGTCCCAGGTTTGGAGCCCAATGCCCGGAACGCGGGAGAGAAGAGGCTGGCTGCCGGCGGGTGCTTGCAAGCCTGTGCTGGGAAGGACCGAGTGAGCTTCCACACCGGCGGAGCTCCAGCTCTGCGCCCAGGCGCGATAGCACAGAGCCCCGGCCGAGAGGCTGCTCTGTGCTGGGCGAGCCTCCCCAAGCCCTGCCCAGCTTCTAGCGTTCGCGCCCGGGAAGGAGCAGGCTGCGGGAGTGTGGGAGACGTGAGTGGTGCCTGACTGGTGCCTCAGCTCAGCCCTCGCCTTCCCTTCGGACCTAGGAGCCAGGCGTCCTTGCAGAGGGCTTAGGGGCTGGGGGTGTGCACACTGCCAAAGCCTCCCGCGGGGAGAGCTCTTTCCGAGGGAAAGGAAGCGCCCCAGGCTGCATTCCCAAGCTGGTGCTTCCCCGCCCAGACTAAGCGCCGCACGGAGGGAATCAGGGTCCCGGTGCCCCTGGCTTGGGGAGGCAGCTCCACAGCCAGAGTGTTGCTCCGTTTGTGCCCAGAAAGCGCCTGGCAGACCGGGCCTTCCCTGGAGCTGTCCTCCCGCCTAGAGGCAGGTGGATGTGCTGTGCGGGCTTCCCCTGTGCGTTTGGGCTCCCTAGCACAGCCGCAGCGCAGGGGAACCAGCCCATGATCAGTGAGCTCCGGGCAGTACTTTGGTCCCAGGTTTGGAGCCCAATGCCCGGAACGCGGGAGAGAAGAGGCTGGCTGCCGGCGGGTGCTTGCAAGCCTGTACTGGGAAGGACCGAGTGAGCTTCCACACCGGCGGAGCTCCAGCTCTGCGCACAGGCGCGATAGCACAGAGCCCCGGCCGAGAGGCTGGTCTGTGCTGGGCGAGCCTCCCCCAAGCCCTGCCCAGCTTCTAGCGTTCGCGCCCGGGAAGCAGCAGGCTGCGGGAGTGTGAGAGACGTGAGTGGTGCCTGACTGGGGCCTCAGCTCAGCTCTCGCCTTCCCTTCGGACCTAGGAGCCAGGCGTCCTTGCAGAGGGCTTAGGGGCTGGGGGTGTGCACACTGCCAAAGCCTCCCGCGGGGAGAGCTCTTTCCGAGGGAAAGGAAGCGCCCCAGGCTGCATTCCCAAGCTGGTGCTTCCCCGTCCAGACTAAGCGCCGCACGGAGGGAATCAGGGTCCCGGGGCCCCTGGCTTGGGGAGGCAGCTCCACAGCCAGAGTGTTGCTCCGTTTGTGCCCAGAAAGCGCCTGCCAGACCGGGCCTTCCCTGGAGCTGTCCTCCCGCCTAGAGGCAGGTGGATGTGCTGTGCGGGCTTCCCCTGTGCGTTTGGGCTCCCTAGCACAGCCGCAGCGCAGGGGAACCAGCCCATGATCAGTGAGCTCCGGGCAGTACTTTGGTCCCAGGTTTGGAGCCCAATGCCCGGAACGCGGGAGAGAAGAGGCTGGCTGCCGGCGGGTGCTTGCAAGCCTGTGCTGGGAAGGACCGAGTGAGCTTCCACACCGGCGGAGCTCCAGCTCTGCGCCCAGGCGCGATAGCACAGAGCCCCGGCCGAGAGGCTGCTCTGTGCTGGGCGAGCCTCCCCAAGCCCTGCCCAGCTTCTAGCGTTCGCGCCCGGGAAGGAGCAGGCTGCGGGAGTGTGGGAGACGTGAGTGGTGCCTGACTGGTGCCTCAGCTCAGCCCTCGCCTTCCCTTCGGACCTAGGAGCCAGGCGTCCTTGCAGAGGGCTTAGGGGCTGGGGGTGTGCACACTGACCAAGCCTCCCGCGGGGAGAGCTCTTTCCGAGGGAAAGGAAGCGCCCCAGGCTGCATTCCCAAGCTGGTGCTTCCCCGCCCAGACTAAGCGCCGCACGGAGGGAATCAGGGTCCCGGTGCCCCTGGCTTGGGGAGGCAGCTCCACAGCCAGAGTGTTGCTCCGTTTGTGCCCAGAAAGCGCCTGCCAGACCGGGCCTTCCCTGGAGCTGTCCTCCCGCCTAGAGGCAGGTGGATGTGCTGTGCGGGCTTCCCCTGTGCGTTTGGGCTCCCTAGCACAGCCGCAGCGCAGGGGAACCAGCCCATGATCAGTGAGCTCCGGGCAGTACTTTGGTCCCAGGTTTGGAGCCCAATGCCCGGAACGCGGGAGAGAAGAGGCTGGCTGCCGGCGGGTGCTTGCAAGCCTGTGCTGGGAAGGACCGAGTGAGCTTCCACACCGGCGGAGCTCCAGCTCTGCGCCCAGGCGCGATAGCACAGAGCCCCGGCCGAGAGGCTGCTCTGTGCTGGGCGAGCCTCCCCAAGCCCTGCCCAGCTTCTAGCGTTCGCGCCCGGGAAGGAGCAGGCTGCGGGAGTGTGGGAGACGTGAGTGGTGCCTGACTGGTGCCTCAGCTCAGCCCTCGCCTTCCCTTCGGACCTAGGAGCCAGGCGTCCTTGCAGAGGGCTTAGGGGCTGGGGGTGTGCACACTGCCAAAGCCTCCCGCGGGGAGAGCTCTTTCCGAGGGAAAGGAAGCGCCCCAGGCTGCATTCCCAAGCTGGTGCTTCCCCGCCCAGACTAAGCGCCGCACGGAGGGAATCAGGGTCCCGGTGCCCCTGGCTTGGGGAGGCAGCTCCACAGCCAGAGTGTTGCTCCGTTTGTGCCCAGAAAGCGCCTGCCAGACCGGGCCTTCCCTGGAGCTGTCCTCCCGCCTAGAGGCAGGTGGATGTGCTGTGCGGGCTTCCCCTGTGCGTTTGGGCTCCCTAGCACAGCCGCAGCGCAGGGGAACCAGCCCATGATCAGTGAGCTCCGGGCAGTACTTTGGTCCCAGGTTTGGAGCCCAATGCCCGGAACGCGGGAGAGAAGAGGCTGGCTGCCGGCGGGTGCTTGCAAGCCTGTGCTGGGAAGGACCGAGTGAGCTTCCACACCGGCGGAGCTCCAGCTCTGCGCCCAGGCGCGATAGCACAGAGCCCCGGCCGAGAGGCTGCTCTGTGCTGGGCGAGCCTCCCCAAGCCCTGCCCAGCTTCTAGCGTTCGCGCCCGGGAAGGAGCAGGCTGCGGGAGTGTGGGAGACGTGAGTGGTGCCTGACTGGTGCCTCAGCTCAGCCCTCGCCTTCCCTTCGGACCTAGGAGCCAGGCGTCCTTGCAGAGGGCTTAGGGGCTGGGGGTGTGCACACTGCCAAAGCCTCCCGCGGGGAGAGCTCTTTCCGAGGGAAAGGAAGCGCCCCAGGCTGCATTCCCAAGCTGGTGCTTCCCCGCCCAGACTAAGCGCCGCACGGAGGGAATCAGGGTCCCGGTGCCCCTGGCTTGGGGAGGCAGCTCCACAGCCAGAGTGTTGCTCCGTTTGTGCCCAGAAAGCGCCTGCCAGACCGGGCCTTCCCTGGAGCTGTCCTCCCGCCTAGAGGCAGGTGGATGTGCTGTGCGGGCTTCCCCTGTGCGTTTGGGCTCCCTAGCACAGCCGCAGCGCAGGGGAACCAGCCCATGATCAGTGAGCTCCGGGCAGTACTTTGGTCCCAGGTTTGGAGCCCAATGCCCGGAACGCGGGAGAGAAGAGGCTGGCTGCCGGCGGGTGCTTGCAAGCCTGTGCTGGGAAGGACCGAGTGAGCTTCCACACCGGCGGAGCTCCAGCTCTGCGCCCAGGCGCGATAGCACAGAGCCCCGGCCGAGAGGCTGCTCTGTGCTGGGCGAGCCTCCCCAAGCCCTGCCCAGCTTCTAGCGTTCGCGCCCGGGAAGGAGCAGGCTGCGGGAGTGTGGGAGACGTGAGTGGTGCCTGACTGGTGCCTCAGCTCAGCCCTCGCCTTCCCTTCGGACCTAGGAGCCAGGCGTCCTTGCAGAGGGCTTAGGGGCTGGGGGTGTGCACACTGCCAAAGCCTCCCGCGGGGAGAGCTCTTTCCGAGGGAAAGGAAGCGCCCCAGGCTGCATTCCCAAGCTGGTGCTTCCCCGCCCAGACTAAGCGCCGCACGGAGGGAATCAGGGTCCCGGTGCCCCTGGCTTGGGGAGGCAGCTCCACAGCCAGAGTGTTGCTCCGTTTGTGCCCAGAAAGCGCCTGCCAGACCGGGCCTTCCCTGGAGCTGTCCTCCCGCCTAGAGGCAGGTGGATGTGCTGTGCGGGCTTCCCCTGTGCGTTTGGGCTCCCTAGCACAGCCGCAGCGCAGGGGAACCAGCCCATGATCAGTGAGCTCCGGGCAGTACTTTGGTCCCAGGTTTGGAGCCCAATGCCCGGAACGCGGGAGAGAAGAGGCTGGCTGCCGGCGGGTGCTTGCAAGCCTGTACTGGGAAGGACCGAGTGAGCTTCCACACCGGCGGAGCTCCAGCTCTGCGCCCAGGCGCGATAGCACAGAGCCCCGGCCGAGAGGCTGCTCTGTGCTGGGCGAGCCTCCCCAAGCCCTGCCCAGCTTCTAGCGTTCGCGCCCGGGAAGGAGCAGGCTGCGGGAGTGTGGGAGACGTGAGTGGTGCCTGACTGGTGCCTCAGCTCAGCCCTCGCCTTCCCTTCGGACCTAGGAGCCAGGCGTCCTTGCAGAGGGCTTAGGGGCTGGGGGTGTGCACACTGCCAAAGCCTCCCGCGGGGAGAGCTCTTTCCGAGGGAAAGGAAGCGCCCCAGGCTGCATTCCCAAGCTGGTGCTTCCCCGCCCAGACTAAGCGCCGCACGGAGGGAATCAGGGTCCCGGTGCCCCTGGCTTGGGGAGGCAGCTCCACAGCCAGAGTGTTGCTCCGTTTGTGCCCAGAAAGCGCCTGCCAGACCGGGCCTTCCCTGGAGCTGTCCTCCCGCCTAGAGGCAGGTGGATGTGCTGTGCGGGCTTCCCCTGTGCGTTTGGGCTCCCTAGCACAGCCGCAGCGCAGGGGAACCAGCCCATGATCAGTGAGCTCCGGGCAGTACTTTGGTCCCAGGTTTGGAGCCCAATGCCCGGAACGCGGGAGAGAAGAGGCTGGCTGCCGGCGGGTGCTTGCAAGCCTGTACTGGGAAGGACCGAGTGAGCTTCCACACCGGCGGAGCTCCAGCTCTGCGCCCAGGCGCGATAGCACAGAGCCCCGGCCGAGAGGCTGCTCTGTGCTGGGCGAGCCTCCCCAAGCCCTGCCCAGCTTCTAGCGTTCGCGCCCGGGAAGGAGCAGGCTGCGGGAGTGTGGGAGACGTGAGTGGTGCCTGACTGGTGCCTCAGCTCAGCCCTCGCCTTCCCTTCGGACCTAGGAGCCAGGCGTCCTTGCAGAGGGCTTAGGGGCTGGGGGTGTGCACACTGCCAAAGCCTCCCGCGGGGAGAGCTCTTTCCGAGGGAAAGGAAGCGCCCCAGGCTGCATTCCCAAGCTGGTGCTTCCCCGCCCAGACTAAGCGCCGCACGGAGGGAATCAGGGTCCCGGTGCCCCTGGCTTGGGGAGGCAGCTCCACAGCCAGAGTGTTGCTCCGTTTGTGCCCAGAAAGCGCCTGCCAGACCGGGCCTTCCCTGGAGCTGTCCTCCCGCCTAGAGGCAGGTGGATGTGCTGTGCGGGCTTCCCCTGTGCGTTTGGGCTCCCTAGCACAGCCGCAGCGCAGGGGAACCAGCCCATGATCAGTGAGCTCCGGGCAGTACTTTGGTCCCAGGTTTGGAGCCCAATGCCCGGAACGCGGGAGAGAAGAGGCTGGCTGCCGGCGGGTGCTTGCAAGCCTGTGCTGGGAAGGACCGAGTGAGCTTCCACACCGGCGGAGCTCCAGCTCTGCGCCCAGGCGCGATAGCACAGAGCCCCGGCCGAGAGGCTGCTCTGTGCTGGGCGAGCCTCCCCAAGCCCTGCCCAGCTTCTAGCGTTCGCGCCCGGGAAGGAGCAGGCTGCGGGAGTGTGGGAGACGTGAGTGGTGCCTGACTGGTGCCTCAGCTCAGCCCTCGCCTTCCCTTCGGACCTAGGAGCCAGGCGTCCTTGCAGAGGGCTTAGGGGCTGGGGGTGTGCACACTGCCAAAGCCTCCCGCGGGGAGAGCTCTTTCCGAGGGAAAGGAAGCGCCCCAGGCTGCATTCCCAAGCTGGTGCTTCCCCGCCCAGACTAAGCGCCGCACGGAGGGAATCAGGGTCCCGGTGCCCCTGGCTTGGGGAGGCAGCTCCACAGCCAGAGTGTTGCTCCGTTTGTGCCCAGAAAGCGCCTGCCAGACCGGGCCTTCCCTGGAGCTGTCCTCCCGCCTAGAGGCAGGTGGATGTGCTGTGCGGGCTTCCCCTGTGCGTTTGGGCTCCCTAGCACAGCCGCAGCGCAGGGGAACCAGCCCATGATCAGTGAGCTCCGGGCAGTACTTTGGTCCCAGGTTTGGAGCCCAATGCCCGGAACGCGGGAGAGAAGAGGCTGGCTGCCGGCGGGTGCTTGCAAGCCTGTGCTGGGAAGGACCGAGTGAGCTTCCACACCGGCGGAGCTCCAGCTCTGCGCCCAGGCGCGATAGCACAGAGCCCCGGCCGAGAGGCTGCTCTGTGCTGGGCGAGCCTCCCCAAGCCCTGCCCAGCTTCTAGCGTTCGCGCCCGGGAAGGAGCAGGCTGCGGGAGTGTGGGAGACGTGAGTGGTGCCTGACTGGTGCCTCAGCTCAGCCCTCGCCTTCCCTTCGGACCTAGGAGCCAGGCGTCCTTGCAGAGGGCTTAGGGGCTGGGGGTGTGCACACTGCCAAAGCCTCCCGCGGGGAGAGCTCTTTCCGAGGGAAAGGAAGCGCCCCAGGCTGCATTCCCAAGCTGGTGCTTCCCCGCCCAGACTAAGCGCCGCACGGAGGGAATCAGGGTCCCGGTGCCCCTGGCTTGGGGAGGCAGCTCCACAGCCAGAGTGTTGCTCCGTTTGTGCCCAGAAAGCGCCTGCCAGACCGGGCCTTCCCTGGAGCTGTCCTCCCGCCTAGAGGCAGGTGGATGTGCTGTGCGGGCTTCCCCTGTGCGTTTGGGCTCCCTAGCACAGCCGCAGCGCAGGGGAACCAGCCCATGATCAGTGAGCTCCGGGCAGTACTTTGGTCCCAGGTTTGGAGCCCAATGCCCGGAACGCGGGAGAGAAGAGGCTGGCTGCCGGCGGGTGCTTGCAAGCCTGTGCTGGGAAGGACCGAGTGAGCTTCCACACCGGCGGAGCTCCAGCTCTGCGCCCAGGCGCGATAGCACAGAGCCCCGGCCGAGAGGCTGCTCTGTGCTGGGCGAGCCTCCCCAAGCCCTGCCCAGCTTCTAGCGTTCGCGCCCGGGAAGGAGCAGGCTGCGGGAGTGTGGGAGACGTGAGTGGTGCCTGACTGGTGCCTCAGCTCAGCCCTCGCCTTCCCTTCGGACCTAGGAGCCAGGCGTCCTTGCAGAGGGCTTAGGGGCTGGGGGTGTGCACACTGCCAAAGCCTCCCGCGGGGAGAGCTCTTTCCGAGGGAAAGGAAGCGCCCCAGGCTGCATTCCCAAGCTGGTGCTTCCCCGCCCAGACTAAGCGCCGCACGGAGGGAATCAGGGTCCCGGTGCCCCTGGCTTGGGGAGGCAGCTCCACAGCCAGAGTGTTGCTCCGTTTGTGCCCAGAAAGCGCCTGCCAGACCGGGCCTTCCCTGGAGCTGTCCTCCCGCCTAGAGGCAGGTGGATGTGCTGTGCGGGCTTCCCCTGTGCGTTTGGGCTCCCTAGCACAGCCGCAGCGCAGGGGAACCAGCCCATGATCAGTGAGCTCCGGGCAGTACTTTGGTCCCAGGTTTGGAGCCCAATGCCCGGAACGCGGGAGAGAAGAGGCTGGCTGCCGGCGGGTGCTTGCAAGCCTGTGCTGGGAAGGACCGAGTGAGCTTCCACACCGGCGGAGCTCCAGCTCTGCGCCCAGGCGCGATAGCACAGAGCCCCGGCCGAGAGGCTGCTCTGTGCTGGGCGAGCCTCCCCAAGCCCTGCCCAGCTTCTAGCGTTCGCGCCCGGGAAGGAGCAGGCTGCGGGAGTGTGGGAGACGTGAGTGGTGCCTGACTGGTGCCTCAGCTCAGCCCTCGCCTTCCCTTCGGACCTAGGAGCCAGGCGTCCTTGCAGAGGGCTTAGGGGCTGGGGGTGTGCACACTGCCAAAGCCTCCCGCGGGGAGAGCTCTTTCCGAGGGAAAGGAAGCGCCCCAGGCTGCATTCCCAAGCTGGTGCTTCCCCGCCCAGACTAAGCGCCGCACGGAGGGAATCAGGGTCCCGGTGCCCCTGGCTTGGGGAGGCAGCTCCACAGCCAGAGTGTTGCTCCGTTTGTGCCCAGAAAGCGCCTGCCAGACCGGGCCTTCCCTGGAGCTGTCCTCCCGCCTAGAGGCAGGTGGATGTGCTGTGCGGGCTTCCCCTGTGCGTTTGGGCTCCCTAGCACAGCCGCAGCGCAGGGGAACCAGCCCATGATCAGTGAGCTCCGGGCAGTACTTTGGTCCCAGGTTTGGAGCCCAATGCCCGGAACGCGGGAGAGAAGAGGCTGGCTGCCGGCGGGTGCTTGCAAGCCTGTGCTGGGAAGGACCGAGTGAGCTTCCACACCGGCGGAGCTCCAGCTCTGCGCCCAGGCGCGATAGCACAGAGCCCCGGCCGAGAGGCTGCTCTGTGCTGGGCGAGCCTCCCCAAGCCCTGCCCAGCTTCTAGCGTTCGCGCCCGGGAAGGAGCAGGCTGCGGGAGTGTGGGAGACGTGAGTGGTGCCTGACTGGTGCCTCAGCTCAGCCCTCGCCTTCCCTTCGGACCTAGGAGCCAGGCGTCCTTGCAGAGGGCTTAGGGGCTGGGGGTGTGCACACTGCCAAAGCCTCCCGCGGGGAGAGCTCTTTCCGAGGGAAAGGAAGCGCCCCAGGCTGCATTCCCAAGCTGGTGCTTCCCCGCCCAGACTAAGCGCCGCACGGAGGGAATCAGGGTCCCGGTGCCCCTGGCTTGGGGAGGCAGCTCCACAGCCAGAGTGTTGCTCCGTTTGTGCCCAGAAAGCGCCTGCCAGACCGGGCCTTCCCTGGAGCTGTCCTCCCGCCTAGAGGCAGGTGGATGTGCTGTGCGGGCTTCCCCTGTGCGTTTGGGCTCCCTAGCACAGCCGCAGCGCAGGGGAACCAGCCCATGATCAGTGAGCTCCGGGCAGTACTTTGGTCCCAGGTTTGGAGCCCAATGCCCGGAACGCGGGAGAGAAGAGGCTGGCTGCCGGCGGGTGCTTGCAAGCCTGTGCTGGGAAGGACCGAGTGAGCTTCCACACCGGCGGAGCTCCAGCTCTGCGCCCAGGCGCGATAGCACAGAGCCCCGGCCGAGAGGCTGCTCTGTGCTGGGCGAGCCTCCCCAAGCCCTGCCCAGCTTCTAGCGTTCGCGCCCGGGAAGGAGCAGGCTGCGGGAGTGTGGGAGACGTGAGTGGTGCCTGACTGGTGCCTCAGCTCAGCCCTCGCCTTCCCTTCGGACCTAGGAGCCAGGCGTCCTTGCAGAGGGCTTAGGGGCTGGGGGTGTGCACACTGCCAAAGCCTCCCGCGGGGAGAGCTCTTTCCGAGGGAAAGGAAGCGCCCCAGGCTGCATTCCCAAGCTGGTGCTTCCCCGCCCAGACTAAGCGCCGCACGGAGGGAATCAGGGTCCCGGTGCCCCTGGCTTGGGGAGGCAGCTCCACAGCCAGAGTGTTGCTCCGTTTGTGCCCAGAAAGCGCCTGCCAGACCGGGCCTTCCCTGGAGCTGTCCTCCCGCCTAGAGGCAGGTGGATGTGCTGTGCGGGCTTCCCCTGTGCGTTTGGGCTCCCTAGCACAGCCGCAGCGCAGGGGAACCAGCCCATGATCAGTGAGCTCCGGGCAGTACTTTGGTCCCAGGTTTGGAGCCCAATGCCCGGAACGCGGGAGAGAAGAGGCTGGCTGCCGGCGGGTGCTTGCAAGCCTGTGCTGGGAAGGACCGAGTGAGCTTCCACACCGGCGGAGCTCCAGCTCTGCGCCCAGGCGCGATAGCACAGAGCCCCGGCCGAGAGGCTGCTCTGTGCTGGGCGAGCCTCCCCAAGCCCTGCCCAGCTTCTAGCGTTCGCGCCCGGGAAGGAGCAGGCTGCGGGAGTGTGGGAGACGTGAGTGGTGCCTGACTGGTGCCTCAGCTCAGCCCTCGCCTTCCCTTCGGACCTAGGAGCCAGGCGTCCTTGCAGAGGGCTTAGGGGCTGGGGGTGTGCACACTGCCAAAGCCTCCCGCGGGGAGAGCTCTTTCCGAGGGAAAGGAAGCGCCCCAGGCTGCATTCCCAAGCTGGTGCTTCCCCGCCCAGACTAAGCGCCGCACGGAGGGAATCAGGGTCCCGGTGCCCCTGGCTTGGGGAGGCAGCTCCACAGCCAGAGTGTTGCTCCGTTTGTGCCCAGAAAGCGCCTGCCAGACCGGGCCTTCCCTGGAGCTGTCCTCCCGCCTAGAGGCAGGTGGATGTGCTGTGCGGGCTTCCCCTGTGCGTTTGGGCTCCCTAGCACAGCCGCAGCGCAGGGGAACCAGCCCATGATCAGTGAGCTCCGGGCAGTACTTTGGTCCCAGGTTTGGAGCCCAATGCCCGGAACGCGGGAGAGAAGAGGCTGGCTGCCGGCGGGTGCTTGCAAGCCTGTGCTGGGAAGGACCGAGTGAGCTTCCACACCGGCGGAGCTCCAGCTCTGCGCCCAGGCGCGATAGCACAGAGCCCCGGCCGAGAGGCTGCTCTGTGCTGGGCGAGCCTCCCCAAGCCCTGCCCAGCTTCTAGCGTTCGCGCCCGGGAAGGAGCAGGCTGCGGGAGTGTGGGAGACGTGAGTGGTGCCTGACTGGTGCCTCAGCTCAGCCCTCGCCTTCCCTTCGGACCTAGGAGCCAGGCGTCCTTGCAGAGGGCTTAGGGGCTGGGGGTGTGCACACTGCCAAAGCCTCCCGCGGGGAGAGCTCTTTCCGAGGGAAAGGAAGCGCCCCAGGCTGCATTCCCAAGCTGGTGCTTCCCCGCCCAGACTAAGCGCCGCACGGAGGGAATCAGGGTCCCGGTGCCCCTGGCTTGGGGAGGCAGCTCCACAGCCAGAGTGTTGCTCCGTTTGTGCCCAGAAAGCGCCTGCCAGACCGGGCCTTCCCTGGAGCTGTCCTCCCGCCTAGAGGCAGGTGGATGTGCTGTGCGGGCTTCCCCTGTGCGTTTGGGCTCCCTAGCACAGCCGCAGCGCAGGGGAACCAGCCCATGATCAGTGAGCTCCGGGCAGTACTTTGGTCCCAGGTTTGGAGCCCAATGCCCGGAACGCGGGAGAGAAGAGGCTGGCTGCCGGCGGGTGCTTGCAAGCCTGTGCTGGGAAGGACCGAGTGAGCTTCCACACCGGCGGAGCTCCAGCTCTGCGCCCAGGCGCGATAGCACAGAGCCCCGGCCGAGAGGCTGCTCTGTGCTGGGCGAGCCTCCCCAAGCCCTGCCCAGCTTCTAGCGTTCGCGCCCGGGAAGGAGCAGGCTGCGGGAGTGTGGGAGACGTGAGTGGTGCCTGACTGGTGCCTCAGCTCAGCCCTCGCCTTCCCTTCGGACCTAGGAGCCAGGCGTCCTTGCAGAGGGCTTAGGGGCTGGGGGTGTGCACACTGCCAAAGCCTCCCGCGGGGAGAGCTCTTTCCGAGGGAAAGGAAGCGCCCCAGGCTGCATTCCCAAGCTGGTGCTTCCCCGCCCAGACTAAGCGCCGCACGGAGGGAATCAGGGTCCCGGTGCCCCTGGCTTGGGGAGGCAGCTCCACAGCCAGAGTGTTGCTCCGTTTGTGCCCAGAAAGCGCCTGCCAGACCGGGCCTTCCCTGGAGCTGTCCTCCCGCCTAGAGGCAGGTGGATGTGCTGTGCGGGCTTCCCCTGTGCGTTTGGGCTCCCTAGCACAGCCGCAGCGCAGGGGAACCAGCCCATGATCAGTGAGCTCCGGGCAGTACTTTGGTCCCAGGTTTGGAGCCCAATGCCCGGAACGCGGGAGAGAAGAGGCTGGCTGCCGGCGGGTGCTTGCAAGCCTGTGCTGGGAAGGACCGAGTGAGCTTCCACACCGGCGGAGCTCCAGCTCTGCGCCCAGGCGCGATAGCACAGAGCCCCGGCCGAGAGGCTGCTCTGTGCTGGGCGAGCCTCCCCAAGCCCTGCCCAGCTTCTAGCGTTCGCGCCCGGGAAGGAGCAGGCTGCGGGAGTGTGGGAGACGTGAGTGGTGCCTGACTGGTGCCTCAGCTCAGCCCTCGCCTTCCCTTCGGACCTAGGAGCCAGGCGTCCTTGCAGAGGGCTTAGGGGCTGGGGGTGTGCACACTGCCAAAGCCTCCCGCGGGGAGAGCTCTTTCCGAGGGAAAGGAAGCGCCCCAGGCTGCATTCCCAAGCTGGTGCTTCCCCGCCCAGACTAAGCGCCGCACGGAGGGAATCAGGGTCCCGGTGCCCCTGGCTTGGGGAGGCAGCTCCACAGCCAGAGTGTTGCTCCGTTTGTGCCCAGAAAGCGCCTGCCAGACCGGGCCTTCCCTGGAGCTGTCCTCCCGCCTAGAGGCAGGTGGATGTGCTGTGCGGGCTTCCCCTGTGCGTTTGGGCTCCCTAGCACAGCCGCAGCGCAGGGGAACCAGCCCATGATCAGTGAGCTCCGGGCAGTACTTTGGTCCCAGGTTTGGAGCCCAATGCCCGGAACGCGGGAGAGAAGAGGCTGGCTGCCGGCGGGTGCTTGCAAGCCTGTGCTGGGAAGGACCGAGTGAGCTTCCACACCGGCGGAGCTCCAGCTCTGCGCCCAGGCGCGATAGCACAGAGCCCCGGCCGAGAGGCTGCTCTGTGCTGGGCGAGCCTCCCCAAGCCCTGCCCAGCTTCTAGCGTTCGCGCCCGGGAAGGAGCAGGCTGCGGGAGTGTGGGAGACGTGAGTGGTGCCTGACTGGTGCCTCAGCTCAGCCCTCGCCTTCCCTTCGGACCTAGGAGCCAGGCGTCCTTGCAGAGGGCTTAGGGGCTGGGGGTGTGCACACTGCCAAAGCCTCCCGCGGGGAGAGCTCTTTCCGAGGGAAAGGAAGCGCCCCAGGCTGCATTCCCAAGCTGGTGCTTCCCCGCCCAGACTAAGCGCCGCACGGAGGGAATCAGGGTCCCGGTGCCCCTGGCTTGGGGAGGCAGCTCCACAGCCAGAGTGTTGCTCCGTTTGTGCCCAGAAAGCGCCTGCCAGACCGGGCCTTCCCTGGAGCTGTCCTCCCGCCTAGAGGCAGGTGGATGTGCTGTGCGGGCTTCCCCTGTGCGTTTGGGCTCCCTAGCACAGCCGCAGCGCAGGGGAACCAGCCCATGATCAGTGAGCTCCGGGCAGTACTTTGGTCCCAGGTTTGGAGCCCAATGCCCGGAACGCGGGAGAGAAGAGGCTGGCTGCCGGCGGGTGCTTGCAAGCCTGTGCTGGGAAGGACCGAGTGAGCTTCCACACCGGCGGAGCTCCAGCTCTGCGCCCAGGCGCGATAGCACAGAGCCCCGGCCGAGAGGCTGCTCTGTGCTGGGCGAGCCTCCCCAAGCCCTGCCCAGCTTCTAGCGTTCGCGCCCGGGAAGGAGCAGGCTGCGGGAGTGTGGGAGACGTGAGTGGTGCCTGACTGGTGCCTCAGCTCAGCCCTCGCCTTCCCTTCGGACCTAGGAGCCAGGCGTCCTTGCAGAGGGCTTAGGGGCTGGGGGTGTGCACACTGCCAAAGCCTCCCGCGGGGAGAGCTCTTTCCGAGGGAAAGGAAGCGCCCCAGGCTGCATTCCCAAGCTGGTGCTTCCCCGCCCAGACTAAGCGCCGCACGGAGGGAATCAGGGTCCCGGTGCCCCTGGCTTGGGGAGGCAGCTCCACAGCCAGAGTGTTGCTCCGTTTGTGCCCAGAAAGCGCCTGCCAGACCGGGCCTTCCCTGGAGCTGTCCTCCCGCCTAGAGGCAGGTGGATGTGCTGTGCGGGCTTCCCCTGTGCGTTTGGGCTCCCTAGCACAGCCGCAGCGCAGGGGAACCAGCCCATGATCAGTGAGCTCCGGGCAGTACTTTGGTCCCAGGTTTGGAGCCCAATGCCCGGAACGCGGGAGAGAAGAGGCTGGCTGCCGGCGGGTGCTTGCAAGCCTGTGCTGGGAAGGACCGAGTGAGCTTCCACACCGGCGGAGCTCCAGCTCTGCGCCCAGGCGCGATAGCACAGAGCCCCGGCCGAGAGGCTGCTCTGTGCTGGGCGAGCCTCCCCAAGCCCTGCCCAGCTTCTAGCGTTCGCGCCCGGGAAGGAGCAGGCTGCGGGAGTGTGGGAGACGTGAGTGGTGCCTGACTGGTGCCTCAGCTCAGCCCTCGCCTTCCCTTCGGACCTAGGAGCCAGGCGTCCTTGCAGAGGGCTTAGGGGCTGGGGGTGTGCACACTGCCAAAGCCTCCCGCGGGGAGAGCTCTTTCCGAGGGAAAGGAAGCGCCCCAGGCTGCATTCCCAAGCTGGTGCTTCCCCGCCCAGACTAAGCGCCGCACGGAGGGAATCAGGGTCCCGGTGCCCCTGGCTTGGGGAGGCAGCTCCACAGCCAGAGTGTTGCTCCGTTTGTGCCCAGAAAGCGCCTGCCAGACCGGGCCTTCCCTGGAGCTGTCCTCCCGCCTAGAGGCAGGTGGATGTGCTGTGCGGGCTTCCCCTGTGCGTTTGGGCTCCCTAGCACAGCCGCAGCGCAGGGGAACCAGCCCATGATCAGTGAGCTCCGGGCAGTACTTTGGTCCCAGGTTTGGAGCCCAATGCCCGGAACGCGGGAGAGAAGAGGCTGGCTGCCGGCGGGTGCTTGCAAGCCTGTGCTGGGAAGGACCGAGTGAGCTTCCACACCGGCGGAGCTCCAGCTCTGCGCCCAGGCGCGATAGCACAGAGCCCCGGCCGAGAGGCTGCTCTGTGCTGGGCGAGCCTCCCCAAGCCCTGCCCAGCTTCTAGCGTTCGCGCCCGGGAAGGAGCAGGCTGCGGGAGTGTGGGAGACGTGAGTGGTGCCTGACTGGTGCCTCAGCTCAGCCCTCGCCTTCCCTTCGGACCTAGGAGCCAGGCGTCCTTGCAGAGGGCTTAGGGGCTGGGGGTGTGCACACTGCCAAAGCCTCCCGCGGGGAGAGCTCTTTCCGAGGGAAAGGAAGCGCCCCAGGCTGCATTCCCAAGCTGGTGCTTCCCCGCCCAGACTAAGCGCCGCACGGAGGGAATCAGGGTCCCGGTGCCCCTGGCTTGGGGAGGCAGCTCCACAGCCAGAGTGTTGCTCCGTTTGTGCCCAGAAAGCGCCTGCCAGACCGGGCCTTCCCTGGAGCTGTCCTCCCGCCTAGAGGCAGGTGGATGTGCTGTGCGGGCTTCCCCTGTGCGTTTGGGCTCCCTAGCACAGCCGCAGCGCAGGGGAACCAGCCCATGATCAGTGAGCTCCGGGCAGTACTTTGGTCCCAGGTTTGGAGCCCAATGCCCGGAACGCGGGAGAGAAGAGGCTGGCTGCCGGCGGGGGCTTGCAAGCCTGTACTGGGAAGGACCGAGTGAGCTTCCACACCGGCGGAGCTCCAGCTCTGCGCCCAGGCGGGATAGCACAGAGCCCCGGCCGAGAGGCTGCTCTGTGCTGGGCGAGCCTCCCCAAGCCCTGCCCAGCTTATAGCGTTCGCGCCCGGGAAGGAGCAGGCTGCGGGAGTGTGGGAGACGTGAGTGGTGCCTGACTGGTGCCTCAGCTCAGCCCTCGCCTTCCCTTCGGACCTAGGAGCCAGGCGTCCTTGCAGAGGGCTTAGGGGCTGGGGGTGTGCACACTGCCAAAGCCTCCCGCGGGGAGAGCTCTTTCCGAGGGAAAGGAAGCGCCCCAGGCTGCATTCCCAAGCTGGTGCTTCCCCGCCCAGACTAAGCGCCGCACGGAGGGAATCAGGGTCCCGGTGCCCCTGGCTTGGGGAGGCAGCTCCACAGCCAGAGTGTTGCTCCGTTTGTGCCCAGAAAGCGCCTGCCAGACCGGGCCTTCCCTGGAGCTGTCCTCCCGCCTAGAGGCAGGTGGATGTGCTGTGCGGGCTTCCCCTGTGCGTTTGGGCTCCCTAGCACAGCCGCAGCGCAGGGAACCAGCCCATGATCAGTGAGCTCCGGGCAGTACTTTGGTCCCAGGTTTGGAGCCCAATGCCCGGACTGGGTGCCTCCGCTCAGCCCTCGCCTTCCCGAGGAGCCAGGCGTCCCAGAGAGGGCTGGGGGGCGTGTGCCAAAGCCTCCCGCGGGGAGAGCTCTTTCCGAGGGAAAGGAAGCGCCCCAGGCTGCATTCCCAAGCTGGTGCTTCCCCGCCCAGACTAAGCGCCGCACGGAGGGAATCAGGGTCCCGGTGCCCCTGGCTTGGGGAGGCAGCTCCACAGCCAGAGTGTTGCTCCGTTTGTGCCCAGAAAGCGCCTGCCAGACCGGGCCTTCCCTGGAGCTGTCCTCCCGCCTAGAGGCAGGTGGATGTGCTGTGCGGGCTTCCCCTGTGCGTTTGGGCTCCCTAGCACAGCCGCAGCGCAGGGGAACCAGCCCATGGTCAGTGAGCTCCGGGCAGTACTTTGGTCCCAGGTTTGGAGCCCAATGCCCGGAACGCGGGAGAGAAGAGGCTGGCTGCCGGCGGGTGCTTGCAAGCCTGTGCTGGGAAGGACCGAGTGAGCTTCCACACCGGCGGAGCTCCAGCTCTGCGCCCAGGCGCGATAGCACAGAGCCCCGGCCGAGAGGCTGCTCTGTGCTGGGCGAGCCTCCCCAAGCCCTGCCCAGCTTCTAGCGTTCGCGCCCGGGAAGGAGCAGGCTGCGGGAGTGTGGGAGACGTGAGTGGTGCCTGACTGGTGCCTCAGCTCAGCCCTCGCCTTCCCTTCGGACCTAGGAGCCAGGCGTCTTGCAGAGGGCTTAGGGGCTGGGGGTGTGCACACTGCCAAAGCCTCCCGCGGGGAGAGCTCTTTCCGAGGGAAAGGAAGCGCCCCAGGCTGCATTCCCAAGCTGGTGCTTCCCCGCCCAGACTAAGCGCCCGCACGGAGGGAATCAGGGTCCCGGTGCCCCTGGCTTGGGGAGGCAGCTCCACAGCCAGAGTGTTGCTCCGTTTGTGCCCAGAAAGCGCCTGCCAGACCGGGCCTTCCCTGGAGCTGTCCTCCCGCCTAGAGGCAGGTGGATGTGCTGTGCGGGCTTCCCCTGTGCGTTTGGGCTCCCTAGCACAGCCGCAGCGCAGGGGAACCAGCCCATGATCAGTGAGCTCCGGGCAGTACTTTGGTCCCAGGTTTGGAGCCCAATGCCCGGAACGCGGGAGAGAAGAGGCTGGCTGCCGGCGGGTGCTTGCAAGCCTGTGCTGGGAAGGACCGAGTGAGCTTCCACACCGGCGGAGCTCCAGCTCTGCGCCCAGGCGCGATAGCACAGAGCCCCGGCCGAGAGGCTGCTCTGTGCTGGGCGAGCCTCCCCAAGCCCTGCCCAGCTTCTAGCGTTCGCGCCCGGGAAGGAGCAGGCTGCGGGAGTGTGGGAGACGTGAGTGGTGCCTGACTGGCGCCTCAGCTCAGCCCTCGCCTTCCCTTCGGACCTAGGAGCCAGGCGTCCTTGCAGAGGGCTTAGGGGCTGGGGGTGTGCACACTGCCAAAGCCTCCCGCGGGGAGAGCTCTTTCCGAGGGAAAGGAAGCGCCCCAGGCTGCATTCCCAAGCTGGTGCTTCCCCGCCCAGACTAAGCGCCGCACGGAGGGAATCAGGGTCCCGGTGCCCCTGGCTTGGGGAGGCAGCTCCACAGCCAGAGTGTTGCTCCGTTTGTGCCCAGAAAGCGCCTGCCAGACCGGGCCTTCCCTGGAGCTGTCCTCCCGCCTAGAGGCAGGTGGATGTGCTGTGCGGGCTTCCCCTGTGCGTTTGGGCTCCCTAGCACAGCCGCAGCGCAGGGGAACCAGCCCATGATCAGTGAGCTCCGGGCAGTACTTTGGTCCCAGGTTTGGAGCCCAATGCCCGGAACGCGGGAGAGAAGAGGCTGGCTGCCGGCGGGTGCTTGCAAGCCTGTGCTGGGAAGGACCGAGTGAGCTTCCACACCGGCGGAGCTCCAGCTCTGCGCCCAGGCGCGATAGCACAGAGCCCCGGCCGAGAGGCTGCTCTGTGCTGGGCGAGCCTCCCCAAGCCCTGCCCAGCTTCTAGCGTTCGCGCCCGGGAAGGAGCAGGCTGCGGGAGTGTGGGAGACGTGAGTGGTGCCTGACTGGTGCCTCAGCTCAGCCCTCGCCTTCCCTTCGGACCTAGGAGCCAGGCGTCCTTGCAGAGGGCTTAGGGGCTGGGGGTGTGCACACTGCCAAAGCCTCCCGCGGGGAGAGCTCTTTCCGAGGGAAAGGAAGCGCCCCAGGCTGCATTCCCAAGCTGGTGCTTCCCCGCCCAGACTAAGCGCCGCACGGAGGGAATCAGGGTCCCGGTGCCCCTGGCTTGGGGAGGCAGCTCCACAGCCAGAGTGTTGCTCCGTTTGTGCCCAGAAAGCGCCTGCCAGACCGGGCCTTCCCTGGAGCTGTCCTCCCGCCTAGAGGCAGGTGGATGTGCTGTGCGGGCTTCCCCTGTGCGTTTGGGCTCCCTAGCACAGCCGCAGCGCAGGGGAACCAGCCCATGATCAGTGAGCTCCGGGCAGTACTTTGGTCCCAGGTTTGGAGCCCAATGCCCGGAACGCGGGAGAGAAGAGGCTGGCTGCCGGCGGGTGCTTGCAAGCCTGTGCTGGGAAGGACCGAGTGAGCTTCCACACCGGCGGAGCTCCAGCTCTGCGCCCAGGCGCGATAGCACAGAGCCCCGGCCGAGAGGCTGCTCTGTGCTGGGCGAGCCTCCCCAAGCCCTGCCCAGCTTCTAGCGTTCGCGCCCGGGAAGGAGCAGGCTGCGGGAGTGTGGGAGACGTGAGTGGTGCCTGACTGGTGCCTCAGCTCAGCCCTCGCCTTCCCTTCGGACCTAGGAGCCAGGCGTCCTTGCAGAGGGCTTAGGGGCTGGGGGTGTGCACACTGCCAAAGCCTCCCGCGGGGAGAGCTCTTTCCGAGGGAAAGGAAGCGCCCCAGGCTGCATTCCCAAGCTGGTGCTTCCCCGCCCAGACTAAGCGCCGCACGGAGGGAATCAGGGTCCCGGTGCCCCTGGCTTGGGGAGGCAGCTCCACAGCCAGAGTGTTGCTCCGTTTGTGCCCAGAAAGCGCCTGCCAGACCGGGCCTTCCCTGGAGCTGTCCTCCCGCCTAGAGGCAGGTGGATGTGCTGTGCGGGCTTCCCCTGTGCGTTTGGGCTCCCTAGCACAGCCGCAGCGCAGGGGAACCAGCCCATGATCAGTGAGCTCCGGGCAGTACTTTGGTCCCAGGTTTGGAGCCCAATGCCCGGAACGCGGGAGAGAAGAGGCTGGCTGCCGGCGGGTGCTTGCAAGCCTGTGCTGGGAAGGACCGAGTGAGCTTCCACACCGGCGGAGCTCCAGCTCTGCGCCCAGGCGCGATAGCACAGAGCCCCGGCCGAGAGGCTGCTCTGTGCTGGGCGAGCCTCCCCAAGCCCTGCCCAGCTTCTAGCGTTCGCGCCCGGGAAGGAGCAGGCTGCGGGAGTGTGGGAGACGTGAGTGGTGCCTGACTGGTGCCTCAGCTCAGCCCTCGCCTTCCCTTCGGACCTAGGAGCCAGGCGTCCTTGCAGAGGGCTTAGGGGCTGGGGGTGTGCACACTGCCAAAGCCTCCCGCGGGGAGAGCTCTTTCCGAGGGAAAGGAAGCGCCCCAGGCTGCATTCCCAAGCTGGTGCTTCCCCGCCCAGACTAAGCGCCGCACGGAGGGAATCAGGGTCCCGGTGCCCCTGGCTTGGGGAGGCAGCTCCACAGCCAGAGTGTTGCTCCGTTTGTGCCCAGAAAGCGCCTGCCAGACCGGGCCTTCCCTGGAGCTGTCCTCCCGCCTAGAGGCAGGTGGATGTGCTGTGCGGGCTTCCCCTGTGCGTTTGGGCTCCCTAGCACAGCCGCAGCGCAGGGGAACCAGCCCATGATCAGTGAGCTCCGGGCAGTACTTTGGTCCCAGGTTTGGAGCCCAATGCCCGGAACGCGGGAGAGAAGAGGCTGGCTGCCGGCGGGTGCTTGCAAGCCTGTACTGGGAAGGACCGAGTGAGCTTCCACACCGGCGGAGCTCCAGCTCTGCGCCCAGGCGCGATAGCACAGAGCCCCGGCCGAGAGGCTGCTCTGTGCTGGGCGAGCCTCCCCAAGCCCTGCCCAGCTTCTAGCGTTCGCGCCCGGGAAGGAGCAGGCTGCGGGAGTGTGGGAGACGTGAGTGGTGCCTGACTGGTGCCTCAGCTCAGCCCTCGCCTTCCCTTCGGACCTAGGAGCCAGGCGTCCTTGCAGAGGGCTTAGGGGCTGGGGGTGTGCACACTGCCAAAGCCTCCCGCGGGGAGAGCTCTTTCCGAGGGAAAGGAAGCGCCCCAGGCTGCATTCCCAAGCTGGTGCTTCCCCGCCCAGACTAAGCGCCGCACGGAGGGAATCAGGGTCCCGGTGCCCCTGGCTTGGGGAGGCAGCTCCACAGCCAGAGTGTTGCTCCGTTTGTGCCCAGAAAGCGCCTGCCAGACCGGGCCTTCCCTGGAGCTGTCCTCCCGCCTAGAGGCAGGTGGATGTGCTGTGCGGGCTTCCCCTGTGCGTTTGGGCTCCCTAGCACAGCCGCAGCGCAGGGGAACCAGCCCATGATCAGTGAGCTCCGGGCAGTACTTTGGTCCCAGGTTTGGAGCCCAATGCCCGGAACGCGGGAGAGAAGAGGCTGGCTGCCGGCGGGTGCTTGCAAGCCTGTACTGGGAAGGACCGAGTGAGCTTCCACACCGGCGGAGCTCCAGCTCTGCGCCCAGGCGCGATAGCACAGAGCCCCGGCCGAGAGGCTGCTCTGTGCTGGGCGAGCCTCCCCAAGCCCTGCCCAGCTTCTAGCGTTCGCGCCCGGGAAGGAGCAGGCTGCGGGAGTGTGGGAGACGTGAGTGGTGCCTGACTGGTGCCTCAGCTCAGCCCTCGCCTTCCCTTCGGACCTAGGAGCCAGGCGTCCTTGCAGAGGGCTTAGGGGCTGGGGGTGTGCACACTGCCAAAGCCTCCCGCGGGGAGAGCTCTTTCCGAGGGAAAGGAAGCGCCCCAGGCTGCATTCCCAAGCTGGTGCTTCCCCGCCCAGACTAAGCGCCGCACGGAGGGAATCAGGGTCCCGGTGCCCCTGGCTTGGGGAGGCAGCTCCACAGCCAGAGTGTTGCTCCGTTTGTGCCCAGAAAGCGCCTGCCAGACCGGGCCTTCCCTGGAGCTGTCCTCCCGCCTAGAGGCAGGTGGATGTGCTGTGCGGGCTTCCCCTGTGCGTTTGGGCTCCCTAGCACAGCCGCAGCGCAGGGGAACCAGCCCATGATCAGTGAGCTCCGGGCAGTACTTTGGTCCCAGGTTTGGAGCCCAATGCCCGGAACGCGGGAGAGAAGAGGCTGGCTGCCGGCGGGTGCTTGCAAGCCTGTGCTGGGAAGGACCGAGTGAGCTTCCACACCGGCGGAGCTCCAGCTCTGCGCCCAGGCGCGATAGCACAGAGCCCCGGCCGAGAGGCTGCTCTGTGCTGGGCGAGCCTCCCCAAGCCCTGCCCAGCTTCTAGCGTTCGCGCCCGGGAAGGAGCAGGCTGCGGGAGTGTGGGAGACGTGAGTGGTGCCTGACTGGTGCCTCAGCTCAGCCCTCGCCTTCCCTTCGGACCTAGGAGCCAGGCGTCCTTGCAGAGGGCTTAGGGGCTGGGGGTGTGCACACTGCCAAAGCCTCCCGCGGGGAGAGCTCTTTCCGAGGGAAAGGAAGCGCCCCAGGCTGCATTCCCAAGCTGGTGCTTCCCCGCCCAGACTAAGCGCCGCACGGAGGGAATCAGGGTCCCGGTGCCCCTGGCTTGGGGAGGCAGCTCCACAGCCAGAGTGTTGCTCCGTTTGTGCCCAGAAAGCGCCTGCCAGACCGGGCCTTCCCTGGAGCTGTCCTCCCGCCTAGAGGCAGGTGGATGTGCTGTGCGGGCTTCCCCTGTGCGTTTGGGCTCCCTAGCACAGCCGCAGCGCAGGGGAACCAGCCCATGATCAGTGAGCTCCGGGCAGTACTTTGGTCCCAGGTTTGGAGCCCAATGCCCGGAACGCGGGAGAGAAGAGGCTGGCTGCCGGCGGGTGCTTGCAAGCCTGTGCTGGGAAGGACCGAGTGAGCTTCCACACCGGCGGAGCTCCAGCTCTGCGCCCAGGCGCGATAGCACAGAGCCCCGGCCGAGAGGCTGCTCTGTGCTGGGCGAGCCTCCCCAAGCCCTGCCCAGCTTCTAGCGTTCGCGCCCGGGAAGGAGCAGGCTGCGGGAGTGTGGGAGACGTGAGTGGTGCCTGACTGGTGCCTCAGCTCAGCCCTCGCCTTCCCTTCGGACCTAGGAGCCAGGCGTCCTTGCAGAGGGCTTAGGGGCTGGGGGTGTGCACACTGCCAAAGCCTCCCGCGGGGAGAGCTCTTTCCGAGGGAAAGGAAGCGCCCCAGGCTGCATTCCCAAGCTGGTGCTTCCCCGCCCAGACTAAGCGCCGCACGGAGGGAATCAGGGTCCCGGTGCCCCTGGCTTGGGGAGGCAGCTCCACAGCCAGAGTGTTGCTCCGTTTGTGCCCAGAAAGCGCCTGCCAGACCGGGCCTTCCCTGGAGCTGTCCTCCCGCCTAGAGGCAGGTGGATGTGCTGTGCGGGCTTCCCCTGTGCGTTTGGGCTCCCTAGCACAGCCGCAGCGCAGGGGAACCAGCCCATGATCAGTGAGCTCCGGGCAGTACTTTGGTCCCAGGTTTGGAGCCCAATGCCCGGAACGCGGGAGAGAAGAGGCTGGCTGCCGGCGGGTGCTTGCAAGCCTGTGCTGGGAAGGACCGAGTGAGCTTCCACACCGGCGGAGCTCCAGCTCTGCGCCCAGGCGCGATAGCACAGAGCCCCGGCCGAGAGGCTGCTCTGTGCTGGGCGAGCCTCCCCAAGCCCTGCCCAGCTTCTAGCGTTCGCGCCCGGGAAGGAGCAGGCTGCGGGAGTGTGGGAGACGTGAGTGGTGCCTGACTGGTGCCTCAGCTCAGCCCTCGCCTTCCCTTCGGACCTAGGAGCCAGGCGTCCTTGCAGAGGGCTTAGGGGCTGGGGGTGTGCACACTGCCAAAGCCTCCCGCGGGGAGAGCTCTTTCCGAGGGAAAGGAAGCGCCCCAGGCTGCATTCCCAAGCTGGTGCTTCCCCGCCCAGACTAAGCGCCGCACGGAGGGAATCAGGGTCCCGGTGCCCCTGGCTTGGGGAGGCAGCTCCACAGCCAGAGTGTTGCTCCGTTTGTGCCCAGAAAGCGCCTGCCAGACCGGGCCTTCCCTGGAGCTGTCCTCCCGCCTAGAGGCAGGTGGATGTGCTGTGCGGGCTTCCCCTGTGCGTTTGGGCTCCCTAGCACAGCCGCAGCGCAGGGGAACCAGCCCATGATCAGTGAGCTCCGGGCAGTACTTTGGTCCCAGGTTTGGAGCCCAATGCCCGGAACGCGGGAGAGAAGAGGCTGGCTGCCGGCGGGTGCTTGCAAGCCTGTACTGGGAAGGACCGAGTGAGCTTCCACACCGGCGGAGCTCCAGCTCTGCGCCCAGGCGCGATAGCACAGAGCCCCGGCCGAGAGGCTGCTCTGTGCTGGGCGAGCCTCCCCAAGCCCTGCCCAGCTTCTAGCGTTCGCGCCCGGGAAGGAGCAGGCTGCGGGAGTGTGGGAGACGTGAGTGGTGCCTGACTGGTGCCTCAGCTCAGCCCTCGCCTTCCCTTCGGACCTAGGAGCCAGGCGTCCTTGCAGAGGGCTTAGGGGCTGGGGGTGTGCACACTGCCAAAGCCTCCCGCGGGGAGAGCTCTTTCCGAGGGAAAGGAAGCGCCCCAGGCTGCATTCCCAAGCTGGTGCTTCCCCGCCCAGACTAAGCGCCGCACGGAGGGAATCAGGGTCCCGGTGCCCCTGGCTTGGGGAGGCAGCTCCACAGCCAGAGTGTTGCTCCGTTTGTGCCCAGAAAGCGCCTGCCAGACCGGGCCTTCCCTGGAGCTGTCCTCCCGCCTAGAGGCAGGTGGATGTGCTGTGCGGGCTTCCCCTGTGCGTTTGGGCTCCCTAGCACAGCCGCAGCGCAGGGGAACCAGCCCATGATCAGTGAGCTCCGGGCAGTACTTTGGTCCCAGGTTTGGAGCCCAATGCCCGGAACGCGGGAGAGAAGAGGCTGGCTGCCGGCGGGTGCTTGCAAGCCTGTACTGGGAAGGACCGAGTGAGCTTCCACACCGGCGGAGCTCCAGCTCTGCGCCCAGGCGCGATAGCACAGAGCCCCGGCCGAGAGGCTGCTCTGTGCTGGGCGAGCCTCCCCAAGCCCTGCCCAGCTTCTAGCGTTCGCGCCCGGGAAGGAGCAGGCTGCGGGAGTGTGGGAGACGTGAGTGGTGCCTGACTGGTGCCTCAGCTCAGCCCTCGCCTTCCCTTCGGACCTAGGAGCCAGGCGTCCTTGCAGAGGGCTTAGGGGCTGGGGGTGTGCACACTGCCAAAGCCTCCCGCGGGGAGAGCTCTTTCCGAGGGAAAGGAAGCGCCCCAGGCTGCATTCCCAAGCTGGTGCTTCCCCGCCCAGACTAAGCGCCGCACGGAGGGAATCAGGGTCCCGGTGCCCCTGGCTTGGGGAGGCAGCTCCACAGCCAGAGTGTTGCTCCGTTTGTGCCCAGAAAGCGCCTGCCAGACCGGGCCTTCCCTGGAGCTGTCCTCCCGCCTAGAGGCAGGTGGATGTGCTGTGCGGGCTTCCCCTGTGCGTTTGGGCTCCCTAGCACAGCCGCAGCGCAGGGGAACCAGCCCATGATCAGTGAGCTCCGGGCAGTACTTTGGTCCCAGGTTTGGAGCCCAATGCCCGGAACGCGGGAGAGAAGAGGCTGGCTGCCGGCGGGTGCTTGCAAGCCTGTGCTGGGAAGGACCGAGTGAGCTTCCACACCGGCGGAGCTCCAGCTCTGCGCCCAGGCGCGATAGCACAGAGCCCCGGCCGAGAGGCTGCTCTGTGCTGGGCGAGCCTCCCCAAGCCCTGCCCAGCTTCTAGCGTTCGCGCCCGGGAAGGAGCAGGCTGCGGGAGTGTGGGAGACGTGAGTGGTGCCTGACTGGTGCCTCAGCTCAGCCCTCGCCTTCCCTTCGGACCTAGGAGCCAGGCGTCCTTGCAGAGGGCTTAGGGGCTGGGGGTGTGCACACTGCCAAAGCCTCCCGCGGGGAGAGCTCTTTCCGAGGGAAAGGAAGCGCCCCAGGCTGCATTCCCAAGCTGGTGCTTCCCCGCCCAGACTAAGCGCCGCACGGAGGGAATCAGGGTCCCGGTGCCCCTGGCTTGGGGAGGCAGCTCCACAGCCAGAGTGTTGCTCCGTTTGTGCCCAGAAAGCGCCTGCCAGACCGGGCCTTCCCTGGAGCTGTCCTCCCGCCTAGAGGCAGGTGGATGTGCTGTGCGGGCTTCCCCTGTGCGTTTGGGCTCCCTAGCACAGCCGCAGCGCAGGGGAACCAGCCCATGATCAGTGAGCTCCGGGCAGTACTTTGGTCCCAGGTTTGGAGCCCAATGCCCGGAACGCGGGAGAGAAGAGGCTGGCTGCCGGCGGGTGCTTGCAAGCCTGTGCTGGGAAGGACCGAGTGAGCTTCCACACCGGCGGAGCTCCAGCTCTGCGCCCAGGCGCGATAGCACAGAGCCCCGGCCGAGAGGCTGCTCTGTGCTGGGCGAGCCTCCCCAAGCCCTGCCCAGCTTCTAGCGTTCGCGCCCGGGAAGGAGCAGGCTGCGGGAGTGTGGGAGACGTGAGTGGTGCCTGACTGGTGCCTCAGCTCAGCCCTCGCCTTCCCTTCGGACCTAGGAGCCAGGCGTCCTTGCAGAGGGCTTAGGGGCTGGGGGTGTGCAC
Source organism: Bos javanicus (assembly GCF_032452875.1). Taxonomy (NCBI): domain Eukaryota; kingdom Metazoa; phylum Chordata; class Mammalia; order Artiodactyla; family Bovidae; genus Bos; species Bos javanicus. The sequence goes on from NW_026893863.1 coordinate 52,334, forward strand.
ACTGCCAAAGCCTCCCGCGGGGAGAGCTCTTTCCGAGGGAAAGGAAGCGCCCCAGGCTGCATTCCCAAGCTGGTGCTTCCCCGCCCAGACTAAGCGCCGCACGGAGGGAATCAGGGTCCCGGTGCCCCTGGCTTGGGGAGGCAGCTCCACAGCCAGAGTGTTGCTCCGTTTGTGCCCAGAAAGCGCCTGCCAGACCGGGCCTTCCCTGGAGCTGTCCTCCCGCCTAGAGGCAGGTGGATGTGCTGTGCGGGCTTCCCCTGTGCGTTTGGGCTCCCTAGCACAGCCGCAGCGCAGGGGAACCAGCCCATGATCAGTGAGCTCCGGGCAGTACTTTGGTCCCAGGTTTGGAGCCCAATGCCCGGAACGCGGGAGAGAAGAGGCTGGCTGCCGGCGGGTGCTTGCAAGCCTGTGCTGGGAAGGACCGAGTGAGCTTCCACACCGGCGGAGCTCCAGCTCTGCGCCCAGGCGCGATAGCACAGAGCCCCGGCCGAGAGGCTGCTCTGTGCTGGGCGAGCCTCCCCAAGCCCTGCCCAGCTTCTAGCGTTCGCGCCCGGGAAGGAGCAGGCTGCGGGAGTGTGGGAGACGTGAGTGGTGCCTGACTGGTGCCTCAGCTCAGCCCTCGCCTTCCCTTCGGACCTAGGAGCCAGGCGTCCTTGCAGAGGGCTTAGGGGCTGGGGGTGTGCACACTGCCAAAGCCTCCCGCGGGGAGAGCTCTTTCCGAGGGAAAGGAAGCGCCCCAGGCTGCATTCCCAAGCTGGTGCTTCCCCGCCCAGACTAAGCGCCGCACGGAGGGAATCAGGGTCCCGGTGCCCCTGGCTTGGGGAGGCAGCTCCACAGCCAGAGTGTTGCTCCGTTTGTGCCCAGAAAGCGCCTGCCAGACCGGGCCTTCCCTGGAGCTGTCCTCCCGCCTAGAGGCAGGTGGATGTGCTGTGCGGGCTTCCCCTGTGCGTTTGGGCTCCCTAGCACAGCCGCAGCGCAGGGGAACCAGCCCATGATCAGTGAGCTCCGGGCAGTACTTTGGTCCCAGGTTTGGAGCCCAATGCCCGGAACGCGGGAGAGAAGAGGCTGGCTGCCGGCGGGTGCTTGCAAGCCTGTGCTGGGAAGGACCGAGTGAGCTTCCACACCGGCGGAGCTCCAGCTCTGCGCCCAGGCGCGATAGCACAGAGCCCCGGCCGAGAGGCTGCTCTGTGCTGGGCGAGCCTCCCCAAGCCCTGCCCAGCTTCTAGCGTTCGCGCCCGGGAAGGAGCAGGCTGCGGGAGTGTGGGAGACGTGAGTGGTGCCTGACTGGTGCCTCAGCTCAGCCCTCGCCTTCCCTTCGGACCTAGGAGCCAGGCGTCCTTGCAGAGGGCTTAGGGGCTGGGGGTGTGCACACTGCCAAAGCCTCCCGCGGGGAGAGCTCTTTCCGAGGGAAAGGAAGCGCCCCAGGCTGCATTCCCAAGCTGGTGCTTCCCCGCCCAGACTAAGCGCCGCACGGAGGGAATCAGGGTCCCGGTGCCCCTGGCTTGGGGAGGCAGCTCCACAGCCAGAGTGTTGCTCCGTTTGTGCCCAGAAAGCGCCTGCCAGACCGGGCCTTCCCTGGAGCTGTCCTCCCGCCTAGAGGCAGGTGGATGTGCTGTGCGGGCTTCCCCTGTGCGTTTGGGCTCCCTAGCACAGCCGCAGCGCAGGGGAACCAGCCCATGATCAGTGAGCTCCGGGCAGTACTTTGGTCCCAGGTTTGGAGCCCAATGCCCGGAACGCGGGAGAGAAGAGGCTGGCTGCCGGCGGGTGCTTGCAAGCCTGTGCTGGGAAGGACCGAGTGAGCTTCCACACCGGCGGAGCTCCAGCTCTGCGCCCAGGCGCGATAGCACAGAGCCCCGGCCGAGAGGCTGCTCTGTGCTGGGCGAGCCTCCCCAAGCCCTGCCCAGCTTCTAGCGTTCGCGCCCGGGAAGGAGCAGGCTGCGGGAGTGTGGGAGACGTGAGTGGTGCCTGACTGGTGCCTCAGCTCAGCCCTCGCCTTCCCTTCGGACCTAGGAGCCAGGCGTCCTTGCAGAGGGCTTAGGGGCTGGGGGTGTGCACACTGCCAAAGCCTCCCGCGGGGAGAGCTCTTTCCGAGGGAAAGGAAGCGCCCCAGGCTGCATTCCCAAGCTGGTGCTTCCCCGCCCAGACTAAGCGCCGCACGGAGGGAATCAGGGTCCCGGTGCCCCTGGCTTGGGGAGGCAGCTCCACAGCCAGAGTGTTGCTCCGTTTGTGCCCAGAAAGCGCCTGCCAGACCGGGCCTTCCCTGGAGCTGTCCTCCCGCCTAGAGGCAGGTGGATGTGCTGTGCGGGCTTCCCCTGTGCGTTTGGGCTCCCTAGCACAGCCGCAGCGCAGGGGAACCAGCCCATGATCAGTGAGCTCCGGGCAGTACTTTGGTCCCAGGTTTGGAGCCCAATGCCCGGAACGCGGGAGAGAAGAGGCTGGCTGCCGGCGGGTGCTTGCAAGCCTGTGCTGGGAAGGACCGAGTGAGCTTCCACACCGGCGGAGCTCCAGCTCTGCGCCCAGGCGCGATAGCACAGAGCCCCGGCCGAGAGGCTGCTCTGTGCTGGGCGAGCCTCCCCAAGCCCTGCCCAGCTTCTAGCGTTCGCGCCCGGGAAGGAGCAGGCTGCGGGAGTGTGGGAGACGTGAGTGGTGCCTGACTGGTGCCTCAGCTCAGCCCTCGCCTTCCCTTCGGACCTAGGAGCCAGGCGTCCTTGCAGAGGGCTTAGGGGCTGGGGGTGTGCACACTGCCAAAGCCTCCCGCGGGGAGAGCTCTTTCCGAGGGAAAGGAAGCGCCCCAGGCTGCATTCCCAAGCTGGTGCTTCCCCGCCCAGACTAAGCGCCGCACGGAGGGAATCAGGGTCCCGGTGCCCCTGGCTTGGGGAGGCAGCTCCACAGCCAGAGTGTTGCTCCGTTTGTGCCCAGAAAGCGCCTGCCAGACCGGGCCTTCCCTGGAGCTGTCCTCCCGCCTAGAGGCAGGTGGATGTGCTGTGCGGGCTTCCCCTGTGCGTTTGGGCTCCCTAGCACAGCCGCAGCGCAGGGGAACCAGCCCATGATCAGTGAGCTCCGGGCAGTACTTTGGTCCCAGGTTTGGAGCCCAATGCCCGGAACGCGGGAGAGAAGAGGCTGGCTGCCGGCGGGTGCTTGCAAGCCTGTGCTGGGAAGGACCGAGTGAGCTTCCACACCGGCGGAGCTCCAGCTCTGCGCCCAGGCGCGATAGCACAGAGCCCCGGCCGAGAGGCTGCTCTGTGCTGGGCGAGCCTCCCCAAGCCCTGCCCAGCTTCTAGCGTTCGCGCCCGGGAAGGAGCAGGCTGCGGGAGTGTGGGAGACGTGAGTGGTGCCTGACTGGTGCCTCAGCTCAGCCCTCGCCTTCCCTTCGGACCTAGGAGCCAGGCGTCCTTGCAGAGGGCTTAGGGGCTGGGGGTGTGCACACTGCCAAAGCCTCCCGCGGGGAGAGCTCTTTCCGAGGGAAAGGAAGCGCCCCAGGCTGCATTCCCAAGCTGGTGCTTCCCCGCCCAGACTAAGCGCCGCACGGAGGGAATCAGGGTCCCGGTGCCCCTGGCTTGGGGAGGCAGCTCCACAGCCAGAGTGTTGCTCCGTTTGTGCCCAGAAAGCGCCTGCCAGACCGGGCCTTCCCTGGAGCTGTCCTCCCGCCTAGAGGCAGGTGGATGTGCTGTGCGGGCTTCCCCTGTGCGTTTGGGCTCCCTAGCACAGCCGCAGCGCAGGGGAACCAGCCCATGATCAGTGAGCTCCGGGCAGTACTTTGGTCCCAGGTTTGGAGCCCAATGCCCGGAACGCGGGAGAGAAGAGGCTGGCTGCCGGCGGGTGCTTGCAAGCCTGTGCTGGGAAGGACCGAGTGAGCTTCCACACCGGCGGAGCTCCAGCTCTGCGCCCAGGCGCGATAGCACAGAGCCCCGGCCGAGAGGCTGCTCTGTGCTGGGCGAGCCTCCCCAAGCCCTGCCCAGCTTCTAGCGTTCGCGCCCGGGAAGGAGCAGGCTGCGGGAGTGTGGGAGACGTGAGTGGTGCCTGACTGGTGCCTCAGCTCAGCCCTCGCCTTCCCTTCGGACCTAGGAGCCAGGCGTCCTTGCAGAGGGCTTAGGGGCTGGGGGTGTGCACACTGCCAAAGCCTCCCGCGGGGAGAGCTCTTTCCGAGGGAAAGGAAGCGCCCCAGGCTGCATTCCCAAGCTGGTGCTTCCCCGCCCAGACTAAGCGCCGCACGGAGGGAATCAGGGTCCCGGTGCCCCTGGCTTGGGGAGGCAGCTCCACAGCCAGAGTGTTGCTCCGTTTGTGCCCAGAAAGCGCCTGCCAGACCGGGCCTTCCCTGGAGCTGTCCTCCCGCCTAGAGGCAGGTGGATGTGCTGTGCGGGCTTCCCCTGTGCGTTTGGGCTCCCTAGCACAGCCGCAGCGCAGGGGAACCAGCCCATGATCAGTGAGCTCCGGGCAGTACTTTGGTCCCAGGTTTGGAGCCCAATGCCCGGAACGCGGGAGAGAAGAGGCTGGCTGCCGGCGGGTGCTTGCAAGCCTGTGCTGGGAAGGACCGAGTGAGCTTCCACACCGGCGGAGCTCCAGCTCTGCGCCCAGGCGCGATAGCACAGAGCCCCGGCCGAGAGGCTGCTCTGTGCTGGGCGAGCCTCCCCAAGCCCTGCCCAGCTTCTAGCGTTCGCGCCCGGGAAGGAGCAGGCTGCGGGAGTGTGGGAGACGTGAGTGGTGCCTGACTGGTGCCTCAGCTCAGCCCTCGCCTTCCCTTCGGACCTAGGAGCCAGGCGTCCTTGCAGAGGGCTTAGGGGCTGGGGGTGTGCACACTGCCAAAGCCTCCCGCGGGGAGAGCTCTTTCCGAGGGAAAGGAAGCGCCCCAGGCTGCATTCCCAAGCTGGTGCTTCCCCGCCCAGACTAAGCGCCGCACGGAGGGAATCAGGGTCCCGGTGCCCCTGGCTTGGGGAGGCAGCTCCACAGCCAGAGTGTTGCTCCGTTTGTGCCCAGAAAGCGCCTGCCAGACCGGGCCTTCCCTGGAGCTGTCCTCCCGCCTAGAGGCAGGTGGATGTGCTGTGCGGGCTTCCCCTGTGCGTTTGGGCTCCCTAGCACAGCCGCAGCGCAGGGGAACCAGCCCATGATCAGTGAGCTCCGGGCAGTACTTTGGTCCCAGGTTTGGAGCCCAATGCCCGGAACGCGGGAGAGAAGAGGCTGGCTGCCGGCGGGTGCTTGCAAGCCTGTGCTGGGAAGGACCGAGTGAGCTTCCACACCGGCGGAGCTCCAGCTCTGCGCCCAGGCGCGATAGCACAGAGCCCCGGCCGAGAGGCTGCTCTGTGCTGGGCGAGCCTCCCCAAGCCCTGCCCAGCTTCTAGCGTTCGCGCCCGGGAAGGAGCAGGCTGCGGGAGTGTGGGAGACGTGAGTGGTGCCTGACTGGTGCCTCAGCTCAGCCCTCGCCTTCCCTTCGGACCTAGGAGCCAGGCGTCCTTGCAGAGGGCTTAGGGGCTGGGGGTGTGCACACTGCCAAAGCCTCCCGCGGGGAGAGCTCTTTCCGAGGGAAAGGAAGCGCCCCAGGCTGCATTCCCAAGCTGGTGCTTCCCCGCCCAGACTAAGCGCCGCACGGAGGGAATCAGGGTCCCGGTGCCCCTGGCTTGGGGAGGCAGCTCCACAGCCAGAGTGTTGCTCCGTTTGTGCCCAGAAAGCGCCTGCCAGACCGGGCCTTCCCTGGAGCTGTCCTCCCGCCTAGAGGCAGGTGGATGTGCTGTGCGGGCTTCCCCTGTGCGTTTGGGCTCCCTAGCACAGCCGCAGCGCAGGGGAACCAGCCCATGATCAGTGAGCTCCGGGCAGTACTTTGGTCCCAGGTTTGGAGCCCAATGCCCGGAACGCGGGAGAGAAGAGGCTGGCTGCCGGCGGGTGCTTGCAAGCCTGTGCTGGGAAGGACCGAGTGAGCTTCCACACCGGCGGAGCTCCAGCTCTGCGCCCAGGCGCGATAGCACAGAGCCCCGGCCGAGAGGCTGCTCTGTGCTGGGCGAGCCTCCCCAAGCCCTGCCCAGCTTCTAGCGTTCGCGCCCGGGAAGGAGCAGGCTGCGGGAGTGTGGGAGACGTGAGTGGTGCCTGACTGGTGCCTCAGCTCAGCCCTCGCCTTCCCTTCGGACCTAGGAGCCAGGCGTCCTTGCAGAGGGCTTAGGGGCTGGGGGTGTGCACACTGCCAAAGCCTCCCGCGGGGAGAGCTCTTTCCGAGGGAAAGGAAGCGCCCCAGGCTGCATTCCCAAGCTGGTGCTTCCCCGCCCAGACTAAGCGCCGCACGGAGGGAATCAGGGTCCCGGTGCCCCTGGCTTGGGGAGGCAGCTCCACAGCCAGAGTGTTGCTCCGTTTGTGCCCAGAAAGCGCCTGCCAGACCGGGCCTTCCCTGGAGCTGTCCTCCCGCCTAGAGGCAGGTGGATGTGCTGTGCGGGCTTCCCCTGTGCGTTTGGGCTCCCTAGCACAGCCGCAGCGCAGGGGAACCAGCCCATGATCAGTGAGCTCCGGGCAGTACTTTGGTCCCAGGTTTGGAGCCCAATGCCCGGAACGCGGGAGAGAAGAGGCTGGCTGCCGGCGGGTGCTTGCAAGCCTGTGCTGGGAAGGACCGAGTGAGCTTCCACACCGGCGGAGCTCCAGCTCTGCGCCCAGGCGCGATAGCACAGAGCCCCGGCCGAGAGGCTGCTCTGTGCTGGGCGAGCCTCCCCAAGCCCTGCCCAGCTTCTAGCGTTCGCGCCCGGGAAGGAGCAGGCTGCGGGAGTGTGGGAGACGTGAGTGGTGCCTGACTGGTGCCTCAGCTCAGCCCTCGCCTTCCCTTCGGACCTAGGAGCCAGGCGTCCTTGCAGAGGGCTTAGGGGCTGGGGGTGTGCACACTGCCAAAGCCTCCCGCGGGGAGAGCTCTTTCCGAGGGAAAGGAAGCGCCCCAGGCTGCATTCCCAAGCTGGTGCTTCCCCGCCCAGACTAAGCGCCGCACGGAGGGAATCAGGGTCCCGGTGCCCCTGGCTTGGGGAGGCAGCTCCACAGCCAGAGTGTTGCTCCGTTTGTGCCCAGAAAGCGCCTGCCAGACCGGGCCTTCCCTGGAGCTGTCCTCCCGCCTAGAGGCAGGTGGATGTGCTGTGCGGGCTTCCCCTGTGCGTTTGGGCTCCCTAGCACAGCCGCAGCGCAGGGGAACCAGCCCATGATCAGTGAGCTCCGGGCAGTACTTTGGTCCCAGGTTTGGAGCCCAATGCCCGGAACGCGGGAGAGAAGAGGCTGGCTGCCGGCGGGTGCTTGCAAGCCTGTGCTGGGAAGGACCGAGTGAGCTTCCACACCGGCGGAGCTCCAGCTCTGCGCCCAGGCGCGATAGCACAGAGCCCCGGCCGAGAGGCTGCTCTGTGCTGGGCGAGCCTCCCCAAGCCCTGCCCAGCTTCTAGCGTTCGCGCCCGGGAAGGAGCAGGCTGCGGGAGTGTGGGAGACGTGAGTGGTGCCTGACTGGTGCCTCAGCTCAGCCCTCGCCTTCCCTTCGGACCTAGGAGCCAGGCGTCCTTGCAGAGGGCTTAGGGGCTGGGGGTGTGCACACTGCCAAAGCCTCCCGCGGGGAGAGCTCTTTCCGAGGGAAAGGAAGCGCCCCAGGCTGCATTCCCAAGCTGGTGCTTCCCCGCCCAGACTAAGCGCCGCACGGAGGGAATCAGGGTCCCGGTGCCCCTGGCTTGGGGAGGCAGCTCCACAGCCAGAGTGTTGCTCCGTTTGTGCCCAGAAAGCGCCTGCCAGACCGGGCCTTCCCTGGAGCTGTCCTCCCGCCTAGAGGCAGGTGGATGTGCTGTGCGGGCTTCCCCTGTGCGTTTGGGCTCCCTAGCACAGCCGCAGCGCAGGGGAACCAGCCCATGATCAGTGAGCTCCGGGCAGTACTTTGGTCCCAGGTTTGGAGCCCAATGCCCGGAACGCGGGAGAGAAGAGGCTGGCTGCCGGCGGGTGCTTGCAAGCCTGTGCTGGGAAGGACCGAGTGAGCTTCCACACCGGCGGAGCTCCAGCTCTGCGCCCAGGCGCGATAGCACAGAGCCCCGGCCGAGAGGCTGCTCTGTGCTGGGCGAGCCTCCCCAAGCCCTGCCCAGCTTCTAGCGTTCGCGCCCGGGAAGGAGCAGGCTGCGGGAGTGTGGGAGACGTGAGTGGTGCCTGACTGGTGCCTCAGCTCAGCCCTCGCCTTCCCTTCGGACCTAGGAGCCAGGCGTCCTTGCAGAGGGCTTAGGGGCTGGGGGTGTGCACACTGCCAAAGCCTCCCGCGGGGAGAGCTCTTTCCGAGGGAAAGGAAGCGCCCCAGGCTGCATTCCCAAGCTGGTGCTTCCCCGCCCAGACTAAGCGCCGCACGGAGGGAATCAGGGTCCCGGTGCCCCTGGCTTGGGGAGGCAGCTCCACAGCCAGAGTGTTGCTCCGTTTGTGCCCAGAAAGCGCCTGCCAGACCGGGCCTTCCCTGGAGCTGTCCTCCCGCCTAGAGGCAGGTGGATGTGCTGTGCGGGCTTCCCCTGTGCGTTTGGGCTCCCTAGCACAGCCGCAGCGCAGGGGAACCAGCCCATGATCAGTGAGCTCCGGGCAGTACTTTGGTCCCAGGTTTGGAGCCCAATGCCCGGAACGCGGGAGAGAAGAGGCTGGCTGCCGGCGGGTGCTTGCAAGCCTGTGCTGGGAAGGACCGAGTGAGCTTCCACACCGGCGGAGCTCCAGCTCTGCGCCCAGGCGCGATAGCACAGAGCCCCGGCCGAGAGGCTGCTCTGTGCTGGGCGAGCCTCCCCAAGCCCTGCCCAGCTTCTAGCGTTCGCGCCCGGGAAGGAGCAGGCTGCGGGAGTGTGGGAGACGTGAGTGGTGCCTGACTGGTGCCTCAGCTCAGCCCTCGCCTTCCCTTCGGACCTAGGAGCCAGGCGTCCTTGCAGAGGGCTTAGGGGCTGGGGGTGTGCACACTGCCAAAGCCTCCCGCGGGGAGAGCTCTTTCCGAGGGAAAGGAAGCGCCCCAGGCTGCATTCCCAAGCTGGTGCTTCCCCGCCCAGACTAAGCGCCGCACGGAGGGAATCAGGGTCCCGGTGCCCCTGGCTTGGGGAGGCAGCTCCACAGCCAGAGTGTTGCTCCGTTTGTGCCCAGAAAGCGCCTGCCAGACCGGGCCTTCCCTGGAGCTGTCCTCCCGCCTAGAGGCAGGTGGATGTGCTGTGCGGGCTTCCCCTGTGCGTTTGGGCTCCCTAGCACAGCCGCAGCGCAGGGGAACCAGCCCATGATCAGTGAGCTCCGGGCAGTACTTTGGTCCCAGGTTTGGAGCCCAATGCCCGGAACGCGGGAGAGAAGAGGCTGGCTGCCGGCGGGTGCTTGCAAGCCTGTGCTGGGAAGGACCGAGTGAGCTTCCACACCGGCGGAGCTCCAGCTCTGCGCCCAGGCGCGATAGCACAGAGCCCCGGCCGAGAGGCTGCTCTGTGCTGGGCGAGCCTCCCCAAGCCCTGCCCAGCTTCTAGCGTTCGCGCCCGGGAAGGAGCAGGCTGCGGGAGTGTGGGAGACGTGAGTGGTGCCTGACTGGTGCCTCAGCTCAGCCCTCGCCTTCCCTTCGGACCTAGGAGCCAGGCGTCCTTGCAGAGGGCTTAGGGGCTGGGGGTGTGCACACTGCCAAAGCCTCCCGCGGGGAGAGCTCTTTCCGAGGGAAAGGAAGCGCCCCAGGCTGCATTCCCAAGCTGGTGCTTCCCCGCCCAGACTAAGCGCCGCACGGAGGGAATCAGGGTCCCGGTGCCCCTGGCTTGGGGAGGCAGCTCCACAGCCAGAGTGTTGCTCCGTTTGTGCCCAGAAAGCGCCTGCCAGACCGGGCCTTCCCTGGAGCTGTCCTCCCGCCTAGAGGCAGGTGGATGTGCTGTGCGGGCTTCCCCTGTGCGTTTGGGCTCCCTAGCACAGCCGCAGCGCAGGGGAACCAGCCCATGATCAGTGAGCTCCGGGCAGTACTTTGGTCCCAGGTTTGGAGCCCAATGCCCGGAACGCGGGAGAGAAGAGGCTGGCTGCCGGCGGGTGCTTGCAAGCCTGTGCTGGGAAGGACCGAGTGAGCTTCCACACCGGCGGAGCTCCAGCTCTGCGCCCAGGCGCGATAGCACAGAGCCCCGGCCGAGAGGCTGCTCTGTGCTGGGCGAGCCTCCCCAAGCCCTGCCCAGCTTCTAGCGTTCGCGCCCGGGAAGGAGCAGGCTGCGGGAGTGTGGGAGACGTGAGTGGTGCCTGACTGGTGCCTCAGCTCAGCCCTCGCCTTCCCTTCGGACCTAGGAGCCAGGCGTCCTTGCAGAGGGCTTAGGGGCTGGGGGTGTGCACACTGCCAAAGCCTCCCGCGGGGAGAGCTCTTTCCGAGGGAAAGGAAGCGCCCCAGGCTGCATTCCCAAGCTGGTGCTTCCCCGCCCAGACTAAGCGCCGCACGGAGGGAATCAGGGTCCCGGTGCCCCTGGCTTGGGGAGGCAGCTCCACAGCCAGAGTGTTGCTCCGTTTGTGCCCAGAAAGCGCCTGCCAGACCGGGCCTTCCCTGGAGCTGTCCTCCCGCCTAGAGGCAGGTGGATGTGCTGTGCGGGCTTCCCCTGTGCGTTTGGGCTCCCTAGCACAGCCGCAGCGCAGGGGAACCAGCCCATGATCAGTGAGCTCCGGGCAGTACTTTGGTCCCAGGTTTGGAGCCCAATGCCCGGAACGCGGGACAGAAGAGGCTGGCTGCCGGCGGGTGCTTGCAAGCCTGTGCTGGGAAGGACCGAGTGAGCTTCCACACCGGCGGAGCTCCAGCTCTGCGCCCAGGCGCGATAGCACAGAGCCCCGGCCGAGAGGCTGCTCTGTGCTGGGCGAGCCTCCCCAAGCCCTGCCCAGCTTCTAGCGTTCGCGCCCGGGAAGGAGCAGGCTGCGGGAGTGTGGGAGACGTGAGTGGTGCCTGACTGGTGCCTCAGCTCAGCCCTCGCCTTCCCTTCGGACCGAGGAGCCAGGCGTCCTTGCAGAGGGCTTAGGGGCTGGGGGTGTGCACACTGCCAAAGCCTCCCGCGGGGAGAGCTCTTTCCGAGGGAAAGGAAGCGCCCCAGGCTGCATTCCCAAGCTGGTGCTTCCCCGCCCAGACTAAGCGCCGCACGGAGGGAATCAGGGTCCCGGTGCCCCTGGCTTGGGGAGGCAGCTCCACAGCCAGAGTGTTGCTCCGTTTGTGCCCAGAAAGCGCCTGCCAGACCGGGCCTTCCCTGGAGCTGTCCTCCCGCCTAGAGGCAGGTGGATGTGCTGTGCGGGCTTCCCCTGTGCGTTTGGGCTCCCTAGCACAGCCGCAGCGCAGGGGAACCAGCCCATGATCAGTGAGCTCCGGGCAGTACTTTGGTCCCAGGTTTGGAGCCCAATGCCCGGAACGCGGGAGAGAAGAGGCTGGCTGCCGGCGGGTGCTTGCAAGCCTGTGCTGGGAAGGACCGAGTGAGCTTCCACACCGGCGGAGCTCCAGCTCTGCGCCCAGGCGCGATAGCACAGAGCCCCGGCCGAGAGGCTGCTCTGTGCTGGGCGAGCCTCCCCAAGCCCTGCCCAGCTTCTAGCGTTCGCGCCCGGGAAGGAGCAGGCTGCGGGAGTGTGGGAGACGTGAGTGGTGCCTGACTGGTGCCTCAGCTCAGCCCTCGCCTTCCCTTCGGACCTAGGAGCCAGGCGTCCTTGCAGAGGGCTTAGGGGCTGGGGGTGTGCACACTGCAAAAGCCTCCCGCGGGGAGAGCTCTTTCCGAGGGAAAGGAAGCTCCCCAGGCTGCATTCCCAAGCTGGGGCTTCCCCGCCCAGACTAAGCGCCGCACGGAGGGAATCAGGGTCCCGGTGCCCCTGGCTTGGGGAGGCAGCTCCACAGCCAGAGTGTTGCTCCGTTTGTGCCCAGAAAGCGCCTGCCAGACCGGGCCTTCCCTGGAGCTGTCCTCCCGCCTAGAGGCAGGTGGATGTGCTGTGCGGGCTTCCCCTGTGCGTTTGGGCTCCCTAGCACAGCCGCAGCGCAGGGGAACCAGCCCATGATCAGTGAGCTCCGGGCAGTACTTTGGTCCCAGGTTTGGAGCCCAATGCCCGGAACGCGGGAGAGAAGAGGCTGGCTGCCGGCGGGTGCTTGCAAGCCTGTGCTGGGAAGGACCGAGTGAGCTTCCACACCGGCGGAGCTCCAGCTCTGTGCCCAGGCGCGATAGCACAGAGCCCCGGCCGAGAGGCTGCTCTGTGCTGGGCGAGCCTCCCCAAGCCCTGCCCAGCTTCTAGCGTTCGCGCCCGGGAAGGAGCAGGCTGCGGGAGTGTGGGAGACGTGAGTGGTGCCTGACTGGTGCCTCAGCTCAGCCCTCGCCTTCCCTTCGGACCTAGGAGCCAGGCGTCCTTGCAGAGGGCTTAGGGGCTGGGGGTGTGCACACTGCCAAAGCCTCCCGCGGGGAGAGCTCTTTCCGAGGGAAAGGAAGCGCCCCAGGCTGCATTCCCAAGCTGGTGCTTCCCCGCCCAGACTAAGCGCCGCACGGAGGGAATCAGGGTCCCGGTGCCCCTGGCTTGGGGAGGCAGCTCCACAGCCAGAGTGTTGCTCCGTTTGTGCCCAGAAAGCGCCTGCCAGACCGGGCCTTCCCTGGAGCTGTCCTCCCGCCTAGAGGCAGGTGGATGTGCTGTGCGGGCTTCCCTGTGCGTTTGGGCTCCCTAGCACAGCCGCAGCGCAGGGGAACCAGCCCATGATCAGTGAGCTCCGGGCAGTACTTTGGTCCCAGGTTTGGAGCCCAATGCCCGGAACGCGGGAGAGAAGAGGCTGGCTGCCGGCGGGTGCTTGCAAGCCTGTACTGGGAAGGACCGAGTGAGCTTCCACACCGGCGGAGCTCCAGCTCTGCGCCCAGGCGCGATAGCACAGAGCCCCGGCCGAGAGGCTGCTCTGTGCTGGGCGAGCCTCCCCAAGCCCTGCCCAGCTTCTAGCGTTCGCGCCCGGGAAGGAGCAGGCTGCGGGAGTGTGGGAGACGTGAGTGGTGCCTGACTGGTGCCTCAGCTCAGCCCTCGCCTTCCCTTCGGACCTAGGAGCCAGGCGTCCTTGCAGAGGGCTTAGGGGCTGGGGGTGTGCACACTGCCAAAGCCTCCCGCGGGGAGAGCTCTTTCCGAGGGAAAGGAAGCGCCCCAGGCTGCATTCCCAAGCTGGGGCTTCCCCGCCCAGACTAAGCGCCGCACGGAGGGAATCAGGGTCCCGGTGCCCCTGGCTTGGGGAGGCAGCTCCACAGCCAGAGTGTTGCTCCGTTTGTGCCCAGAAAGCGCCTGCCAGACCGGGCCTTCCCTGGAGCTGTCCTCCCGCCTAGAGGCAGGTGGATGTGCTGTGCGGGCTTCCCCTGTGCGTTTGGGCTCCCTAGCACAGCCGCAGCGCAGGGGAACCAGCCCATGATCAGTGAGCTCCGGGCAGTACTTTGGTCCCAGGTTTGGAGCCCAATGCCCGGAACGCGGGAGAGAAGAGGCTGGCTGCCGGCGGGTGCTTGCAAGCCTGTGCTGGGAAGGACCGAGTGAGCTTCCACACCGGCGGAGCTCCAGCTCTGCGCCCAGGCGCGATAGCACAGAGCCCCGGCCGAGAGGCTGCTCTGTGCTGGGCGAGCCTCCCCAAGCCCTGCCCAGCTTCTAGCGTTCGCGCCCGGGAAGGAGCAGGCTGCGGGAGTGTGGGAGACGTGAGTGGTGCCTGACTGGTGCCTCAGCTCAGCCCTCGCCTTCCCTTCGGACCTAGGAGCCAGGCGTCCTTGCAGAGGGCTTAGGGGCTGGGGGTGTGCACACTGCCAAAGCCTCCCGCGGGGAGAGCTCTTTCCGAGGGAAAGGAAGCGCCCCAGGCTGCATTCCCAAGCTGGTGCTTCCCCGCCCAGACTAAGCGCCGCACGGAGGGAATCAGGGTCCCGGTGCCCCTGGCTTGGGGAGGCAGCTCCACAGCCAGAGTGTTGCTCCGTTTGTGCCCAGAAAGCGCCTGCCAGACCGGGCCTTCCCTGGAGCTGTCCTCCCGCCTAGAGGCAGGTGGATGTGCTGTGCGGGCTTCCCCTGTGCGTTTGGGCTCCCTAGCACAGCCGCAGCGCAGGGGAACCAGCCCATGATCAGTGAGCTCCGGGCAGTACTTTGGTCCCAGGTTTGGAGCCCAATGCCCGGAACGCGGGAGAGAAGAGGCTGGCTGCCGGCGGGTGCTTGCAAGCCTGTGCTGGGAAGGACCGAGTGAGCTTCCACACCGGCGGAGCTCCAGCTCTGCGCCCAGGCGCGATAGCACAGAGCCCCGGCCGAGAGGCTGCTCTGTGCTGGGCGAGCCTCCCCAAGCCCTGCCCAGCTTCTAGCGTTCGCGCCCGGGAAGGAGCAGGCTGCGGGAGTGTGGGAGACGTGAGTGGTGCCTGACTGGTGCCTCAGCTCAGCCCTCGCCTTCCCTTCGGACCTAGGAGCCAGGCGTCCTTGCAGAGGGCTTAGGGGCTGGGGGTGTGCACACTGCCAAAGCCTCCCGCGGGGAGAGCTCTTTCCGAGGGAAAGGAAGCGCCCCAGGCTGCATTCCCAAGCTGGTGCTTCCCCGCCCAGACTAAGCGCCGCACGGAGGGAATCAGGGTCCCGGTGCCCCTGGCTTGGGGAGGCAGCTCCACAGCCAGAGTGTTGCTCCGTTTGTGCCCAGAAAGCGCCTGCCAGACCGGGCCTTCCCTGGAGCTGTCCTCCCGCCTAGAGGCAGGTGGATGTGCTGTGCGGGCTTCCCCTGTGCGTTTGGGCTCCCTAGCACAGCCGCAGCGCAGGGGAACCAGCCCATGATCAGTGAGCTCCGGGCAGTACTTTGGTCCCAGGTTTGGAGCCCAATGCCCGGAACGCGGGAGAGAAGAGGCTGGCTGCCGGCGGGTGCTTGCAAGCCTGTGCTGGGAAGGACCGAGTGAGCTTCCACACCGGCGGAGCTCCAGCTCTGCGCCCAGGCGCGATAGCACAGAGCCCCGGCCGAGAGGCTGCTCTGTGCTGGGCGAGCCTCCCCAAGCCCTGCCCAGCTTCTAGCGTTCGCGCCCGGGAAGGAGCAGGCTGCGGGAGTGTGGGAGACGTGAGTGGTGCCTGACTGGTGCCTCAGCTCAGCCCTCGCCTTCCCTTCGGACCTAGGAGCCAGGCGTCCTTGCAGAGGGCTTAGGGGCTGGGGGTGTGCACACTGCCAAAGCCTCCCGCGGGGAGAGCTCTTTCCGAGGGAAAGGAAGCGCCCCAGGCTGCATTCCCAAGCTGGTGCTTCCCCGCCCAGACTAAGCGCCGCACGGAGGGAATCAGGGTCCCGGTGCCCCTGGCTTGGGGAGGCAGCTCCACAGCCAGAGTGTTGCTCCGTTTGTGCCCAGAAAGCGCCTGCCAGACCGGGCCTTCCCTGGAGCTGTCCTCCCGCCTAGAGGCAGGTGGATGTGCTGTGCGGGCTTCCCCTGTGCGTTTGGGCTCCCTAGCACAGCCGCAGCGCAGGGGAACCAGCCCATGATCAGTGAGCTCCGGGCAGTACTTTGGTCCCAGGTTTGGAGCCCAATGCCCGGAACGCGGGAGAGAAGAGGCTGGCTGCCGGCGGGTGCTTGCAAGCCTGTGCTGGGAAGGACCGAGTGAGCTTCCACACCGGCGGAGCTCCAGCTCTGCGCCCAGGCGCGATAGCACAGAGCCCCGGCCGAGAGGCTGCTCTGTGCTGGGCGAGCCTCCCCAAGCCCTGCCCAGCTTCTAGCGTTCGCGCCCGGGAAGGAGCAGGCTGCGGGAGTGTGGGAGACGTGAGTGGTGCCTGACTGGTGCCTCAGCTCAGCCCTCGCCTTCCCTTCGGACCTAGGAGCCAGGCGTCCTTGCAGAGGGCTTAGGGGCTGGGGGTGTGCACACTGCCAAAGCCTCCCGCGGGGAGAGCTCTTTCCGAGGGAAAGGAAGCGCCCCAGGCTGCATTCCCAAGCTGGTGCTTCCCCGCCCAGACTAAGCGCCGCACGGAGGGAATCAGGGTCCCGGTGCCCCTGGCTTGGGGAGGCAGCTCCACAGCCAGAGTGTTGCTCCGTTTGTGCCCAGAAAGCGCCTGCCAGACCGGGCCTTCCCTGGAGCTGTCCTCCCGCCTAGAGGCAGGTGGATGTGCTGTGCGGGCTTCCCCTGTGCGTTTGGGCTCCCTAGCACAGCCGCAGCGCAGGGGAACCAGCCCATGATCAGTGAGCTCCGGGCAGTACTTTGGTCCCAGGTTTGGAGCCCAATGCCCGGAACGCGGGAGAGAAGAGGCTGGCTGCCGGCGGGTGCTTGCAAGCCTGTACTGGGAAGGACCGAGTGAGCTTCCACACCGGCGGAGCTCCAGCTCTGCGCCCAGGCGCGATAGCACAGAGCCCCGGCCGAGAGGCTGCTCTGTGCTGGGCGAGCCTCCCCAAGCCCTGCCCAGCTTCTAGCGTTCGCGCCCGGGAAGGAGCAGGCTGCGGGAGTGTGGGAGACGTGAGTGGTGCCTGACTGGTGCCTCAGCTCAGCCCTCGCCTTCCCTTCGGACCTAGGAGCCAGGCGTCCTTGCAGAGGGCTTAGGGGCTGGGGGTGTGCACACTGCCAAAGCCTCCCGCGGGGAGAGCTCTTTCCGAGGGAAAGGAAGCGCCCCAGGCTGCATTCCCAAGCTGGTGCTTCCCCGCCCAGACTAAGCGCCGCACGGAGGGAATCAGGGTCCCGGTGCCCCTGGCTTGGGGAGGCAGCTCCACAGCCAGAGTGTTGCTCCGTTTGTGCCCAGAAAGCGCCTGCCAGACCGGGCCTTCCCTGGAGCTGTCCTCCCGCCTAGAGGCAGGTGGATGTGCTGTGCGGGCTTCCCCTGTGCGTTTGGGCTCCCTAGCACAGCCGCAGCGCAGGGGAACCAGCCCATGATCAGTGAGCTCCGGGCAGTACTTTGGTCCCAGGTTTGGAGCCCAATGCCCGGAACGCGGGAGAGAAGAGGCTGGCTGCCGGCGGGTGCTTGCAAGCCTGTACTGGGAAGGACCGAGTGAGCTTCCACACCGGCGGAGCTCCAGCTCTGCGCCCAGGCGCGATAGCACAGAGCCCCGGCCGAGAGGCTGCTCTGTGCTGGGCGAGCCTCCCCAAGCCCTGCCCAGCTTCTAGCGTTCGCGCCCGGGAAGGAGCAGGCTGCGGGAGTGTGGGAGACGTGAGTGGTGCCTGACTGGTGCCTCAGCTCAGCCCTCGCCTTCCCTTCGGACCTAGGAGCCAGGCGTCCTTGCAGAGGGCTTAGGGGCTGGGGGTGTGCACACTGCCAAAGCCTCCCGCGGGGAGAGCTCTTTCCGAGGGAAAGGAAGCGCCCCAGGCTGCATTCCCAAGCTGGTGCTTCCCCGCCCAGACTAAGCGCCGCACGGAGGGAATCAGGGTCCCGGTGCCCCTGGCTTGGGGAGGCAGCTCCACAGCCAGAGTGTTGCTCCGTTTGTGCCCAGAAAGCGCCTGCCAGACCGGGCCTTCCCTGGAGCTGTCCTCCCGCCTAGAGGCAGGTGGATGTGCTGTGCGGGCTTCCCCTGTGCGTTTGGGCTCCCTAGCACAGCCGCAGCGCAGGGGAACCAGCCCATGATCAGTGAGCTCCGGGCAGTACTTTGGTCCCAGGTTTGGAGCCCAATGCCCGGAACGCGGGAGAGAAGAGGCTGGCTGCCGGCGGGTGCTTGCAAGCCTGTGCTGGGAAGGACCGAGTGAGCTTCCACACCGGCGGAGCTCCAGCTCTGCGCCCAGGCGCGATAGCACAGAGCCCCGGCCGAGAGGCTGCTCTGTGCTGGGCGAGCCTCCCCAAGCCCTGCCCAGCTTCTAGCGTTCGCGCCCGGGAAGGAGCAGGCTGCGGGAGTGTGGGAGACGTGAGTGGTGCCTGACTGGTGCCTCAGCTCAGCCCTCGCCTTCCCTTCGGACCTAGGAGCCAGGCGTCCTTGCAGAGGGCTTAGGGGCTGGGGGTGTGCACACTGCCAAAGCCTCCCGCGGGGAGAGCTCTTTCCGAGGGAAAGGAAGCGCCCCAGGCTGCATTCCCAAGCTGGTGCTTCCCCGCCCAGACTAAGCGCCGCACGGAGGGAATCAGGGTCCCGGTGCCCCTGGCTTGGGGAGGCAGCTCCACAGCCAGAGTGTTGCTCCGTTTGTGCCCAGAAAGCGCCTGCCAGACCGGGCCTTCCCTGGAGCTGTCCTCCCGCCTAGAGGCAGGTGGATGTGCTGTGCGGGCTTCCCCTGTGCGTTTGGGCTCCCTAGCACAGCCGCAGCGCAGGGGAACCAGCCCATGATCAGTGAGCTCCGGGCAGTACTTTGGTCCCAGGTTTGGAGCCCAATGCCCGGAACGCGGGAGAGAAGAGGCTGGCTGCCGGCGGGTGCTTGCAAGCCTGTACTGGGAAGGACCGAGTGAGCTTCCACACCGGCGGAGCTCCAGCTCTGCGCCCAGGCGCGATAGCACAGAGCCCCGGCCGAGAGGCTGCTCTGTGCTGGGCGAGCCTCCCCAAGCCCTGCCCAGCTTCTAGCGTTCGCGCCCGGGAAGGAGCAGGCTGCGGGAGTGTGGGAGACGTGAGTGGTGCCTGACTGGTGCCTCAGCTCAGCCCTCGCCTTCCCTTCGGACCTAGGAGCCAGGCGTCCTTGCAGAGGGCTTAGGGGCTGGGGGTGTGCACACTGCCAAAGCCTCCCGCGGGGAGAGCTCTTTCCGAGGGAAAGGAAGCGCCCCAGGCTGCATTCCCAAGCTGGTGCTTCCCCGCCCAGACTAAGCGCCGCACGGAGGGAATCAGGGTCCCGGTGCCCCTGGCTTGGGGAGGCAGCTCCACAGCCAGAGTGTTGCTCCGTTTGTGCCCAGAAAGCGCCTGCCAGACCGGGCCTTCCCTGGAGCTGTCCTCCCGCCTAGAGGCAGGTGGATGTGCTGTGCGGGCTTCCCCTGTGCGTTTGGGCTCCCTAGCACAGCCGCAGCGCAGGGGAACCAGCCCATGATCAGTGAGCTCCGGGCAGTCCTTTGGTCCCAGGTTTGGAGCCCAATGCCCGGAACGCGGGAGAGAAGAGGCTGGCTGCCGGCGGGTGCTTGCAAGCCTGTACTGGGAAGGACCGAGTGAGCTTCCACACCGGCGGAGCTCCAGCTCTGCGCCCAGGCGCGATAGCACAGAGCCCCGGCCGAGAGGCTGCTCTGTGCTGGGCGAGCCTCCCCAAGCCATGCCCAGCTTCTAGCGTTCGCGCCCGGGAAGGAGCAGGCTGCGGGAGTGTGGGAGACGTGAGTGGTGCCTGACTGGTGCCTCAGCTCAGCCCTCGCCTTCCCTTCGGACCTAGGAGCCAGGCGTCCTTGCAGAGGGCTTAGGGGCTGGGGGTGTGCACACTGCCAAAGCCTCCCGCGGGGAGAGCTCTTTCCGAGGGAAAGGAAGCGCCCCAGGCTGCATTCCCAAGCTGGTGCTTCCCCGCCCAGACTAAGCGCCGCACGGAGGGAATCAGGGTCCCGGTGCCCCTGGCTTGGGGAGGCAGCTCCACAGCCAGAGTGTTGCTCCGTTTGTGCCCAGAAAGCGCCTGCCAGACCGGGCCTTCCCTGGAGCTGTCCTCCCGCCTAGAGGCAGGTGGATGTGCTGTGCGGGCTTCCCCAGTGCGTTTGGGCTCCCTAGCACAGCCGCAGCGCAGGGGAACCAGCCCATGATCAGTGAGCTCCGGGCAGTACTTTGGTCCCAGGTTTGGAGCCCAATGCCCGGAACGCGGGAGAGAAGAGGCTGGCTGCCGGCGGGTGCTTGCAAGCCTGTACTGGGAAGGACCGAGTGAGCTTCCACACCGGCGGAGCTCCAGCTCTGCGCCCAGGCGCGATAGCACAGAGCCCCGGCCGAGAGGCTGCTCTGTGCTGGGCGAGCCTCCCCAAGCCCTGCCCAGCTTCTAGCGTTCGCGCCCGGGAAGGAGCAGGCTGCGGGAGTGTGGGAGACGGGAGTGGTGCCTGACTGGTGCCCCAGCTCAGCCCCCGCCTTCCCTTCGGACCTAGGAGCCAGGCGTCCTTGCAGAGGGCTTAGGGGCTGGGGGTGTGCACACTGCCAAAGCCTCCCGCGGGGAGAGCTCTTTCCGAGGGAAAGGAAGCGCCCCAGGCTGCATTCCCAAGCTGGTGCTTCCCCGCCCAGACTAAGCGCCGCACGGAGGGAATCAGGGTCCCGGTGCCCCTGGCTTGGGGAGGCAGCTCCACAGCCAGAGTGTTGCTCCGTTTGTGCCCAGAAAGCGCCTGCCAGACCGGGCCTTCCCTGGAGCTGTCCTCCCGCCTAGAGGCAGGTGGATGTGCTGTGTGGGCTTCCCCTGTGCGTTTGGGCTCCCTAGCACAGCCGCAGCGCAGGGGAACCAGCCCATGATCAGTGAGCTCCGGGCAGTCCTTTGGTCCCAGGTTTGGAGCCCAATGCCCGGAACGCGGGAGAGAAGAGGCTGGCTGCCGGCGGGTGCTTGCAAGCCTGTACTGGGAAGGACCGAGTGAGCTTCCACACCGGCGGAGCTCCAGCTCTGCGCCCAGGCGCGATAGCACAGAGCCCCGGCCGAGAGGCTGCTCTGTGCTGGGCGAGCCTCCCCAAGCCCTGCCCAGCTTCTAGCGGTCGCGCCCGGGAAGGAGCAGGCTGCGGGAGTGTGGGAGACGTGAGTGGTGCCTGACTGGTGCCTCAGCTCAGCCCTCGCCTTCCCTTCGGACCTAGGAGCCAGGCGTCCTTGCAGAGGGCTTAGGGGCTGGGGGTGTGCACACTGCCAAAGCCTCCCGCGGGGAGAGCTCTTTCCGAGGGAAAGGAAGCGCCCCAGGCTGCATTCCCAAGCTGGTGCTTCCCCGCCCTGACTAAGCGCCGCACGGAGGGAATCAGGGTCCCGGTGCCCCTGGCTTGGGGAGGCAGCTCCACAGCCAGAGTGTTGCTCCGTTTGTGCCCAGAAAGCGCCTGCCAGACCGGGCCTGCCCTGGAGCTGTCCTCCCGCCTAGAGGCAGGTGGATGTGCTGTGCGGGCTTCCCCTGTGCGTTTGGGCTCCCTAGCACAGCCGCAGCGCAGGGGAACCAGCCCATGATCAGTGAGCTCCGGGCAGTCCTTTGGTCCCAGGTTTGGAGCCCAATGCCCGGAACGCGGGAGAGAAGAGGCTGGCTGCCGGCGGGTGCTTGCAAGCCTGTACTGGGAAGGACCGAGTGAGCTTCCACACCGGCGGAGCTCCAGCTCTGCGCCCAGGCGCGATAGCACAGAGCCCCGGCCGAGAGGCTGCTCTGTGCTGGGCGAGCCTCCCCAAGCCCTGCCCAGCTTCTAGCGTTCGCGCCCGGGAAGGAGCAGGCTGCGGGAGTGTGGGAGACGTGAGTGGTGCCTGACTGGTGCCTCAGCTCAGCCCTCGCCTTCCCTTCGGACCTAGGAGCCAGGCGTCCTTGCAGAGGGCTTAGGGGCTGGCGGTGTGCACACTGCCAAAGCCTCCCGCGGGGAGAGCTCTTTCCGAGGGAAAGGAAGCGCCCCAGGCTGCATTCCCAAGCTGGTGCTTCCCCGCCCAGACTAAGCGCCGCACGGAGGGAATCAGGGTCCCGGTGCCCCTGGCTTGGGGAGGCAGCTCCACAGCCAGAGTGTTGCTCCGTTTGTGCCCAGAAAGCGCCTGCCAGACCGGGCCTTCCCTGGAGCTGTCCTCCCGCCTAGAGGCAGGTGGATGTGCTGTGCGGGCTTCCCCTGTGCGTTTGGGCTCCCTAGCACAGCTGCAGCGCAGGGGAACCAGCCCATGATCAGTGAGCTCCGGGCAGTCCTTTGGTCCCAGGTTTGGAGCCCAATGCCCGGAACGCGGGAGAGAAGAGGCTGGCTGCCGGCGGGTGCTTGCAAGCCTGTACTGGGAAGGACCGAGTGAGCTTCCACACCGGCGGAGCTCCAGCTCTGCGCCCAGGCGCGATAGCGCAGAGCCCCGGCCGAGAGGCTGCTCTGTGCTGGGCGAGCCTCCCCAAGCCCTGCCCAGCTTCTAGCGTTCGCGCCCGGGAAGGAGCAGGCTGCGGGAGTGTGGGAGACGTGAGTGGTGCCTGACTGGTGCCTCAGCTCAGCCCTCGCCTTCCCTTCGGACCTAGGAGCCAGGCGTCCTTGCAGAGGGCTTAGGGGCTGGGGGTGTGCACACTGCCAAAGCCTCCCGCGGGGAGAGCTCTTTCCGAGGGAAAGGAAGCGCCCCAGGCTGCATTCCCAAGCTGGTGCTTCCCCGCCCAGACTAAGCGCCGCACGGAGGGAATCAGGGTCCCGGTGCCCCTGGCTTGGGGAGGCAGCTCCACAGCCAGAGTGTTGCTCCGTTTGTGCCCAGAAAGCGCCTGCCAGACCGGGCCTTCCCTGGAGCTGTCCTCCCGCCTAGAGGCGGGTGGATGTGCTGTGCGGGCTTCCCCTGTGCGTTTGGGCTCCCTAGCACAGCCGCAGCGCAGGGGAACCAGCCCATGATCAGTGAGCTCCGGGCAGTACTTTGGTCCCAGGTTTGGAGCCCAATGCCCGGAACGCGGGAGAGAAGAGGCTGGCTGCCGGCGGGTGCTTGCAAGCCTGTGCTGGGAAGGACCGAGTGAGCTTCCACACCGGCGGAGCTCCAGCTCTGCGCCCAGGCGCGATAGCACAGAGCCCCGGCCGAGAGGCTGCTCTGTGCTGGGCGAGCCTCCCCAAGCCCTGCCCAGCTTCTAGCGTTCGCGCCGGGGAAGGAGCAGGCTGCGGGAGTGTGGGAGACGTGAGTGGTGCCTGACTGGCGCCTCAGCTCAGCCCTCGCCTTCCCTTCGGACCTAGGAGCCAGGCGTCCTTGCAGAGGGCTTAGGGGCTGGGGGTGTGCACACTGCCAAAGCCTCCCGCGGGGAGAGCTCTTTCCGAGGGAAAGGAAGCGCCCCAGGCTGCATTCCCAAGCTGGTGCTTCCCCGCCCAGACTAAGCGCCGCACGGAGGGAATCAGGGTCCCGGTGCCCCTGGCTTGGGGAGGCAGCTCCACAGCCAGAGTGTTGCTCCGTTTGTGCCCAGAAAGCGCCTGCCAGACCGGGCCTTCCCTGGAGCTGTCCTCCTGCCTAGAGGCAGGTGGATGTGCTGTGCGGGCTTCCCCTGTGCGTTTGGGCTCCCTAGCACAGCCGCAGCGCAGGGGAACCAGCCCATGATCAGTGAGCTCCGGGCAGTTCTTTGGTCCCAGGTTTGGAGCCCAATGCCCGGAACGCGGGAGAGAAGAGGCTGGCTGCCGGCGGGTGCTTGCAAGCCTGTACTGGGAAGGACCGAGTGAGCTTCCACACCGGCGGAGCTCCAGCTCTGCGCCCAGGCGCGATAGCACAGAGCCCCGGCCGAGAGGCTGCTCTGTGCTGGGCGAGCCTCCCCAAGCCCTGCCCAGCTTCTAGCGTTCGCGCCCGGGAAGGAGCAGGCTGCGGGAGTGTGGGAGACGTGAGTGGTGCCTGACTGGTGCCTCAGCTCAGCCCTCGCCTTCCCTTCGGACCTAGGAGCCAGGCGTCCTTGCAGAGGGCTTAGGGGCTGGGGGTGTGCACACTGCCAAAGCCTCCCGCGGGGAGAGCTCTTTCCGAGGGAAAGGAAGCGCCCCAGGCTGCATTCCCAAGCTGGTGCTTCCCCGCCCAGACTAAGCGCCGCACGGAGGGAATCAGGGTCCCGGTGCCCCTGGCTTGGGGAGGCAGCTCCACAGCCAGAGTGTTGCTCCGTTTGTGCCCAGAAAGCGCCTGCCAGACCGGGCCTTCCCTGGAGCTGTCCTCCCGCCTAGAGGCAGGTGGATGTGCTGTGCGGGCTTCCCCTGTGCGTTTGGGCTCCCTAGCACAGCCGCAGCGCAGGGGAACCAGCCCATGATCAGTGAGCTCCGGGCAGTCCTTTGGTCCCAGGTTTGGAGCCCAATGCCCGGAACGCGGGAGAGAAGAGGCTGGCTGCCGGCGGGTGCTTGCAAGCCTGTACTGGGAAGGACCGAGTGAGCTTCCACACCGGCGGAGCTCCAGCTCTGCGCCCAGGCGCGATGGCACAGAGCCCCGGCCGAGAGGCTGCTCTGTGCTGGGCGAGCCTCCCCAGGCCCTGCCCAGCTTCTAGCGTTCGCGCCCGGGAAGGAGCAGGCTGCGGGAGTGTGGGAGACGTGAGTGGTGCCTGACTGGTGCCTCAGCTCAGCCCTCGCCTTCCCTTCGGACCTAGGAGCCAGGCGTCCTTGCAGAGGGCTTAGGGGCTGGGGGTGTGCACACTGCCAAAGCCTCCCGCGGGGAGAGCTCTTTCCGAGGGAAAGGAAGCGCCCCAGGCTGCATTCCCAAGCTGGTGCTTCCCCGCCCAGACTAAGCGCCGCACGGAGGGAATCAGGGTCCCGGTGCCCCTGGCTTGGGGAGGCAGCTCCACAGCCAGAGTGTTGCTCCGTTTGTGCCCAGAAAGCGCCTGCCAGACCGGGCCTTCCCTGGAGCTGTCCTCCCGCCTAGAGGCAGGTGGATGTGCTGTGCGGGCTTCCCCTGGGCGTTTGGGCTCCCTAGCACAGCCGCAGCGCAGGGGAACCAGCCCATGATCAGTGAGCTCCGGGCAGTACTTTGGTCCCAGGTTTGGAGCCCAATGCCCGGAACGCGGGAGAGAAGAGGCTGGCTGCCGGCGGGTGCTTGCAAGCCTGTACTGGGAAGGACCGAGTGAGCTTCCACACCGGCGGAGCTCCAGCTCTGCGCCCAGGCGCGATAGCACAGAGCCCCGGCCGAGAGGCTGCTCTGTGCTGGGCGAGCCTCCCCAAGCCCTGCCCAGCTTCTAGCGTTCGCGCCCGGGAAGGAGCAGGCTGCGGGAGTGTGGGAGACGTGAGTGGTGCCTGACTGGTGCCTCAGCTCAGCCCTCGCCTTCCCTTCGGACCTAGGAGCCAGGCGTCCTTGCAGAGGGCTTAGGGGCTGGGGGTGTGCACACTGCCAAAGCCTCCCGCGGGGAGAGCTCTTTCCGAGGGAAAGGAAGCGCCCCAGGCTGCATTCCCAAGCTGGTGCTTCCCCGCCCAGACTAAGCGCCGCACGGAGGGAATCAGGGTCCCGGTGCCCCTGGCTTGGGGAGGCAGCTCCACAGCCAGAGTGTTGCTCCGTTTGTGCCCAGAAAGCGCCTGCCAGACCGGGCCTTCCCTGGAGCTGTCCTCCCGCCTAGAGGCAGGTGGATGTGCTGTGCGGGCTTCCCCTGTGCGTTTGGGCTCCCTAGCACAGCCGCAGCGCAGGGGAACCAGCCCATGATCAGTGAGCTCCGGGCAGTACTTTGGTCCCAGGTTTGGAGCCCAATGCCCGGAACGCGGGAGAGAAGAGGCTGGCTGCCGGCGGGTGCTTGCAAGCCTGTACTGGGAAGGACCGAGTGAGCTTCCACACCGGCGGAGCTCCAGCTCTGCGCCCAGGCGCGATAGCACAGAGCCCCGGCCGAGAGGCTGCTCTGTGCTGGGCGAGCCTCCCCAAGCCCTGCCCAGCTTCTAGCGTTCGCGCCCGGGAAGGAGCAGGCTGCGGGAGTGTGGGAGACGTGAGTGGTGCCTGACTGGTGCCTCAGCTCAGCCCTCGCCTTCCCTTCGGACCTAGGAGCCAGGCGTCCTTGCAGAGGGCTTAGGGGCTGGGGGTGTGCACACTGCCAAAGCCTCCCGCGGGGAGAGCTCTTTCCGAGGGAAAGGAAGCGCCCCAGGCTGCATTCCCAAGCTGGTGCTTCCCCGCCCAGACTAAGCGCCGCACGGAGGGAATCAGGGTCCCGGTGCCTCTGGCTTGGGGAGGCAGCTCCACAGCCAGAGTGTTGCTCCGTTTGTGCCCAGAAAGCGCCTGCCAGACCGGGCCTTCCCTGGAGCTGTCCTCCCGCCTAGAGGCAGGTGGATGTGCTGTGCGGGCTTCCCCTGTGCGTTTGGGCTCCCTAGCACAGCCGCAGCGCAGGGGAACCAGCCCATGATCAGTGAGCTCCGGGCAGTACTTTGGTCCCAGGTTTGGAGCCCAATGCCCGGAACGCGGGAGAGAAGAGGCTGGCTGCCGGCGGGTGCTTGCAAGCCTGTACTGGGAAGGACCGAGTGAGCTTCCACACCGGCGGAGCTCCAGCTCTGCGCCCAGGCGCGATAGCACAGAGCCCCGGCCGAGAGGCTGCTCTGTGCTGGGCGAGCCTCCCCAAGCCCTGCCCAGCTTCTAGCGTTCGCGCCCGGGAAGGAGCAGGCTGCGGGAGTGTGGGAGACGTGAGTGGTGCCTGACTGGTGCCTCAGCTCAGCCCTCGCCTTCCCTTCGGACCTAGGAGCCAGGCGTCCTTGCAGAGGGCTTAGGGGCTGGGGGTGTGCACACTGCCAAAGCCTCCCGCGGGGAGAGCTCTTTCCGAGGGAAAGGAAGCGCCCCAGGCTGCATTCCCAAGCTGGTGCTTCCCCGCCCAGACTAAGCGCCGCACGGAGGGAATCAGGGTCCCGGTGCCCCTGGCTTGGGGAGGCAGCTCCACAGCCAGAGTGTTGCTCCGTTGGTGCCCAGAAAGCGCCTGCCAGACCGGGCCTTCCCTGGAGCTGTCCTCCCGCCTAGAGGCAGGTGGATGTGCTGTGCGGGCTTCCCCTGTGCGTTTGGGCTCCCTAGCACAGCCGCAGCGCAGGGGAACCAGCCCATGATCAGTGAGCTCCGGGCAGTACTTTGGTCCCAGGTTTGGAGCCCAATGCCCGGAACGCGGGAGAGAAGAGGCTGGCTGCCGGCGGGTGCTTGCAAGCCTGTACTGGGAAGGACCGAGTGAGCTTCCACACCGGCGGAGCTCCAGCTCTGCGCCCAGGCGCGATAGCACAGAGCCCCGGCCGAGAGGCTGCTCTGTGCTGGGCGAGCCTCCCCAAGCCCTGCCCAGCTTCTAGCGTTCGCGCCCGGGAAGGAGCAGGCTGCGGGAGTGTGGGAGACGTGAGTGGTGCCTGACTGGTGCCTCAGCTCAGCCCTCGCCTTCCCTTCGGACCTAGGAGCCAGGCGTCCTTGCAGAGGGCTTAGGGGCTGGGGGTGTGCACACTGCCAAAGCCTCCCGCGGGGAGAGCTCTTTCCGAGGGAAAGGAAGCGCCCCAGGCTGCATTCCCAAGCTGGTGCTTCCCCGCCCAGACTAAGCGCCGCACGGAGGGAATCAGGGTCCCGGTGCCCCTGGCTTGGGGAGGCAGCTCCACAGCCAGAGTGTTGCTCCGTTTGTGCCCAGAAAGCGCCTGCCAGACCGGGCCTTCCCTGGAGCTGTCCTCCCGCCTAGAGGCAGGTGGATGTGCTGTGCGGGCTTCCCCTGTGCGTTTGGGCTCCCTAGCACAGCCGCAGCGCAGGGGAACCAGCCCATGATCAGTGAGCTCCGGGCAGTACTTTGGTCCCAGGTTTGGAGCCCAATGCCCGGAACGCGGGAGAGAAGAGGCTGGCTGCCGGCGGGTGCTTGCAAGCCTGTACTGGGAAGGACCGAGTGAGCTTCCACACCGGCGGAGCTCCAGCTCTGCGCCCAGGCGCGATAGCACAGAGCCCCGGCCGAGAGGCTGCTCTGTGCTGGGCGAGCCTCCCCAAGCCCTGCCCAGCTTCTAGCGTTCGCGCCCGGGAAGGAGCAGGCTGCGGGAGTGTGGGAGACGTGAGTGGTGCCTGACTGGTGCCTCAGCTCAGCCCTCGCCTTCCCTTCGGACCTAGGAGCCAGGCGTCCTTGCAGAGGGCTTAGGGGCTGGGGGTGTGCACACTGCCAAAGCCTCCCGCGGGGAGAGCTCTTTCCGAGGGAAAGGAAGCGCCCCAGGCTGCATTCCCAAGCTGGTGCTTCCCCGCCCAGACTAAGCGCCGCACGGAGGGAATCAGGGTCCCGGTGCCCCTGGCTTGGGGAGGCAGCTCCACAGCCAGAGTGTTGCTCCGTTTGTGCCCAGAAAGCGCCTGCCAGACCGGGCCTTCCCTGGAGCTGTCCTCCCGCCTAGAGGCAGGTGGATGTGCTGTGCGGGCTTCCCCTGTGCGTTTGGGCTCCCTAGCACAGCCGCAGCGCAGGGGAACCAGCCCATGATCAGTGAGCTCCGGGCAGTACTTTGGTCCCAGGTTTGGAGCCCAATGCCCGGAACGCGGGAGAGAAGAGGCTGGCTGCCGGCGGGTGCTTGCAAGCCTGTACTGGGAAGGACCGAGTGAGCTTCCACACCGGCGGAGCTCCAGCTCTGCGCCCAGGCGCGATAGCACAGAGCCCCGGCCGAGAGGCTGCTCTGTGCTGGGCGAGCCTCCCCAAGCCCTGCCCAGCTTCTAGCGTTCGCGCCCGGGAAGGAGCAGGCTGCGGGAGTGTGGGAGACGTGAGTGGTGCCTGACTGGTGCCTCAGCTCAGCCCTCGCCTTCCCTTCGGACCTAGGAGCCAGGCGTCCTTGCAGAGGGCTTAGGGGCTGGGGGTGTGCACACTGCCAAAGCCTCCCGCGGGGAGAGCTCTTTCCGAGGGAAAGGAAGCGCCCCAGGCTGCATTCCCAAGCTGGTGCTTCCCCGCCCAGACTAAGCGCCGCACGGAGGGAATCAGGGTCCCGGTGCCCCTGGCTTGGGGAGGCAGCTCCACAGCCAGAGTGTTGCTCCGTTTGTGCCCAGAAAGCGCCTGCCAGACCGGGCCTTCCCTGGAGCTGTCCTCCCGCCTAGAGGCAGGTGGATGTGCTGTGCGGGCTTCCCCTGTGCGTTTGGGCTCCCTAGCACAGCCGCAGCGCAGGGGAACCAGCCCATGATCAGTGAGCTCCGGGCAGTACTTTGGTCCCAGGTTTGGAGCCCAATGCCCGGAACGCGGGAGAGAAGAGGCTGGCTGCCGGCGGGTGCTTGCAAGCCTGTACTGGGAAGGACCGAGTGAGCTTCCACACCGGCGGAGCTCCAGCTCTGCGCCCAGGCGCGATAGCACAGAGCCCCGGCCGAGAGGCTGCTCTGTGCTGGGCGAGCCTCCCCAAGCCCTGCCCAGCTTCTAGCGTTCGCGCCCGGGAAGGAGCAGGCTGCGGGAGTGTGGGAGACGTGAGTGGTGCCTGACTGGTGCCTCAGCTCAGCCCTCGCCTTCCCTTCGGACCTAGGAGCCAGGCGTCCTTGCAGAGGGCTTAGGGGCTGGGGGTGTGCACACTGCCAAAGCCTCCCGCGGGGAGAGCTCTTTCCGAGGGAAAGGAAGCGCCCCAGGCTGCATTCCCAAGCTGGTGCTTCCCCGCCCAGACTAAGCGCCGCACGGAGGGAATCAGGGTCCCGGTGCCCCTGGCTTGGGGAGGCAGCTCCACAGCCAGAGTGTTGCTCCGTTTGTGCCCAGAAAGCGCCTGCCAGACCGGGCCTTCCCTGGAGCTGTCCTCCCGCCTAGAGGCAGGTGGATGTGCTGTGCGGGCTTCCCCTGTGCGTTTGGGCTCCCTAGCACAGCCGCAGCGCAGGGGAACCAGCCCATGATCAGTGAGCTCCGGGCAGTACTTTGGTCCCAGGTTTGGAGCCCAATGCCCGGAACGCGGGAGAGAAGAGGCTGGCTGCCGGCGGGTGCTTGCAAGCCTGTACTGGGAAGGACCGAGTGAGCTTCCACACCGGCGGAGCTCCAGCTCTGCGCCCAGGCGCGATAGCACAGAGCCCCGGCCGAGAGGCTGCTCTGTGCTGGGCGAGCCTCCCCAAGCCCTGCCCAGCTTCTAGCGTTCGCGCCCGGGAAGGAGCAGGCTGCGGGAGTGTGGGAGACGTGAGTGGTGCCTGACTGGTGCCTCAGCTCAGCCCTCGCCTTCCCTTCGGACCTAGGAGCCAGGCGTCCTTGCAGAGGGCTTAGGGGCTGGGGGTGTGCACACTGCCAAAGCCTCCCGCGGGGAGAGCTCTTTCCGAGGGAAAGGAAGCGCCCCAGGCTGCATTCCCAAGCTGGTGCTTCCCCGCCCAGACTAAGCGCCGCACGGAGGGAATCAGGGTCCCGGTGCCCCTGGCTTGGGGAGGCAGCTCCACAGCCAGAGTGTTGCTCCGTTTGTGCCCAGAAAGCGCCTGCCAGACCGGGCCTTCCCTGGAGCTGTCCTCCCGCCTAGAGGCAGGTGGATGTGCTGTGCGGGCTTCCCCTGTGCGTTTGGGCTCCCTAGCACAGCCGCAGCGCAGGGGAACCAGCCCATGATCAGTGAGCTCCGGGCAGTACTTTGGTCCCAGGTTTGGAGCCCAATGCCCGGAACGCGGGAGAGAAGAGGCTGGCTGCCGGCGGGTGCTTGCAAGCCTGTACTGGGAAGGACCGAGTGAGCTTCCACACCGGCGGAGCTCCAGCTCTGCGCCCAGGCGCGATAGCACAGAGCCCCGGCCGAGAGGCTGCTCTGTGCTGGGCGAGCCTCCCCAAGCCCTGCCCAGCTTCTAGCGTTCGCGCCCGGGAAGGAGCAGGCTGCGGGAGTGTGGGAGACGTGAGTGGTGCCTGACTGGTGCCTCAGCTCAGCCCTCGCCTTCCCTTCGGACCTAGGAGCCAGGCGTCCTTGCAGAGGGCTTAGGGGCTGGGGGTGTGCACACTGCCAAAGCCTCCCGCGGGGAGAGCTCTTTCCGAGGGAAAGGAAGCGCCCCAGGCTGCATTCCCAAGCTGGTGCTTCCCCGCCCAGACTAAGCGCCGCACGGAGGGAATCAGGGTCCCGGTGCCCCTGGCTTGGGGAGGCAGCTCCACAGCCAGAGTGTTGCTCCGTTTGTGCCCAGAAAGCGCCTGCCAGACCGGGCCTTCCCTGGAGCTGTCCTCCCGCCTAGAGGCAGGTGGATGTGCTGTGCGGGCTTCCCCTGTGCGTTTGGGCTCCCTAGCACAGCCGCAGCGCAGGGGAACCAGCCCATGATCAGTGAGCTCCGGGCAGTACTTTGGTCCCAGGTTTGGAGCCCAATGCCCGGAACGCGGGAGAGAAGAGGCTGGCTGCCGGCGGGTGCTTGCAAGCCTGTACTGGGAAGGACCGAGTGAGCTTCCACACCGGCGGAGCTCCAGCTCTGCGCCCAGGCGCGATAGCACAGAGCCCCGGCCGAGAGGCTGCTCTGTGCTGGGCGAGCCTCCCCAAGCCCTGCCCAGCTTCTAGCGTTCGCGCCCGGGAAGGAGCAGGCTGCGGGAGTGTGGGAGACGTGAGTGGTGCCTGACTGGTGCCTCAGCTCAGCCCTCGCCTTCCCTTCGGACCTAGGAGCCAGGCGTCCTTGCAGAGGGCTTAGGGGCTGGGGGTGTGCACACTGCCAAAGCCTCCCGCGGGGAGAGCTCTTTCCGAGGGAAAGGAAGCGCCCCAGGCTGCATTCCCAAGCTGGTGCTTCCCCGCCCAGACTAAGCGCCGCACGGAGGGAATCAGGGTCCCGGTGCCCCTGGCTTGGGGAGGCAGCTCCACAGCCAGAGTGTTGCTCCGTTTGTGCCCAGAAAGCGCCTGCCAGACCGGGCCTTCCCTGGAGCTGTCCTCCCGCCTAGAGGCAGGTGGATGTGCTGTGCGGGCTTCCCCTGTGCGTTTGGGCTCCCTAGCACAGCCGCAGCGCAGGGGAACCAGCCCATGATCAGTGAGCTCCGGGCAGTACTTTGGTCCCAGGTTTGGAGCCCAATGCCCGGAACGCGGGAGAGAAGAGGCTGGCTGCCGGCGGGTGCTTGCAAGCCTGTACTGGGAAGGACCGAGTGAGCTTCCACACCGGCGGAGCTCCAGCTCTGCGCCCAGGCGCGATAGCACAGAGCCCCGGCCGAGAGGCTGCTCTGTGCTGGGCGAGCCTCCCCAAGCCCTGCCCAGCTTCTAGCGTTCGCGCCCGGGAAGGAGCAGGCTGCGGGAGTGTGGGAGACGTGAGTGGTGCCTGACTGGTGCCTCAGCTCAGCCCTCGCCTTCCCTTCGGACCTAGGAGCCAGGCGTCCTTGCAGAGGGCTTAGGGGCTGGGGGTGTGCACACTGCCAAAGCCTCCCGCGGGGAGAGCTCTTTCCGAGGGAAAGGAAGCGCCCCAGGCTGCATTCCCAAGCTGGTGCTTCCCCGCCCAGACTAAGCGCCGCACGGAGGGAATCAGGGTCCCGGTGCCCCTGGCTTGGGGAGGCAGCTCCACAGCCAGAGTGTTGCTCCGTTTGTGCCCAGAAAGCGCCTGCCAGACCGGGCCTTCCCTGGAGCTGTCCTCCCGCCTAGAGGCAGGTGGATGTGCTGTGCGGGCTTCCCCTGTGCGTTTGGGCTCCCTAGCACAGCCGCAGCGCAGGGGAACCAGCCCATGATCAGTGAGCTCCGGGCAGTACTTTGGTCCCAGGTTTGGAGCCCAATGCCCGGAACGCGGGAGAGAAGAGGCTGGCTGCCGGCGGGTGCTTGCAAGCCTGTACTGGGAAGGACCGAGTGAGCTTCCACACCGGCGGAGCTCCAGCTCTGCGCCCAGGCGCGATAGCACAGAGCCCCGGCCGAGAGGCTGCTCTGTGCTGGGCGAGCCTCCCCAAGCCCTGCCCAGCTTCTAGCGTTCGCGCCCGGGAAGGAGCAGGCTGCGGGAGTGTGGGAGACGTGAGTGGTGCCTGACTGGTGCCTCAGCTCAGCCCTCGCCTTCCCTTCGGACCTAGGAGCCAGGCGTCCTTGCAGAGGGCTTAGGGGCTGGGGGTGTGCACACTGCCAAAGCCTCCCGCGGGGAGAGCTCTTTCCGAGGGAAAGGAAGCGCCCCAGGCTGCATTCCCAAGCTGGTGCTTCCCCGCCCAGACTAAGCGCCGCACGGAGGGAATCAGGGTCCCGGTGCCCCTGGCTTGGGGAGGCAGCTCCACAGCCAGAGTGTTGCTCCGTTTGTGCCCAGAAAGCGCCTGCCAGACCGGGCCTTCCCTGGAGCTGTCCTCCCGCCTAGAGGCAGGTGGATGTGCTGTGCGGGCTTCCCCTGTGCGTTTGGGCTCCCTAGCACAGCCGCAGCGCAGGGGAACCAGCCCATGATCAGTGAGCTCCGGGCAGTACTTTGGTCCCAGGTTTGGAGCCCAATGCCCGGAACGCGGGAGAGAAGAGGCTGGCTGCCGGCGGGTGCTTGCAAGCCTGTACTGGGAAGGACCGAGTGAGCTTCCACACCGGCGGAGCTCCAGCTCTGCGCCCAGGCGCGATAGCACAGAGCCCCGGCCGAGAGGCTGCTCTGTGCTGGGCGAGCCTCCCCAAGCCCTGCCCAGCTTCTAGCGTTCGCGCCCGGGAAGGAGCAGGCTGCGGGAGTGTGGGAGACGTGAGTGGTGCCTGACTGGTGCCTCAGCTCAGCCCTCGCCTTCCCTTCGGACCTAGGAGCCAGGCGTCCTTGCAGAGGGCTTAGGGGCTGGGGGTGTGCACACTGCCAAAGCCTCCCGCGGGGAGAGCTCTTTCCGAGGGAAAGGAAGCGCCCCAGGCTGCATTCCCAAGCTGGTGCTTCCCCGCCCAGACTAAGCGCCGCACGGAGGGAATCAGGGTCCCGGTGCCCCTGGCTTGGGGAGGCAGCTCCACAGCCAGAGTGTTGCTCCGTTTGTGCCCAGAAAGCGCCTGCCAGACCGGGCCTTCCCTGGAGCTGTCCTCCCGCCTAGAGGCAGGTGGATGTGCTGTGCGGGCTTCCCCTGTGCGTTTGGGCTCCCTAGCACAGCCGCAGCGCAGGGGAACCAGCCCATGATCAGTGAGCTCCGGGCAGTACTTTGGTCCCAGGTTTGGAGCCCAATGCCCGGAACGCGGGAGAGAAGAGGCTGGCTGCCGGCGGGTGCTTGCAAGCCTGTACTGGGAAGGACCGAGTGAGCTTCCACACCGGCGGAGCTCCAGCTCTGCGCCCAGGCGCGATAGCACAGAGCCCCGGCCGAGAGGCTGCTCTGTGCTGGGCGAGCCTCCCCAAGCCCTGCCCAGCTTCTAGCGTTCGCGCCCGGGAAGGAGCAGGCTGCGGGAGTGTGGGAGACGTGAGTGGTGCCTGACTGGTGCCTCAGCTCAGCCCTCGCCTTCCCTTCGGACCTAGGAGCCAGGCGTCCTTGCAGAGGGCTTAGGGGCTGGGGGTGTGCACACTGCCAAAGCCTCCCGCGGGGAGAGCTCTTTCCGAGGGAAAGGAAGCGCCCCAGGCTGCATTCCCAAGCTGGTGCTTCCCCGCCCAGACTAAGCGCCGCACGGAGGGAATCAGGGTCCCGGTGCCCCTGGCTTGGGGAGGCAGCTCCACAGCCAGAGTGTTGCTCCGTTTGTGCCCAGAAAGCGCCTGCCAGACCGGGCCTTCCCTGGAGCTGTCCTCCCGCCTAGAGGCAGGTGGATGTGCTGTGCGGGCTTCCCCTGTGCGTTTGGGCTCCCTAGCACAGCCGCAGCGCAGGGGAACCAGCCCATGATCAGTGAGCTCCGGGCAGTACTTTGGTCCCAGGTTTGGAGCCCAATGCCCGGAACGCGGGAGAGAAGAGGCTGGCTGCCGGCGGGTGCTTGCAAGCCTGTACTGGGAAGGACCGAGTGAGCTTCCACACCGGCGGAGCTCCAGCTCTGCGCCCAGGCGCGATAGCACAGAGCCCCGGCCGAGAGGCTGCTCTGTGCTGGGCGAGCCTCCCCAAGCCCTGCCCAGCTTCTAGCGTTCGCGCCCGGGAAGGAGCAGGCTGCGGGAGTGTGGGAGACGTGAGTGGTGCCTGACTGGTGCCTCAGCTCAGCCCTCGCCTTCCCTTCGGACCTAGGAGCCAGGCGTCCTTGCAGAGGGCTTAGGGGCTGGGGGTGTGCACACTGCCAAAGCCTCCCGCGGGGAGAGCTCTTTCCGAGGGAAAGGAAGCGCCCCAGGCTGCATTCCCAAGCTGGTGCTTCCCCGCCCAGACTAAGCGCCGCACGGAGGGAATCAGGGTCCCGGTGCCCCTGGCTTGGGGAGGCAGCTCCACAGCCAGAGTGTTGCTCCGTTTGTGCCCAGAAAGCGCCTGCCAGACCGGGCCTTCCCTGGAGCTGTCCTCCCGCCTAGAGGCAGGTGGATGTGCTGTGCGGGCTTCCCCTGTGCGTTTGGGCTCCCTAGCACAGCCGCAGCGCAGGGGAACCAGCCCATGATCAGTGAGCTCCGGGCAGTACTTTGGTCCCAGGTTTGGAGCCCAATGCCCGGAACGCGGGAGAGAAGAGGCTGGCTGCCGGCGGGTGCTTGCAAGCCTGTACTGGGAAGGACCGAGTGAGCTTCCACACCGGCGGAGCTCCAGCTCTGCGCCCAGGCGCGATAGCACAGAGCCCCGGCCGAGAGGCTGCTCTGTGCTGGGCGAGCCTCCCCAAGCCCTGCCCAGCTTCTAGCGTTCGCGCCCGGGAAGGAGCAGGCTGCGGGAGTGTGGGAGACGTGAGTGGTGCCTGACTGGTGCCTCAGCTCAGCTCTCGCCTTCCCTTCGGACCTAGGAGCCAGGCGTCCTTGCAGAGGGCTTAGGGGCTGGGGGTGTGCACACTGCCAAAGCCTCCCGCGGGGAGAGCTCTTTCCGAGGGAAAGGAAGCGCCCCAGGCTGCATTCCCAAGCTGGTGCTTCCCCGCCCAGACTAAGCGCCGCACGGAGGGAATCAGGGTCCCGGTGCCCCTGGCTTGGGGAGGCAGCTCCACAGCCAGAGTGTTGCTCCGTTTGTGCCCAGAAAGCGCCTGCCAGACCGGGCCTTCCCTGGAGCTGTCCTCCCGCCTAGAGGCAGGTGGATGTGCTGTGCGGGCTTCCCCTGTGCGTTTGGGCTCCCTAGCACAGCCGCAGCGCAGGGGAACCAGCCCATGATCAGTGAGCTCCGGGCAGTACTTTGGTCCCAGGTTTGGAGCCCAATGCCCGGAACGCGGGAGAGAAGAGGCTGGCTGCCGGCGGGTGCTTGCAAGCCTGTACTGGGAAGGACCGAGTGAGCTTCCACACCGGCGGAGCTCCAGCTCTGCGCCCAGGCGCGATAGCACAGAGCCCCGGCCGAGAGGCTGCTCTGTGCTGGGCGAGCCTCCCCAAGCCCTGCCCAGCTTCTAGCGTTCGCGCCCGGGAAGGAGCAGGCTGCGGGAGTGTGGGAGACGTGAGTGGTGCCTGACTGGTGCCT
This sequence comes from Bos javanicus, assembly GCF_032452875.1. Lineage (NCBI taxonomy): Eukaryota > Metazoa > Chordata > Mammalia > Artiodactyla > Bovidae > Bos > Bos javanicus. Next base: position 87,876 of record NW_026893863.1, read on the forward strand.
CAGCTCAGCCCTCGCCTTCCCTTCGGACCTAGGAGCCAGGCGTCCTTGCAGAGGGCTTAGGGGCTGGGGGTGTGCACACTGCCAAAGCCTCCCGCGGGGAGAGCTCTTTCCGAGGGAAAGGAAGCGCCCCAGGCTGCATTCCCAAGCTGGTGCTTCCCCGCCCAGACTAAGCGCCGCACGGAGGGAATCAGGGTCCCGGTGCCCCTGGCTTGGGGAGGCAGCTCCACAGCCAGAGTGTTGCTCCGTTTGTGCCCAGAAAGCGCCTGCCAGACCGGGCCTTCCCTGGAGCTGTCCTCCCGCCTAGAGGCAGGTGGATGTGCTGTGCGGGCTTCCCCTGTGCGTTTGGGCTCCCTAGCACAGCCGCAGCGCAGGGGAACCAGCCCATGATCAGTGAGCTCCGGGCAGTACTTTGGTCCCAGGTTTGGAGCCCAATGCCCGGAACGCGGGAGAGAAGAGGCTGGCTGCCGGCGGGTGCTTGCAAGCCTGTACTGGGAAGGACCGAGTGAGCTTCCACACCGGCGGAGCTCCAGCTCTGCGCCCAGGCGCGATAGCACAGAGCCCCGGCCGAGAGGCTGCTCTGTGCTGGGCGAGCCTCCCCAAGCCCTGCCCAGCTTCTAGCGTTCGCGCCCGGGAAGGAGCAGGCTGCGGGAGTGTGGGAGACGTGAGTGGTGCCTGACTGGTGCCTCAGCTCAGCTCTCGCCTTCCCTTCGGACCTAGGAGCCAGGCGTCCTTGCAGAGGGCTTAGGGGCTGGGGGTGTGCACACTGCCAAAGCCTCCCGCGGGGAGAGCTCTTTCCGAGGGAAAGGAAGCGCCCCAGGCTGCATTCCCAAGCTGGTGCTTCCCCGCCCAGACTAAGCGCCGCACGGAGGGAATCAGGGTCCCGGTGCCCCTGGCTTGGGGAGGCAGCTCCACAGCCAGAGTGTTGCTCCGTTTGTGCCCAGAAAGCGCCTGCCAGACCGGGCCTTCCCTGGAGCTGTCCTCCCGCCTAGAGGCAGGTGGATGTGCTGTGCGGGCTTCCCCTGTGCGTTTGGGCTCCCTAGCACAGCCGCAGCGCAGGGGAACCAGCCCATGATCAGTGAGCTCCGGGCAGTACTTTGGTCCCAGGTTTGGAGCCCAATGCCCGGAACGCGGGAGAGAAGAGGCTGGCTGCCGGCGGGTGCTTGCAAGCCTGTACTGGGAAGGACCGAGTGAGCTTCCACACCGGCGGAGCTCCAGCTCTGCGCCCAGGCGCGATAGCACAGAGCCCCGGCCGAGAGGCTGCTCTGTGCTGGGCGAGCCTCCCCAAGCCCTGCCCAGCTTCTAGCGTTCGCGCCCGGGAAGGAGCAGGCTGCGGGAGTGTGGGAGACGTGAGTGGTGCCTGACTGGTGCCTCAGCTCAGCCCTCGCCTTCCCTTCGGACCTAGGAGCCAGGCGTCCTTGCAGAGGGCTTAGGGGCTGGGGGTGTGCACACTGCCAAAGCCTCCCGCGGGGAGAGCTCTTTCCGAGGGAAAGGAAGCGCCCCAGGCTGCATTCCCAAGCTGGTGCTTCCCCGCCCAGACTAAGCGCCGCACGGAGGGAATCAGGGTCCCGGTGCCCCTGGCTTGGGGAGGCAGCTCCACAGCCAGAGTGTTGCTCCGTTTGTGCCCAGAAAGCGCCTGCCAGACCGGGCCTTCCCTGGAGCTGTCCTCCCGCCTAGAGGCAGGTGGATGTGCTGTGCGGGCTTCCCCTGTGCGTTTGGGCTCCCTAGCACAGCCGCAGCGCAGGGGAACCAGCCCATGATCAGTGAGCTCCGGGCAGTACTTTGGTCCCAGGTTTGGAGCCCAATGCCCGGAACGCGGGAGAGAAGAGGCTGGCTGCCGGCGGGTGCTTGCAAGCCTGTACTGGGAAGGACCGAGTGAGCTTCCACACCGGCGGAGCTCCAGCTCTGCGCCCAGGCGCGATAGCACAGAGCCCCGGCCGAGAGGCTGCTCTGTGCTGGGCGAGCCTCCCCAAGCCCTGCCCAGCTTCTAGCGTTCGCGCCCGGGAAGGAGCAGGCTGCGGGAGTGTGGGAGACGTGAGTGGTGCCTGACTGGTGCCTCAGCTCAGCCCTCGCCTTCCCTTCGGACCTAGGAGCCAGGCGTCCTTGCAGAGGGCTTAGGGGCTGGGGGTGTGCACACTGCCAAAGCCTCCCGCGGGGAGAGCTCTTTCCGAGGGAAAGGAAGCGCCCCAGGCTGCATTCCCAAGCTGGTGCTTCCCCGCCCAGACTAAGCGCCGCACGGAGGGAATCAGGGTCCCGGTGCCCCTGGCTTGGGGAGGCAGCTCCACAGCCAGAGTGTTGCTCCGTTTGTGCCCAGAAAGCGCCTGCCAGACCGGGCCTTCCCTGGAGCTGTCCTCCCGCCTAGAGGCAGGTGGATGTGCTGTGCGGGCTTCCCCTGTGCGTTTGGGCTCCCTAGCACAGCCGCAGCGCAGGGGAACCAGCCCATGATCAGTGAGCTCCGGGCAGTACTTTGGTCCCAGGTTTGGAGCCCAATGCCCGGAACGCGGGAGAGAAGAGGCTGGCTGCCGGCGGGTGCTTGCAAGCCTGTACTGGGAAGGACCGAGTGAGCTTCCACACCGGCGGAGCTCCAGCTCTGCGCCCAGGCGCGATAGCACAGAGCCCCGGCCGAGAGGCTGCTCTGTGCTGGGCGAGCCTCCCCAAGCCCTGCCCAGCTTCTAGCGTTCGCGCCCGGGAAGGAGCAGGCTGCGGGAGTGTGGGAGACGTGAGTGGTGCCTGACTGGTGCCTCAGCTCAGCCCTCGCCTTCCCTTCGGACCTAGGAGCCAGGCGTCCTTGCAGAGGGCTTAGGGGCTGGGGGTGTGCACACTGCCAAAGCCTCCCGCGGGGAGAGCTCTTTCCGAGGGAAAGGAAGCGCCCCAGGCTGCATTCCCAAGCTGGTGCTTCCCCGCCCAGACTAAGCGCCGCACGGAGGGAATCAGGGTCCCGGTGCCCCTGGCTTGGGGAGGCAGCTCCACAGCCAGAGTGTTGCTCCGTTTGTGCCCAGAAAGCGCCTGCCAGACCGGGCCTTCCCTGGAGCTGTCCTCCCGCCTAGAGGCAGGTGGATGTGCTGTGCGGGCTTCCCCTGTGCGTTTGGGCTCCCTAGCACAGCCGCAGCGCAGGGGAACCAGCCCATGATCAGTGAGCTCCGGGCAGTACTTTGGTCCCAGGTTTGGAGCCCAATGCCCGGAACGCGGGAGAGAAGAGGCTGGCTGCCGGCGGGTGCTTGCAAGCCTGTACTGGGAAGGACCGAGTGAGCTTCCACACCGGCGGAGCTCCAGCTCTGCGCCCAGGCGCGATAGCACAGAGCCCCGGCCGAGAGGCTGCTCTGTGCTGGGCGAGCCTCCCCAAGCCCTGCCCAGCTTCTAGCGTTCGCGCCCGGGAAGGAGCAGGCTGCGGGAGTGTGGGAGACGTGAGTGGTGCCTGACTGGTGCCTCAGCTCAGCCCTCGCCTTCCCTTCGGACCTAGGAGCCAGGCGTCCTTGCAGAGGGCTTAGGGGCTGGGGGTGTGCACACTGCCAAAGCCTCCCGCGGGGAGAGCTCTTTCCGAGGGAAAGGAAGCGCCCCAGGCTGCATTCCCAAGCTGGTGCTTCCCCGCCCAGACTAAGCGCCGCACGGAGGGAATCAGGGTCCCGGTGCCCCTGGCTTGGGGAGGCAGCTCCACAGCCAGAGTGTTGCTCCGTTTGTGCCCAGAAAGCGCCTGCCAGACCGGGCCTTCCCTGGAGCTGTCCTCCCGCCTAGAGGCAGGTGGATGTGCTGTGCGGGCTTCCCCTGTGCGTTTGGGCTCCCTAGCACAGCCGCAGCGCAGGGGAACCAGCCCATGATCAGTGAGCTCCGGGCAGTACTTTGGTCCCAGGTTTGGAGCCCAATGCCCGGAACGCGGGAGAGAAGAGGCTGGCTGCCGGCGGGTGCTTGCAAGCCTGTACTGGGAAGGACCGAGTGAGCTTCCACACCGGCGGAGCTCCAGCTCTGCGCCCAGGCGCGATAGCACAGAGCCCCGGCCGAGAGGCTGCTCTGTGCTGGGCGAGCCTCCCCAAGCCCTGCCCAGCTTCTAGCGTTCGCGCCCGGGAAGGAGCAGGCTGCGGGAGTGTGGGAGACGTGAGTGGTGCCTGACTGGTGCCTCAGCTCAGCCCTCGCCTTCCCTTCGGACCTAGGAGCCAGGCGTCCTTGCAGAGGGCTTAGGGGCTGGGGGTGTGCACACTGCCAAAGCCTCCCGCGGGGAGAGCTCTTTCCGAGGGAAAGGAAGCGCCCCAGGCTGCATTCCCAAGCTGGTGCTTCCCCGCCCAGACTAAGCGCCGCACGGAGGGAATCAGGGTCCCGGTGCCCCTGGCTTGGGGAGGCAGCTCCACAGCCAGAGTGTTGCTCCGTTTGTGCCCAGAAAGCGCCTGCCAGACCGGGCCTTCCCTGGAGCTGTCCTCCCGCCTAGAGGCAGGTGGATGTGCTGTGCGGGCTTCCCCTGTGCGTTTGGGCTCCCTAGCACAGCCGCAGCGCAGGGGAACCAGCCCATGATCAGTGAGCTCCGGGCAGTACTTTGGTCCCAGGTTTGGAGCCCAATGCCCGGAACGCGGGAGAGAAGAGGCTGGCTGCCGGCGGGTGCTTGCAAGCCTGTACTGGGAAGGACCGAGTGAGCTTCCACACCGGCGGAGCTCCAGCTCTGCGCCCAGGCGCGATAGCACAGAGCCCCGGCCGAGAGGCTGCTCTGTGCTGGGCGAGCCTCCCCAAGCCCTGCCCAGCTTCTAGCGTTCGCGCCCGGGAAGGAGCAGGCTGCGGGAGTGTGGGAGACGTGAGTGGTGCCTGACTGGTGCCTCAGCTCAGCCCTCGCCTTCCCTTCGGACCTAGGAGCCAGGCGTCCTTGCAGAGGGCTTAGGGGCTGGGGGTGTGCACACTGCCAAAGCCTCCCGCGGGGAGAGCTCTTTCCGAGGGAAAGGAAGCGCCCCAGGCTGCATTCCCAAGCTGGTGCTTCCCCGCCCAGACTAAGCGCCGCACGGAGGGAATCAGGGTCCCGGTGCCCCTGGCTTGGGGAGGCAGCTCCACAGCCAGAGTGTTGCTCCGTTTGTGCCCAGAAAGCGCCTGCCAGACCGGGCCTTCCCTGGAGCTGTCCTCCCGCCTAGAGGCAGGTGGATGTGCTGTGCGGGCTTCCCCTGTGCGTTTGGGCTCCCTAGCACAGCCGCAGCGCAGGGGAACCAGCCCATGATCAGTGAGCTCCGGGCAGTACTTTGGTCCCAGGTTTGGAGCCCAATGCCCGGAACGCGGGAGAGAAGAGGCTGGCTGCCGGCGGGTGCTTGCAAGCCTGTACTGGGAAGGACCGAGTGAGCTTCCACACCGGCGGAGCTCCAGCTCTGCGCCCAGGCGCGATAGCACAGAGCCCCGGCCGAGAGGCTGCTCTGTGCTGGGCGAGCCTCCCCAAGCCCTGCCCAGCTTCTAGCGTTCGCGCCCGGGAAGGAGCAGGCTGCGGGAGTGTGGGAGACGTGAGTGGTGCCTGACTGGTGCCTCAGCTCAGCTCTCGCCTTCCCTTCGGACCTAGGAGCCAGGCGTCCTTGCAGAGGGCTTAGGGGCTGGGGGTGTGCACACTGCCAAAGCCTCCCGCGGGGAGAGCTCTTTCCGAGGGAAAGGAAGCGCCCCAGGCTGCATTCCCAAGCTGGTGCTTCCCCGCCCAGACTAAGCGCCGCACGGAGGGAATCAGGGTCCCGGTGCCCCTGGCTTGGGGAGGCAGCTCCACAGCCAGAGTGTTGCTCCGTTTGTGCCCAGAAAGCGCCTGCCAGACCGGGCCTTCCCTGGAGCTGTCCTCCCGCCTAGAGGCAGGTGGATGTGCTGTGCGGGCTTCCCCTGTGCGTTTGGGCTCCCTAGCACAGCCGCAGCGCAGGGGAACCAGCCCATGATCAGTGAGCTCCGGGCAGTACTTTGGTCCCAGGTTTGGAGCCCAATGCCCGGAACGCGGGAGAGAAGAGGCTGGCTGCCGGCGGGTGCTTGCAAGCCTGTACTGGGAAGGACCGAGTGAGCTTCCACACCGGCGGAGCTCCAGCTCTGCGCCCAGGCGCGATAGCACAGAGCCCCGGCCGAGAGGCTGCTCTGTGCTGGGCGAGCCTCCCCAAGCCCTGCCCAGCTTCTAGCGTTCGCGCCCGGGAAGGAGCAGGCTGCGGGAGTGTGGGAGACGTGAGTGGTGCCTGACTGGTGCCTCAGCTCAGCCTCGCCTTCCCTTCGGACCTAGGAGCCAGGCGTCCTTGCAGAGGGCTTAGGGGCTGGGGGTGTGCACACTGCCAAAGCCTCCCGCGGGGAGAGCTCTTTCCGAGGGAAAGGAAGCGCCCCAGGCTGCATTCCCAAGCTGGTGCTTCCCCGCCCAGACTAAGCGCCGCACGGAGGGAATCAGGGTCCCGGTGCCCCTGGCTTGGGGAGGCAGCTCCACAGCCAGAGTGTTGCTCCGTTTGTGCCCAGAAAGCGCCTGCCAGACCGGGCCTTCCCTGGAGCTGTCCTCCCGCCTAGAGGCAGGTGGATGTGCTGTGCGGGCTTCCCCTGTGCGTTTGGGCTCCCTAGCACAGCCGCAGCGCAGGGGAACCAGCCCATGATCAGTGAGCTCCGGGCAGTACTTTGGTCCCAGGTTTGGAGCCCAATGCCCGGAACGCGGGAGAGAAGAGGCTGGCTGCCGGCGGGTGCTTGCAAGCCTGTACTGGGAAGGACCGAGTGAGCTTCCACACCGGCGGAGCTCCAGCTCTGCGCCCAGGCGCGATAGCACAGAGCCCCGGCCGAGAGGCTGCTCTGTGCTGGGCGAGCCTCCCCAAGCCCTGCCCAGCTTCTAGCGTTCGCGCCCGGGAAGGAGCAGGCTGCGGGAGTGTGGGAGACGTGAGTGGTGCCTGACTGGTGCCTCAGCTCAGCCCTCGCCTTCCCTTCGGACCTAGGAGCCAGGCGTCCTTGCAGAGGGCTTAGGGGCTGGGGGTGTGCACACTGCCAAAGCCTCCCGCGGGGAGAGCTCTTTCCGAGGGAAAGGAAGCGCCCCAGGCTGCATTCCCAAGCTGGTGCTTCCCCGCCCAGACTAAGCGCCGCACGGAGGGAATCAGGGTCCCGGTGCCCCTGGCTTGGGGAGGCAGCTCCACAGCCAGAGTGTTGCTCCGTTTGTGCCCAGAAAGCGCCTGCCAGACCGGGCCTTCCCTGGAGCTGTCCTCCCGCCTAGAGGCAGGTGGATGTGCTGTGCGGGCTTCCCCTGTGCGTTTGGGCTCCCTAGCACAGCCGCAGCGCAGGGGAACCAGCCCATGATCAGTGAGCTCCGGGCAGTACTTTGGTCCCAGGTTTGGAGCCCAATGCCCGGAACGCGGGAGAGAAGAGGCTGGCTGCCGGCGGGTGCTTGCAAGCCTGTACTGGGAAGGACCGAGTGAGCTTCCACACCGGCGGAGCTCCAGCTCTGCGCCCAGGCGCGATAGCACAGAGCCCCGGCCGAGAGGCTGCTCTGTGCTGGGCGAGCCTCCCCAAGCCCTGCCCAGCTTCTAGCGTTCGCGCCCGGGAAGGAGCAGGCTGCGGGAGTGTGGGAGACGTGAGTGGTGCCTGACTGGTGCCTCAGCTCAGCCCTCGCCTTCCCTTCGGACCTAGGAGCCAGGCGTCCTTGCAGAGGGCTTAGGGGCTGGGGGTGTGCACACTGCCAAAGCCTCCCGCGGGGAGAGCTCTTTCCGAGGGAAAGGAAGCGCCCCAGGCTGCATTCCCAAGCTGGTGCTTCCCCGCCCAGACTAAGCGCCGCACGGAGGGAATCAGGGTCCCGGTGCCCCTGGCTTGGGGAGGCAGCTCCACAGCCAGAGTGTTGCTCCGTTTGTGCCCAGAAAGCGCCTGCCAGACCGGGCCTTCCCTGGAGCTGTCCTCCCGCCTAGAGGCAGGTGGATGTGCTGTGCGGGCTTCCCCTGTGCGTTTGGGCTCCCTAGCACAGCCGCAGCGCAGGGGAACCAGCCCATGATCAGTGAGCTCCGGGCAGTACTTTGGTCCCAGGTTTGGAGCCCAATGCCCGGAACGCGGGAGAGAAGAGGCTGGCTGCCGGCGGGTGCTTGCAAGCCTGTACTGGGAAGGACCGAGTGAGCTTCCACACCGGCGGAGCTCCAGCTCTGCGCCCAGGCGCGATAGCACAGAGCCCCGGCCGAGAGGCTGCTCTGTGCTGGGCGAGCCTCCCCAAGCCCTGCCCAGCTTCTAGCGTTCGCGCCCGGGAAGGAGCAGGCTGCGGGAGTGTGGGAGACGTGAGTGGTGCCTGACTGGTGCCTCAGCTCAGCTCTCGCCTTCCCTTCGGACCTAGGAGCCAGGCGTCCTTGCAGAGGGCTTAGGGGCTGGGGGTGTGCACACTGCCAAAGCCTCCCGCGGGGAGAGCTCTTTCCGAGGGAAAGGAAGCGCCCCAGGCTGCATTCCCAAGCTGGTGCTTCCCCGCCCAGACTAAGCGCCGCACGGAGGGAATCAGGGTCCCGGTGCCCCTGGCTTGGGGAGGCAGCTCCACAGCCAGAGTGTTGCTCCGTTTGTGCCCAGAAAGCGCCTGCCAGACCGGGCCTTCCCTGGAGCTGTCCTCCCGCCTAGAGGCAGGTGGATGTGCTGTGCGGGCTTCCCCTGTGCGTTTGGGCTCCCTAGCACAGCCGCAGCGCAGGGGAACCAGCCCATGATCAGTGAGCTCCGGGCAGTACTTTGGTCCCAGGTTTGGAGCCCAATGCCCGGAACGCGGGAGAGAAGAGGCTGGCTGCCGGCGGGTGCTTGCAAGCCTGTACTGGGAAGGACCGAGTGAGCTTCCACACCGGCGGAGCTCCAGCTCTGCGCCCAGGCGCGATAGCACAGAGCCCCGGCCGAGAGGCTGCTCTGTGCTGGGCGAGCCTCCCCAAGCCCTGCCCAGCTTCTAGCGTTCGCGCCCGGGAAGGAGCAGGCTGCGGGAGTGTGGGAGACGTGAGTGGTGCCTGACTGGTGCCTCAGCTCAGCCTCGCCTTCCCTTCGGACCTAGGAGCCAGGCGTCCTTGCAGAGGGCTTAGGGGCTGGGGGTGTGCACACTGCCAAAGCCTCCCGCGGGGAGAGCTCTTTCCGAGGGAAAGGAAGCGCCCCAGGCTGCATTCCCAAGCTGGTGCTTCCCCGCCCAGACTAAGCGCCGCACGGAGGGAATCAGGGTCCCGGTGCCCCTGGCTTGGGGAGGCAGCTCCACAGCCAGAGTGTTGCTCCGTTTGTGCCCAGAAAGCGCCTGCCAGACCGGGCCTTCCCTGGAGCTGTCCTCCCGCCTAGAGGCAGGTGGATGTGCTGTGCGGGCTTCCCCTGTGCGTTTGGGCTCCCTAGCACAGCCGCAGCGCAGGGGAACCAGCCCATGATCAGTGAGCTCCGGGCAGTACTTTGGTCCCAGGTTTGGAGCCCAATGCCCGGAACGCGGGAGAGAAGAGGCTGGCTGCCGGCGGGTGCTTGCAAGCCTGTACTGGGAAGGACCGAGTGAGCTTCCACACCGGCGGAGCTCCAGCTCTGCGCCCAGGCGCGATAGCACAGAGCCCCGGCCGAGAGGCTGCTCTGTGCTGGGCGAGCCTCCCCAAGCCCTGCCCAGCTTCTAGCGTTCGCGCCCGGGAAGGAGCAGGCTGCGGGAGTGTGGGAGACGTGAGTGGTGCCTGACTGGTGCCTCAGCTCAGCCCTCGCCTTCCCTTCGGACCTAGGAGCCAGGCGTCCTTGCAGAGGGCTTAGGGGCTGGGGTGTGCACACTGCCAAAGCCTCCCGCGGGGAGAGCTCTTTCCGAGGGAAAGGAAGCGCCCCAGGCTGCATTCCCAAGCTGGTGCTTCCCCGCCCAGACTAAGCGCCGCACGGAGGGAATCAGGGTCCCGGTGCCCCTGGCTTGGGGAGGCAGCTCCACAGCCAGAGTGTTGCTCCGTTTGTGCCCAGAAAGCGCCTGCCAGACCGGGCCTTCCCTGGAGCTGTCCTCCCGCCTAGAGGCAGGTGGATGTGCTGTGCGGGCTTCCCCTGTGCGTTTGGGCTCCCTAGCACAGCCGCAGCGCAGGGGAACCAGCCCATGATCAGTGAGCTCCGGGCAGTACTTTGGTCCCAGGTTTGGAGCCCAATGCCCGGAACGCGGGAGAGAAGAGGCTGGCTGCCGGCGGGTGCTTGCAAGCCTGTACTGGGAAGGACCGAGTGAGCTTCCACACCGGCGGAGCTCCAGCTCTGCGCCCAGGCGCGATAGCACAGAGCCCCGGCCGAGAGGCTGCTCTGTGCTGGGCGAGCCTCCCCAAGCCCTGCCCAGCTTCTAGCGTTCGCGCCCGGGAAGGAGCAGGCTGCGGGAGTGTGGGAGACGTGAGTGGTGCCTGACTGGTGCCTCAGCTCAGCCCTCGCCTTCCCTTCGGACCTAGGAGCCAGGCGTCCTTGCAGAGGGCTTAGGGGCTGGGGGTGTGCACACTGCCAAAGCCTCCCGCGGGGAGAGCTCTTTCCGAGGGAAAGGAAGCGCCCCAGGCTGCATTCCCAAGCTGGTGCTTCCCCGCCCAGACTAAGCGCCGCACGGAGGGAATCAGGGTCCCGGTGCCCCTGGCTTGGGGAGGCAGCTCCACAGCCAGAGTGTTGCTCCGTTTGTGCCCAGAAAGCGCCTGCCAGACCGGGCCTTCCCTGGAGCTGTCCTCCCGCCTAGAGGCAGGTGGATGTGCTGTGCGGGCTTCCCCTGTGCGTTTGGGCTCCCTAGCACAGCCGCAGCGCAGGGGAACCAGCCCATGATCAGTGAGCTCCGGGCAGTACTTTGGTCCCAGGTTTGGAGCCCAATGCCCGGAACGCGGGAGAGAAGAGGCTGGCTGCCGGCGGGTGCTTGCAAGCCTGTACTGGGAAGGACCGAGTGAGCTTCCACACCGGCGGAGCTCCAGCTCTGCGCCCAGGCGCGATAGCACAGAGCCCCGGCCGAGAGGCTGCTCTGTGCTGGGCGAGCCTCCCCAAGCCCTGCCCAGCTTCTAGCGTTCGCGCCCGGGAAGGAGCAGGCTGCGGGAGTGTGGGAGACGTGAGTGGTGCCTGACTGGTGCCTCAGCTCAGCCCTCGCCTTCCCTTCGGACCTAGGAGCCAGGCGTCCTTGCAGAGGGCTTAGGGGCTGGGGTGTGCACACTGCCAAAGCCTCCCGCGGGGAGAGCTCTTTCCGAGGGAAAGGAAGCGCCCCAGGCTGCATTCCCAAGCTGGTGCTTCCCCGCCCAGACTAAGCGCCGCACGGAGGGAATCAGGGTCCCGGTGCCCCTGGCTTGGGGAGGCAGCTCCACAGCCAGAGTGTTGCTCCGTTTGTGCCCAGAAAGCGCCTGCCAGACCGGGCCTTCCCTGGAGCTGTCCTCCCGCCTAGAGGCAGGTGGATGTGCTGTGCGGGCTTCCCTGTGCGTTTGGGCTCCCTAGCACAGCCGCAGCGCAGGGGAACCAGCCCATGATCAGTGAGCTCCGGGCAGTACTTTGGTCCCAGGTTTGGAGCCCAATGCCCGGAACGCGGGAGAGAAGAGGCTGGCTGCCGGCGGGTGCTTGCAAGCCTGTACTGGGAAGGACCGAGTGAGCTTCCACACCGGCGGAGCTCCAGCTCTGCGCCCAGGCGCGATAGCACAGAGCCCCGGCCGAGAGGCTGCTCTGTGCTGGGCGAGCCTCCCCAAGCCCTGCCCAGCTTCTAGCGTTCGCGCCCGGGAAGGAGCAGGCTGCGGGAGTGTGGGAGACGTGAGTGGTGCCTGACTGGTGCCTCAGCTCAGCCCTCGCCTTCCCTTCGGACCTAGGAGCCAGGCGTCCTTGCAGAGGGCTTAGGGGCTGGGGGTGTGCACACTGCCAAAGCCTCCCGCGGGGAGAGCTCTTTCCGAGGGAAAGGAAGCGCCCCAGGCTGCATTCCCAAGCTGGTGCTTCCCCGCCCAGACTAAGCGCCGCACGGAGGGAATCAGGGTCCCGGTGCCCCTGGCTTGGGGAGGCAGCTCCACAGCCAGAGTGTTGCTCCGTTTGTGCCCAGAAAGCGCCTGCCAGACCGGGCCTTCCCTGGAGCTGTCCTCCCGCCTAGAGGCAGGTGGATGTGCTGTGCGGGCTTCCCCTGTGCGTTTGGGCTCCCTAGCACAGCCGCAGCGCAGGGGAACCAGCCCATGATCAGTGAGCTCCGGGCAGTACTTTGGTCCCAGGTTTGGAGCCCAATGCCCGGAACGCGGGAGAGAAGAGGCTGGCTGCCGGCGGGTGCTTGCAAGCCTGTACTGGGAAGGACCGAGTGAGCTTCCACACCGGCGGAGCTCCAGCTCTGCGCCCAGGCGCGATAGCACAGAGCCCCGGCCGAGAGGCTGCTCTGTGCTGGGCGAGCCTCCCCAAGCCCTGCCCAGCTTCTAGCGTTCGCGCCCGGGAAGGAGCAGGCTGCGGGAGTGTGGGAGACGTGAGTGGTGCCTGACTGGTGCCTCAGCTCAGCCCTCGCCTTCCCTTCGGACCTAGGAGCCAGGCGTCCTTGCAGAGGGCTTAGGGGCTGGGGTGTGCACACTGCCAAAGCCTCCCGCGGGGAGAGCTCTTTCCGAGGGAAAGGAAGCGCCCCAGGCTGCATTCCCAAGCTGGTGCTTCCCCGCCCAGACTAAGCGCCGCACGGAGGGAATCAGGGTCCCGGTGCCCCTGGCTTGGGGAGGCAGCTCCACAGCCAGAGTGTTGCTCCGTTTGTGCCCAGAAAGCGCCTGCCAGACCGGGCCTTCCCTGGAGCTGTCCTCCCGCCTAGAGGCAGGTGGATGTGCTGTGCGGGCTTCCCCTGTGCGTTTGGGCTCCCTAGCACAGCCGCAGCGCAGGGGAACCAGCCCATGATCAGTGAGCTCCGGGCAGTACTTTGGTCCCAGGTTTGGAGCCCAATGCCCGGAACGCGGGAGAGAAGAGGCTGGCTGCCGGCGGGTGCTTGCAAGCCTGTACTGGGAAGGACCGAGTGAGCTTCCACACCGGCGGAGCTCCAGCTCTGCGCCCAGGCGCGATAGCACAGAGCCCCGGCCGAGAGGCTGCTCTGTGCTGGGCGAGCCTCCCCAAGCCCTGCCCAGCTTCTAGCGTTCGCGCCCGGGAAGGAGCAGGCTGCGGGAGTGTGGGAGACGTGAGTGGTGCCTGACTGGTGCCTCAGCTCAGCCCTCGCCTTCCCTTCGGACCTAGGAGCCAGGCGTCCTTGCAGAGGGCTTAGGGGCTGGGGGTGTGCACACTGCCAAAGCCTCCCGCGGGGAGAGCTCTTTCCGAGGGAAAGGAAGCGCCCCAGGCTGCATTCCCAAGCTGGTGCTTCCCCGCCCAGACTAAGCGCCGCACGGAGGGAATCAGGGTCCCGGTGCCCCTGGCTTGGGGAGGCAGCTCCACAGCCAGAGTGTTGCTCCGTTTGTGCCCAGAAAGCGCCTGCCAGACCGGGCCTTCCCTGGAGCTGTCCTCCCGCCTAGAGGCAGGTGGATGTGCTGTGCGGGCTTCCCCTGTGCGTTTGGGCTCCCTAGCACAGCCGCAGCGCAGGGGAACCAGCCCATGATCAGTGAGCTCCGGGCAGTACTTTGGTCCCAGGTTTGGAGCCCAATGCCCGGAACGCGGGAGAGAAGAGGCTGGCTGCCGGCGGGTGCTTGCAAGCCTGTACTGGGAAGGACCGAGTGAGCTTCCACACCGGCGGAGCTCCAGCTCTGCGCCCAGGCGCGATAGCACAGAGCCCCGGCCGAGAGGCTGCTCTGTGCTGGGCGAGCCTCCCCAAGCCCTGCCCAGCTTCTAGCGTTCGCGCCCGGGAAGGAGCAGGCTGCGGGAGTGTGGGAGACGTGAGTGGTGCCTGACTGGTGCCTCAGCTCAGCCCTCGCCTTCCCTTCGGACCTAGGAGCCAGGCGTCCTTGCAGAGGGCTTAGGGGCTGGGGGTGTGCACACTGCCAAAGCCTCCCGCGGGGAGAGCTCTTTCCGAGGGAAAGGAAGCGCCCCAGGCTGCATTCCCAAGCTGGTGCTTCCCCGCCCAGACTAAGCGCCGCACGGAGGGAATCAGGGTCCCGGTGCCCCTGGCTTGGGGAGGCAGCTCCACAGCCAGAGTGTTGCTCCGTTTGTGCCCAGAAAGCGCCTGCCAGACCGGGCCTTCCCTGGAGCTGTCCTCCCGCCTAGAGGCAGGTGGATGTGCTGTGCGGGCTTCCCCTGTGCGTTTGGGCTCCCTAGCACAGCCGCAGCGCAGGGGAACCAGCCCATGATCAGTGAGCTCCGGGCAGTACTTTGGTCCCAGGTTTGGAGCCCAATGCCCGGAACGCGGGAGAGAAGAGGCTGGCTGCCGGCGGGTGCTTGCAAGCCTGTACTGGGAAGGACCGAGTGAGCTTCCACACCGGCGGAGCTCCAGCTCTGCGCCCAGGCGCGATAGCACAGAGCCCCGGCCGAGAGGCTGCTCTGTGCTGGGCGAGCCTCCCCAAGCCCTGCCCAGCTTCTAGCGTTCGCGCCCGGGAAGGAGCAGGCTGCGGGAGTGTGGGAGACGTGAGTGGTGCCTGACTGGTGCCTCAGCTCAGCCCTCGCCTTCCCTTCGGACCTAGGAGCCAGGCGTCCTTGCAGAGGGCTTAGGGGCTGGGGGTGTGCACACTGCCAAAGCCTCCCGCGGGGAGAGCTCTTTCCGAGGGAAAGGAAGCGCCCCAGGCTGCATTCCCAAGCTGGTGCTTCCCCGCCCAGACTAAGCGCCGCACGGAGGGAATCAGGGTCCCGGTGCCCCTGGCTTGGGGAGGCAGCTCCACAGCCAGAGTGTTGCTCCGTTTGTGCCCAGAAAGCGCCTGCCAGACCGGGCCTTCCCTGGAGCTGTCCTCCCGCCTAGAGGCAGGTGGATGTGCTGTGCGGGCTTCCCCTGTGCGTTTGGGCTCCCTAGCACAGCCGCAGCGCAGGGGAACCAGCCCATGATCAGTGAGCTCCGGGCAGTACTTTGGTCCCAGGTTTGGAGCCCAATGCCCGGAACGCGGGAGAGAAGAGGCTGGCTGCCGGCGGGTGCTTGCAAGCCTGTACTGGGAAGGACCGAGTGAGCTTCCACACCGGCGGAGCTCCAGCTCTGCGCCCAGGCGCGATAGCACAGAGCCCCGGCCGAGAGGCTGCTCTGTGCTGGGCGAGCCTCCCCAAGCCCTGCCCAGCTTCTAGCGTTCGCGCCCGGGAAGGAGCAGGCTGCGGGAGTGTGGGAGACGTGAGTGGTGCCTGACTGGTGCCTCAGCTCAGCCCTCGCCTTCCCTTCGGACCTAGGAGCCAGGCGTCCTTGCAGAGGGCTTAGGGGCTGGGGTGTGCACACTGCCAAAGCCTCCCGCGGGGAGAGCTCTTTCCGAGGGAAAGGAAGCGCCCCAGGCTGCATTCCCAAGCTGGTGCTTCCCCGCCCAGACTAAGCGCCGCACGGAGGGAATCAGGGTCCCGGTGCCCCTGGCTTGGGGAGGCAGCTCCACAGCCAGAGTGTTGCTCCGTTTGTGCCCAGAAAGCGCCTGCCAGACCGGGCCTTCCCTGGAGCTGTCCTCCCGCCTAGAGGCAGGTGGATGTGCTGTGCGGGCTTCCCCTGTGCGTTTGGGCTCCCTAGCACAGCCGCAGCGCAGGGGAACCAGCCCATGATCAGTGAGCTCCGGGCAGTACTTTGGTCCCAGGTTTGGAGCCCAATGCCCGGAACGCGGGAGAGAAGAGGCTGGCTGCCGGCGGGTGCTTGCAAGCCTGTACTGGGAAGGACCGAGTGAGCTTCCACACCGGCGGAGCTCCAGCTCTGCGCCCAGGCGCGATAGCACAGAGCCCCGGCCGAGAGGCTGCTCTGTGCTGGGCGAGCCTCCCCAAGCCCTGCCCAGCTTCTAGCGTTCGCGCCCGGGAAGGAGCAGGCTGCGGGAGTGTGGGAGACGTGAGTGGTGCCTGACTGGTGCCTCAGCTCAGCTCTCGCCTTCCCTTCGGACCTAGGAGCCAGGCGTCCTTGCAGAGGGCTTAGGGGCTGGGGCTGTGCACACTGCCAAAGCCTCCCGCGGGGAGAGCTCTTTCCGAGGGAAAGGAAGCGCCCCAGGCTGCATTCCCAAGCTGGTGCTTCCCCGCCCAGACTAAGCGCCGCACGGAGGGAATCAGGGTCCCGGTGCCCCTGGCTTGGGGAGGCAGCTCCACAGCCAGAGTGTTGCTCCGTTTGTGCCCAGAAAGCGCCTGCCAGACCGGGCCTTCCCTGGAGCTGTCCTCCCGCCTAGAGGCAGGTGGATGTGCTGTGCGGGCTTCCCTGTGCGTTTGGGCTCCCTAGCACAGCCGCAGCGCAGGGGAACCAGCCCATGATCAGTGAGCTCCGGGCAGTCCTTTGGTCCCAGGTTTGGAGCCCAATGCCCGGAACGCGGGAGAGAAGAGGCTGGCTGCCGGCGGGTGCTTGCAAGCCTGTACTGGGAAGGACCGAGTGAGCTTCCACACCGGCGGAGCTCCAGCTCTGCGCCCAGGCGCGATAGCACAGAGCCCCGGCCGAGAGGCTGCTCTGTGCTGGGCGAGCCTCCCCAAGCCCTGCCCAGCTTCTAGCGTTCGCGCCCGGGAAGGAGCAGGCTGCGGGAGTGTGGGAGACGTGAGTGGTGCCTGACTGGTGCCTCAGCTCAGCCCTCGCCTTCCCTTCGGACCTAGGAGCCAGGCGTCCTTGCAGAGGGCTTAGGGGCTGGGGGTGTGCACACTGCCAAAGCCTCCCGCGGGGAGAGCTCTTTCCGAGGGAAAGGAAGCGCCCCAGGCTGCATTCCCAAGCTGGTGCTTCCCCGCCCAGACTAAGCGCCGCACGGAGGGAATCAGGGTCCCGGTGCCCCTGGCTTGGGGAGGCAGCTCCACAGCCAGAGTGTTGCTCCGTTTGTGCCCAGAAAGCGCCTGCCAGACCGGGCCTTCCCTGGAGCTGTCCTCCCGCCTAGAGGCAGGTGGATGTGCTGTGCGGGCTTCCCCTGTGCGTTTGGGCTCCCTAGCACAGCCGCAGCGCAGGGGAACCAGCCCATGATCAGTGAGCTCCGGGCAGTACTTTGGTCCCAGGTTTGGAGCCCAATGCCCGGAACGCGGGAGAGAAGAGGCTGGCTGCCGGCGGGTGCTTGCAAGCCTGTACTGGGAAGGACCGAGTGAGCTTCCACACCGGCGGAGCTCCAGCTCTGCGCCCAGGCGCGATAGCACAGAGCCCCGGCCGAGAGGCTGCTCTGTGCTGGGCGAGCCTCCCCAAGCCCTGCCCAGCTTCTAGCGTTCGCGCCCGGGAAGGAGCAGGCTGCGGGAGTGTGGGAGACGTGAGTGGTGCCTGACTGGTGCCTCAGCTCAGCCCTCGCCTTCCCTTCGGACCTAGGAGCCAGGCGTCCTTGCAGAGGGCTTAGGGGCTGGGGGTGTGCACACTGCCAAAGCCTCCCGCGGGGAGAGCTCTTTCCGAGGGAAAGGAAGCGCCCCAGGCTGCATTCCCAAGCTGGTGCTTCCCCGCCCAGACTAAGCGCCGCACGGAGGGAATCAGGGTCCCGGTGCCCCTGGCTTGGGGAGGCAGCTCCACAGCCAGAGTGTTGCTCCGTTTGTGCCCAGAAAGCGCCTGCCAGACCGGGCCTTCCCTGGAGCTGTCCTCCCGCCTAGAGGCAGGTGGATGTGCTGTGCGGGCTTCCCCTGTGCATTTGGGCTCCCTAGCACAGCCGCAGCGCAGGGGAACCAGCCCATGATCAGTGAGCTCCGGGCAGTACTTTGGTCCCAGGTTTGGAGCCCAATGCCCGGAACGCGGGAGAGAAGAGGCTGGCTGCCGGCGGGTGCTTGCAAGCCTGTACTGGGAAGGACCGAGTGAGCTTCCACACCGGCGGAGCTCCAGCTCTGCGCCCAGGCGCGATAGCACAGAGCCCCGGCCGAGAGGCTGCTCTGTGCTGGGCGAGCCTCCCCAAGCCCTGCCCAGCTTCTAGCGTTCGCGCCCGGGAAGGAGCAGGCTGCGGGAGTGTGGGAGACGTGAGTGGTGCCTGACTGGTGCCTCAGCTCAGCCCTCGCCTTCCCTTCGGACCTAGGAGCCAGGCGTCCTTGCAGAGGGCTTAGGGGCTGGGGTGTGCACACTGCCAAAGCCTCCCGCGGGGAGAGCTCTTTCCGAGGGAAAGGAAGCGCCCCAGGCTGCATTCCCAAGCTGGTGCTTCCCCGCCCAGACTAAGCGCCGCACGGAGGGAATCAGGGTCCCTGTGCCCCTGGCTTGGGGAGGCAGCTCCACAGCCAGAGTGTTGCTCCGTTTGTGCCCAGAAAGCGCCTGCCAGACCGGGCCTTCCCTGGAGCTGTCCTGCCGCCTAGAGGCAGGTGGATGTGCTGTGCGGGCTTCCCCTGTGCGTTTGGGCTCCCTAGCACAGCCGCAGCGCAGGGGAACCAGCCCATGATCAGTGAGCTCCGGGCAGTACTTTGGTCCCAGGTTTGGAGCCCAATGCCCGGAACGCGGGAGAGAAGAAGCTGGCGGCCGGCGGGTGCTTGCAAGCCTGTACTGGGAAGGACCGAGTGAGCTTCCACACCGGCGGAGCTCCAGCTCTGCGCCCAGGCGCGATAGCACAGAGCCCCGGCCGAGAGGCTGCTCTGTGCTGGGCGAGCCTCCCCAAGCCCTGCCCAGCTTCTAACGTTCGCGCCCGGGAAGGAGCAGGCTGCGGGAGTGTGGGAGACGTGAGTGGTGCCTGACTGGTGCCTCAGCTCAGCTCTCGCCTTCCCTTCGGACCTAGGAGCCAGGCGTCCTTGCAGAGGGCTTAGGGGCTGGGGGTGTGCACACTGCCAAAGCCTCCCGCGGGGAGAGCTCTTTCCGAGGGAAAGGAAGCGCCCCAGGCTGCATTCCCAAGCTGGTGCTTCCCCGCCCAGACTAAGCGCCGCACGGAGGGAATCAGGGTCCCGGTGCCCCTGGCTTGGGGAGGCAGCTCCACAGCCAGAGTGTTGCTCCGTTTGTGCCCAGAAAGCGCCTGCCAGACCGGGCCTTCCCTGGAGCTGTCCTCCCGCCTAGAGGCAGGTGGATGTGCTGTGCGGGCTTCCCCTGTGCGTTTGGGCTCCCTAGCACAGCCGCAGCGCAGGGGAACCAGCCCATGATCAGTGAGCTCCGGGCAGTACTTTGGTCCCAGGTTTGGAGCCCAATGCCCGGAACGCGGGAGAGAAGAGGCTGGCTGCCGGCGGGTGCTTGCAAGCCTGTACTGGGAAGGACCGAGTGAGCTTCCACACCGGCGGAGCTCCAGCTCTGCGCCCAGGCGCGATAGCACAGAGCCCCGGCCGAGAGGCTGCTCTGTGCGGGGCGAGCCTCCCCAAGCCCTGCCCAGCTTCTAGCGTTCGCGCCCGGGAAGGAGCAGGCTGCGGGAGTGTGGGAGACGTGAGTGGTGCCTGACTGGTGCCTCAGCTCAGCCCTCGCCTTCCCTTCGGACCTAGGAGCCAGGCGTCCTTGCAGAGGGCTTAGGGGCTGGGGGTGTGCACACTGCCAAAGCCTCCCGCGGGGAGAGCTCTTTCCGAGGGAAAGGAAGCGCCCCAGGCTGCATTCCCAAGCTGGTGCTTCCCCGCCCAGACTAAGCGCCGCACGGAGGGAATCAGGGTCCCGGTGCCCCTGGCTTGGGGAGGCAGCTCCACAGCCAGAGTGTTGCTCCGTTTGTGCCCAGAAAGCGCCTGCCAGACCGGGCCTTCCCTGGAGCTGTCCTCCCGCCTAGAGGCAGGTGGATGTGCTGTGCGGGCTTCCCCTGTGCGTTTGGGCTCCCTAGCACAGCCGCAGCGCAGGGGAACCAGCCCATGATCAGTGAGCTCCGGGCAGTACTTTGGTCCCAGGTTTGGAGCCCAATGCCCGGAACGCGGGAGAGAAGAGGCTGGCTGCCGGCGGGTGCTTGCAAGCCTGTACTGGGAAGGACCGAGTGAGCTTCCACACCGGCGGAGCTCCAGCTCTGCGCCCAGGCGCGATAGCACAGAGCCCCGGCCGAGAGGCTGCTCTGTGCTGGGCGAGCCTCCCCAAGCCCTGCCCAGCTTCTAGCGTTCGCGCCCGGGAAGGAGCAGGCTGCGGGAGTGTGGGAGACGTGAGTGGTGCCTGACTGGTGCCTCAGCTCAGCTCTCGCCTTCCCTTCGGACCTAGGAGCCAGGCGTCCTTGCAGAGGGCTTAGGGGCTGGGGGTGTGCACACTGCCAAAGCCTCCCGCGGGGAGAGCTCTTTCCGAGGGAAAGGAAGCGCCCCAGGCTGCATTCCCAAGCTGGTGCTTCCCCGCCCAGACTAAGCGCCGCACGGAGGGAATCAGGGTCCCGGTGCCCCTGGCTTGGGGAGGCAGCTCCACAGCCAGAGTGTTGCTCCGTTTGTGCCCAGAAAGCGCCTGCCAGACCGGGCCTTCCCTGGAGCTGTCCTCCCGCCTAGAGGCAGGTGGATGTGCTGTGCGGGCTTCCCCTGTGCGTTTGGGCTCCCTAGCACAGCCGCAGCGCAGGGGAACCAGCCCATGATCAGTGAGCTCCGGGCAGTACTTTGGTCCCAGGTTTGGAGCCCAATGCCCGGAACGCGGGAGAGAAGAGGCTGGCTGCCGGCGGGTGCTTGCAAGCCTGTACTGGGAAGGACCGAGTGAGCTTCCACACCGGCGGAGCTCCAGCTCTGCGCCCAGGCGCGATAGCACAGAGCCCCGGCCGAGAGGCTGCTCTGTGCTGGGCGAGCCTCCCCAAGCCCTGCCCAGCTTCTAGCGTTCGCGCCCGGGAAGGAGCAGGCTGCGGGAGTGTGGGAGACGTGAGTGGTGCCTGACTGGTGCCTCAGCTCAGCTCTCGCCTTCCCTTCGGACCTAGGAGCCAGGCGTCCTTGCAGAGGGCTTAGGGGCTGGGGGTGTGCACACTGCCAAAGCCTCCCGCGGGGAGAGCTCTTTCCGAGGGAAAGGAAGCGCCCCAGGCTGCATTCCCAAGCTGGTGCTTCCCCGCCCAGACTAAGCGCCGCACGGAGGGAATCAGGGTCCCGGTGCCCCTGGCTTGGGGAGGCAGCTCCACAGCCAGAGTGTTGCTCCGTTTGTGCCCAGAAAGCGCCTGCCAGACCGGGCCTTCCCTGGAGCTGTCCTCCCGCCTAGAGGCAGGTGGATGTGCTGTGCGGGCTTCCCCTGTGCGTTTGGGCTCCCTAGCACAGCCGCAGCGCAGGGGAACCAGCCCATGATCAGTGAGCTCCGGGCAGTACTTTGGTCCCAGGTTTGGAGCCCAATGCCCGGAACGCGGGAGAGAAGAGGCTGGCTGCCGGCGGGTGCTTGCAAGCCTGTACTGGGAAGGACCGAGTGAGCTTCCACACCGGCGGAGCTCCAGCTCTGCGCCCAGGCGCGATAGCACAGAGCCCCGGCCGAGAGGCTGCTCTGTGCTGGGCGAGCCTCCCCAAGCCCTGCCCAGCTTCTAGCGTTCGCGCCCGGGAAGGAGCAGGCTGCGGGAGTGTGGGAGACGTGAGTGGTGCCTGACTGGTGCCTCAGCTCAGCCCTCGCCTTCCCTTCGGACCTAGGAGCCAGGCGTCCTTGCAGAGGGCTTAGGGGCTGGGGGTGTGCACACTGCCAAAGCCTCCCGCGGGGAGAGCTCTTTCCGAGGGAAAGGAAGCGCCCCAGGCTGCATTCCCAAGCTGGTGCTTCCCCGCCCAGACTAAGCGCCGCACGGAGGGAATCAGGGTCCCGGTGCCCCTGGCTTGGGGAGGCAGCTCCACAGCCAGAGTGTTGCTCCGTTTGTGCCCAGAAAGCGCCTGCCAGACCGGGCCTTCCCTGGAGCTGTCCTCCCGCCTAGAGGCAGGTGGATGTGCTGTGCGGGCTTCCCCTGTGCGTTTGGGCTCCCTAGCACAGCCGCAGCGCAGGGGAACCAGCCCATGATCAGTGAGCTCCGGGCAGTACTTTGGTCCCAGGTTTGGAGCCCAATGCCCGGAACGCGGGAGAGAAGAGGCTGGCTGCCGGCGGGTGCTTGCAAGCCTGTACTGGGAAGGACCGAGTGAGCTTCCACACCGGCGGAGCTCCAGCTCTGCGCCCAGGCGCGATAGCACAGAGCCCCGGCCGAGAGGCTGCTCTGTGCTGGGCGAGCCTCCCCAAGCCCTGCCCAGCTTCTAGCGTTCGCGCCCGGGAAGGAGCAGGCTGCGGGAGTGTGGGAGACGTGAGTGGTGCCTGACTGGTGCCTCAGCTCAGCCCTCGCCTTCCCTTCGGACCTAGGAGCCAGGCGTCCTTGCAGAGGGCTTAGGGGCTGGGGGTGTGCACACTGCCAAAGCCTCCCGCGGGGAGAGCTCTTTCCGAGGGAAAGGAAGCGCCCCAGGCTGCATTCCCAAGCTGGTGCTTCCCCGCCCAGACTAAGCGCCGCACGGAGGGAATCAGGGTCCCGGTGCCCCTGGCTTGGGGAGGCAGCTCCACAGCCAGAGTGTTGCTCCGTTTGTGCCCAGAAAGCGCCTGCCAGACCGGGCCTTCCCTGGAGCTGTCCTCCCGCCTAGAGGCAGGTGGATGTGCTGTGCGGGCTTCCCCTGTGCGTTTGGGCTCCCTAGCACAGCCGCAGCGCAGGGGAACCAGCCCATGATCAGTGAGCTCCGGGCAGTACTTTGGTCCCAGGTTTGGAGCCCAATGCCCGGAACGCGGGAGAGAAGAGGCTGGCTGCCGGCGGGTGCTTGCAAGCCTGTACTGGGAAGGACCGAGTGAGCTTCCACACCGGCGGAGCTCCAGCTCTGCGCCCAGGCGCGATAGCACAGAGCCCCGGCCGAGAGGCTGCTCTGTGCTGGGCGAGCCTCCCCAAGCCCTGCCCAGCTTCTAGCGTTCGCGCCCGGGAAGGAGCAGGCTGCGGGAGTGTGGGAGACGTGAGTGGTGCCTGACTGGTGCCTCAGCTCAGCCTCGCCTTCCCTTCGGACCTAGGAGCCAGGCGTCCTTGCAGAGGGCTTAGGGGCTGGGGTGTGCACACTGCCAAAGCCTCCCGCGGGGAGAGCTCTTTCCGAGGGAAAGGAAGCGCCCCAGGCTGCATTCCCAAGCTGGTGCTTCCCCGCCCAGACTAAGCGCCGCACGGAGGGAATCAGGGTCCCGGTGCCCCTGGCTTGGGGAGGCAGCTCCACAGCCAGAGTGTTGCTCCGTTTGTGCCCAGAAAGCGCCTGCCAGACCGGGCCTTCCCTGGAGCTGTCCTCCCGCCTAGAGGCAGGTGGATGTGCTGTGCGGGCTTCCCCTGTGCGTTTGGGCTCCCTAGCACAGCCGCAGCGCAGGGGAACCAGCCCATGATCAGTGAGCTCCGGGCAGTACTTTGGTCCCAGGTTTGGAGCCCAATGCCCGGAACGCGGGAGAGAAGAGGCTGGCTGCCGGCGGGTGCTTGCAAGCCTGTACTGGGAAGGACCGAGTGAGCTTCCACACCGGCGGAGCTCCAGCTCTGCGCCCAGGCGCGATAGCACAGAGCCCCGGCCGAGAGGCTGCTCTGTGCTGGGCGAGCCTCCCCAAGCCCTGCCCAGCTTCTAGCGTTCGCGCCCGGGAAGGAGCAGGCTGCGGGAGTGTGGGAGACGTGAGTGGTGCCTGACTGGTGCCTCAGCTCAGCTCTCGCCTTCCCTTCGGACCTAGGAGCCAGGCGTCCTTGCAGAGGGCTTAGGGGCTGGGGGTGTGCACACTGCCAAAGCCTCCCGCGGGGAGAGCTCTTTCCGAGGGAAAGGAAGCGCCCCAGGCTGCATTCCCAAGCTGGTGCTTCCCCGCCCAGACTAAGCGCCGCACGGAGGGAATCAGGGTCCCGGTGCCCCTGGCTTGGGGAGGCAGCTCCACAGCCAGAGTGTTGCTCCGTTTGTGCCCAGAAAGCGCCTGCCAGACCGGGCCTTCCCTGGAGCTGTCCTCCCGCCTAGAGGCAGGTGGATGTGCTGTGCGGGCTTCCCCTGTGCGTTTGGGCTCCCTAGCACAGCCGCAGCGCAGGGGAACCAGCCCATGATCAGTGAGCTCCGGGCAGTACTTTGGTCCCAGGTTTGGAGCCCAATGCCCGGAACGCGGGAGAGAAGAGGCTGGCTGCCGGCGGGTGCTTGCAAGCCTGTACTGGGAAGGACCGAGTGAGCTTCCACACCGGCGGAGCTCCAGCTCTGCGCCCAGGCGCGATAGCACAGAGCCCCGGCCGAGAGGCTGCTCTGTGCTGGGCGAGCCTCCCCAAGCCCTGCCCAGCTTCTAGCGTTCGCGCCCGGGAAGGAGCAGGCTGCGGGAGTGTGGGAGACGTGAGTGGTGCCTGACTGGTGCCTCAGCTCAGCCTCGCCTTCCCTTCGGACCTAGGAGCCAGGCGTCCTTGCAGAGGGCTTAGGGGCTGGGGGTGTGCACACTGCCAAAGCCTCCCGCGGGGAGAGCTCTTTCCGAGGGAAAGGAAGCGCCCCAGGCTGCATTCCCAAGCTGGTGCTTCCCCGCCCAGACTAAGCGCCGCACGGAGGGAATCAGGGTCCCGGTGCCCCTGGCTTGGGGAGGCAGCTCCACAGCCAGAGTGTTGCTCCGTTTGTGCCCAGAAAGCGCCTGCCAGACCGGGCCTTCCCTGGAGCTGTCCTCCCGCCTAGAGGCAGGTGGATGTGCTGTGCGGGCTTCCCCTGTGCGTTTGGGCTCCCTAGCACAGCCGCAGCGCAGGGGAACCAGCCCATGATCAGTGAGCTCCGGGCAGTACTTTGGTCCCAGGTTTGGAGCCCAATGCCCGGAACGCGGGAGAGAAGAGGCTGGCTGCCGGCGGGTGCTTGCAAGCCTGTACTGGGAAGGACCGAGTGAGCTTCCACACCGGCGGAGCTCCAGCTCTGCGCCCAGGCGCGATAGCACAGAGCCCCGGCCGAGAGGCTGCTCTGTGCTGGGCGAGCCTCCCCAAGCCCTGCCCAGCTTCTAGCGTTCGCGCCCGGGAAGGAGCAGGCTGCGGGAGTGTGGGAGACGTGAGTGGTGCCTGACTGGTGCCTCAGCTCAGCTCGCCTTCCCTTCGGACCTAGGAGCCAGGCGTCCTTGCAGAGGGCTTAGGGGCTGGGGGTGTGCACACTGCCAAAGCCTCCCGCGGGGAGAGCTCTTTCCGAGGGAAAGGAAGCGCCCCAGGCTGCATTCCCAAGCTGGTGCTTCCCCGCCCAGACTAAGCGCCGCACGGAGGGAATCAGGGTCCCGGTGCCCCTGGCTTGGGGAGGCAGCTCCACAGCCAGAGTGTTGCTCCGTTTGTGCCCAGAAAGCGCCTGCCAGACCGGGCCTTCCCTGGAGCTGTCCTCCCGCCTAGAGGCAGGTGGATGTGCTGTGCGGGCTTCCCCTGTGCGTTTGGGCTCCCTAGCACAGCCGCAGCGCAGGGGAACCAGCCCATGATCAGTGAGCTCCGGGCAGTACTTTGGTCCCAGGTTTGGAGCCCAATGCCCGGAACGCGGGAGAGAAGAGGCTGGCTGCCGGCGGGTGCTTGCAAGCCTGTACTGGGAAGGACCGAGTGAGCTTCCACACCGGCGGAGCTCCAGCTCTGCGCCCAGGCGCGATAGCACAGAGCCCCGGCCGAGAGGCTGCTCTGTGCTGGGCGAGCCTCCCCAAGCCCTGCCCAGCTTCTAGCGTTCGCGCCCGGGAAGGAGCAGGCTGCGGGAGTGTGGGAGACGTGAGTGGTGCCTGACTGGTGCCTCAGCTCAGCCTCGCCTTCCCTTCGGACCTAGGAGCCAGGCGTCCTTGCAGAGGGCTTAGGGGCTGGGGTGTGCACACTGCCAAAGCCTCCCGCGGGGAGAGCTCTTTCCGAGGGAAAGGAAGCGCCCCAGGCTGCATTCCCAAGCTGGTGCTTCCCCGCCCAGACTAAGCGCCGCACGGAGGGAATCAGGGTCCCGGTGCCCCTGGCTTGGGGAGGCAGCTCCACAGCCAGAGTGTTGCTCCGTTTGTGCCCAGAAAGCGCCTGCCAGACCGGGCCTTCCCTGGAGCTGTCCTCCCGCCTAGAGGCAGGTGGATGTGCTGTGCGGGCTTCCCTGTGCGTTTGGGCTCCCTAGCACAGCCGCAGCGCAGGGGAACCAGCCCATGATCAGTGAGCTCCGGGCAGTACTTTGGTCCCAGGTTTGGAGCCCAATGCCCGGAACGCGGGAGAGAAGAGGCTGGCTGCCGGCGGGTGCTTGCAAGCCTGTACTGGGAAGGACCGAGTGAGCTTCCACACCGGCGGAGCTCCAGCTCTGCGCCCAGGCGCGATAGCACAGAGCCCCGGCCGAGAGGCTGCTCTGTGCTGGGCGAGCCTCCCCAAGCCCTGCCCAGCTTCTAGCGTTCGCGCCCGGGAAGGAGCAGGCTGCGGGAGTGTGGGAGACGTGAGTGGTGCCTGACTGGTGCCTCAGCTCAGCCCTCGCCTTCCCTTCGGACCTAGGAGCCAGGCGTCCTTGCAGAGGGCTTAGGGGCTGGGGGTGTGCACACTGCCAAAGCCTCCCGCGGGGAGAGCTCTTTCCGAGGGAAAGGAAGCGCCCCAGGCTGCATTCCCAAGCTGGTGCTTCCCCGCCCAGACTAAGCGCCGCACGGAGGGAATCAGGGTCCCGGTGCCCCTGGCTTGGGGAGGCAGCTCCACAGCCAGAGTGTTGCTCCGTTTGTGCCCAGAAAGCGCCTGCCAGACCGGGCCTTCCCTGGAGCTGTCCTCCCGCCTAGAGGCAGGTGGATGTGCTGTGCGGGCTTCCCCTGTGCGTTTGGGCTCCCTAGCACAGCCGCAGCGCAGGGGAACCAGCCCATGATCAGTGAGCTCCGGGCAGTACTTTGGTCCCAGGTTTGGAGCCCAATGCCCGGAACGCGGGAGAGAAGAGGCTGGCTGCCGGCGGGTGCTTGCAAGCCTGTACTGGGAAGGACCGAGTGAGCTTCCACACCGGCGGAGCTCCAGCTCTGCGCCCAGGCGCGATAGCACAGAGCCCCGGCCGAGAGGCTGCTCTGTGCTGGGCGAGCCTCCCCAAGCCCTGCCCAGCTTCTAGCGTTCGCGCCCGGGAAGGAGCAGGCTGCGGGAGTGTGGGAGACGTGAGTGGTGCCTGACTGGTGCCTCAGCTCAGCCCTCGCCTTCCCTTCGGACCTAGGAGCCAGGCGTCCTTGCAGAGGGCTTAGGGGCTGGGGTGTGCACACTGCCAAAGCCTCCCGCGGGGAGAGCTCTTTCCGAGGGAAAGGAAGCGCCCCAGGCTGCATTCCCAAGCTGGTGCTTCCCCGCCCAGACTAAGCGCCGCACGGAGGGAATCAGGGTCCCGGTGCCCCTGGCTTGGGGAGGCAGCTCCACAGCCAGAGTGTTGCTCCGTTTGTGCCCAGAAAGCGCCTGCCAGACCGGGCCTTCCCTGGAGCTGTCCTCCCGCCTAGAGGCAGGTGGATGTGCTGTGCGGGCTTCCCCTGTGCGTTTGGGCTCCCTAGCACAGCCGCAGCGCAGGGGAACCAGCCCATGATCAGTGAGCTCCGGGCAGTACTTTGGTCCCAGGTTTGGAGCCCAATGCCCGGAACGCGGGAGAGAAGAGGCTGGCTGCCGGCGGGTGCTTGCAAGCCTGTACTGGGAAGGACCGAGTGAGCTTCCACACCGGCGGAGCTCCAGCTCTGCGCCCAGGCGCGATAGCACAGAGCCCCGGCCGAGAGGCTGCTCTGTGCTGGGCGAGCCTCCCCAAGCCCTGCCCAGCTTCTAGCGTTCGCGCCCGGGAAGGAGCAGGCTGCGGGAGTGTGGGAGACGTGAGTGGTGCCTGACTGGTGCCTCAGCTCAGCTCTCGCCTTCCCTTCGGACCTAGGAGCCAGGCGTCCTTGCAGAGGGCTTAGGGGCTGGGGGTGTGCACACTGCCAAAGCCTCCCGCGGGGAGAGCTCTTTCCGAGGGAAAGGAAGCGCCCCAGGCTGCATTCCCAAGCTGGTGCTTCCCCGCCCAGACTAAGCGCCGCACGGAGGGAATCAGGGTCCCGGTGCCCCTGGCTTGGGGAGGCAGCTCCACAGCCAGAGTGTTGCTCCGTTTGTGCCCAGAAAGCGCCTGCCAGACCGGGCCTTCCCTGGAGCTGTCCTCCCGCCTAGAGGCAGGTGGATGTGCTGTGCGGGCTTCCCCTGTGCGTTTGGGCTCCCTAGCACAGCCGCAGCGCAGGGGAACCAGCCCATGATCAGTGAGCTCCGGGCAGTACTTTGGTCCCAGGTTTGGAGCCCAATGCCCGGAACGCGGGAGAGAAGAGGCTGGCTGCCGGCGGGTGCTTGCAAGCCTGTACTGGGAAGGACCGAGTGAGCTTCCACACCGGCGGAGCTCCAGCTCTGCGCCCAGGCGCGATAGCACAGAGCCCCGGCCGAGAGGCTGCTCTGTGCTGGGCGAGCCTCCCCAAGCCCTGCCCAGCTTCTAGCGTTCGCGCCCGGGAAGGAGCAGGCTGCGGGAGTGTGGGAGACGTGAGTGGTGCCTGACTGGTGCCTCAGCTCAGCCCTCGCCTTCCCTTCGGACCTAGGAGCCAGGCGTCCTTGCAGAGGGCTTAGGGGCTGGGGGTGTGCACACTGCCAAAGCCTCCCGCGGGGAGAGCTCTTTCCGAGGGAAAGGAAGCGCCCCAGGCTGCATTCCCAAGCTGGTGCTTCCCCGCCCAGACTAAGCGCCGCACGGAGGGAATCAGGGTCCCGGTGCCCCTGGCTTGGGGAGGCAGCTCCACAGCCAGAGTGTTGCTCCGTTTGTGCCCAGAAAGCGCCTGCCAGACCGGGCCTTCCCTGGAGCTGTCCTCCCGCCTAGAGGCAGGTGGATGTGCTGTGCGGGCTTCCCCTGTGCGTTTGGGCTCCCTAGCACAGCCGCAGCGCAGGGGAACCAGCCCATGATCAGTGAGCTCCGGGCAGTACTTTGGTCCCAGGTTTGGAGCCCAATGCCCGGAACGCGGGAGAGAAGAGGCTGGCTGCCGGCGGGTGCTTGCAAGCCTGTACTGGGAAGGACCGAGTGAGCTTCCACACCGGCGGAGCTCCAGCTCTGCGCCCAGGCGCGATAGCACAGAGCCCCGGCCGAGAGGCTGCTCTGTGCTGGGCGAGCCTCCCCAAGCCCTGCCCAGCTTCTAGCGTTCGCGCCCGGGAAGGAGCAGGCTGCGGGAGTGTGGGAGACGTGAGTGGTGCCTGACTGGTGCCTCAGCTCAGCCCTCGCCTTCCCTTCGGACCTAGGAGCCAGGCGTCCTTGCAGAGGGCTTAGGGGCTGGGGGTGTGCACACTGCCAAAGCCTCCCGCGGGGAGAGCTCTTTCCGAGGGAAAGGAAGCGCCCCAGGCTGCATTCCCAAGCTGGTGCTTCCCCGCCCAGACTAAGCGCCGCACGGAGGGAATCAGGGTCCCGGTGCCCCTGGCTTGGGGAGGCAGCTCCACAGCCAGAGTGTTGCTCCGTTTGTGCCCAGAAAGCGCCTGCCAGACCGGGCCTTCCCTGGAGCTGTCCTCCCGCCTAGAGGCAGGTGGATGTGCTGTGCGGGCTTCCCCTGTGCGTTTGGGCTCCCTAGCACAGCCGCAGCGCAGGGGAACCAGCCCATGATCAGTGAGCTCCGGGCAGTACTTTGGTCCCAGGTTTGGAGCCCAATGCCCGGAACGCGGGAGAGAAGAGGCTGGCTGCCGGCGGGTGCTTGCAAGCCTGTACTGGGAAGGACCGAGTGAGCTTCCACACCGGCGGAGCTCCAGCTCTGCGCCCAGGCGCGATAGCACAGAGCCCCGGCCGAGAGGCTGCTCTGTGCTGGGCGAGCCTCCCCAAGCCCTGCCCAGCTTCTAGCGTTCGCGCCCGGGAAGGAGCAGGCTGCGGGAGTGTGGGAGACGTGAGTGGTGCCTGACTGGTGCCTCAGCTCAGCTCTCGCCTTCCCTTCGGACCTAGGAGCCAGGCGTCCTTGCAGAGGGCTTAGGGGCTGGGGGTGTGCACACTGCCAAAGCCTCCCGCGGGGAGAGCTCTTTCCGAGGGAAAGGAAGCGCCCCAGGCTGCATTCCCAAGCTGGTGCTTCCCCGCCCAGACTAAGCGCCGCACGGAGGGAATCAGGGTCCCGGTGCCCCTGGCTTGGGGAGGCAGCTCCACAGCCAGAGTGTTGCTCCGTTTGTGCCCAGAAAGCGCCTGCCAGACCGGGCCTTCCCTGGAGCTGTCCTCCCGCCTAGAGGCAGGTGGATGTGCTGTGCGGGCTTCCCCTGTGCGTTTGGGCTCCCTAGCACAGCCGCAGCGCAGGGGAACCAGCCCATGATCAGTGAGCTCCGGGCAGTACTTTGGTCCCAGGTTTGGAGCCCAATGCCCGGAACGCGGGAGAGAAGAGGCTGGCTGCCGGCGGGTGCTTGCAAGCCTGTACTGGGAAGGACCGAGTGAGCTTCCACACCGGCGGAGCTCCAGCTCTGCGCCCAGGCGCGATAGCACAGAGCCCCGGCCGAGAGGCTGCTCTGTGCTGGGCGAGCCTCCCCAAGCCCTGCCCAGCTTCTAGCGTTCGCGCCCGGGAAGGAGCAGGCTGCGGGAGTGTGGGAGACGTGAGTGGTGCCTGACTGGTGCCTCAGCTCAGCCCTCGCCTTCCCTTCGGACCTAGGAGCCAGGCGTCCTTGCAGAGGGCTTAGGGGCTGGGGGTGTGCACACTGCCAAAGCCTCCCGCGGGGAGAGCTCTTTCCGAGGGAAAGGAAGCGCCCCAGGCTGCATTCCCAAGCTGGTGCTTCCCCGCCCAGACTAAGCGCCGCACGGAGGGAATCAGGGTCCCGGTGCCCCTGGCTTGGGGAGGCAGCTCCACAGCCAGAGTGTTGCTCCGTTTGTGCCCAGAAAGCGCCTGCCAGACCGGGCCTTCCCTGGAGCTGTCCTCCCGCCTAGAGGCAGGTGGATGTGCTGTGCGGGCTTCCCCTGTGCGTTTGGGCTCCCTAGCACAGCCGCAGCGCAGGGGAACCAGCCCATGATCAGTGAGCTCCGGGCAGTCCTTTGGTCCCAGGTTTGGAGCCCAATGCCCGGAACGCGGGAGAGAAGAGGCTGGCTGCCGGCGGGTGCTTGCAAGCCTGTACTGGGAAGGACCGAGTGAGCTTCCACACCGGCGGAGCTCCAGCTCTGCGCCCAGGCGCGATAGCACAGAGCCCCGGCCGAGAGGCTGCTCTGTGCTGGGCGAGCCTCCCCAAGCCCTGCCCAGCTTCTAGCGTTCGCGCCCGGGAAGGAGCAGGCTGCGGGAGTGTGGGAGACGTGAGTGGTGCCTGACTGGTGCCTCAGCTCAGCCCTCGCCTTCCCTTCGGACCTAGGAGCCAGGCGTCCTTGCAGAGGGCTTAGGGGCTGGGGGTGTGCACACTGCCAAAGCCTCCCGCGGGGAGAGCTCTTTCCGAGGGAAAGGAAGCGCCCCAGGCTGCATTCCCAAGCTGGTGCTTCCCCGCCCAGACTAAGCGCCGCACGGAGGGAATCAGGGTCCCGGTGCCCCTGGCTTGGGGAGGCAGCTCCACAGCCAGAGTGTTGCTCCGTTTGTGCCCAGAAAGCGCCTGCCAGACCGGGCCTTCCCTGGAGCTGTCCTCCCGCCTAGAGGCAGGTGGATGTGCTGTGCGGGCTTCCCCTGTGCGTTTGGGCTCCCTAGCACAGCCGCAGCGCAGGGGAACCAGCCCATGATCAGTGAGCTCCGGGCAGTACTTTGGTCCCAGGTTTGGAGCCCAATGCCCGGAACGCGGGAGAGAAGAGGCTGGCTGCCGGCGGGTGCTTGCAAGCCTGTACTGGGAAGGACCGAGTGAGCTTCCACACCGGCGGAGCTCCAGCTCTGCGCCCAGGCGCGATAGCACAGAGCCCCGGCCGAGAGGCTGCTCTGTGCTGGGCGAGCCTCCCCAAGCCCTGCCCAGCTTCTAGCGTTCGCGCCCGGGAAGGAGCAGGCTGCGGGAGTGTGGGAGACGTGAGTGGTGCCTGACTGGTGCCTCAGCTCAGCTCTCGCCTTCCCTTCGGACCTAGGAGCCAGGCGTCCTTGCAGAGGGCTTAGGGGCTGGGGGTGTGCACACTGCCAAAGCCTCCCGCGGGGAGAGCTCTTTCCGAGGGAAAGGAAGCGCCCCAGGCTGCATTCCCAAGCTGGTGCTTCCCCGCCCAGACTAAGCGCCGCACGGAGGGAATCAGGGTCCCGGTGCCCCTGGCTTGGGGAGGCAGCTCCACAGCCAGAGTGTTGCTCCGTTTGTGCCCAGAAAGCGCCTGCCAGACCGGGCCTTCCCTGGAGCTGTCCTCCCGCCTAGAGGCAGGTGGATGTGCTGTGCGGGCTTCCCCTGTGCGTTTGGGCTCCCTAGCACAGCCGCAGCGCAGGGGAACCAGCCCATGATCAGTGAGCTCCGGGCAGTACTTTGGTCCCAGGTTTGGAGCCCAATGCCCGGAACGCGGGAGAGAAGAGGCTGGCTGCCGGCGGGTGCTTGCAAGCCTGTACTGGGAAGGACCGAGTGAGCTTCCACACCGGCGGAGCTCCAGCTCTGCGCCCAGGCGCGATAGCACAGAGCCCCGGCCGAGAGGCTGCTCTGTGCTGGGCGAGCCTCCCCAAGCCCTGCCCAGCTTCTAGCGTTCGCGCCCGGGAAGGAGCAGGCTGCGGGAGTGTGGGAGACGTGAGTGGTGCCTGACTGGTGCCTCAGCTCAGCCCTCGCCTTCCCTTCGGACCTAGGAGCCAGGCGTCCTTGCAGAGGGCTTAGGGGCTGGGGTGTGCACACTGCCAAAGCCTCCCGCGGGGAGAGCTCTTTCCGAGGGAAAGGAAGCGCCCCAGGCTGCATTCCCAAGCTGGTGCTTCCCCGCCCAGACTAAGCGCCGCACGGAGGGAATCAGGGTCCCGGTGCCCCTGGCTTGGGGAGGCAGCTCCACAGCCAGAGTGTTGCTCCGTTTGTGCCCAGAAAGCGCCTGCCAGACCGGGCCTTCCCTGGAGCTGTCCTCCCGCCTAGAGGCAGGTGGATGTGCTGTGCGGGCTTCCCCTGTGCGTTTGGGCTCCCTAGCACAGCCGCAGCGCAGGGGAACCAGCCCATGATCAGTGAGCTCCGGGCAGTACTTTGGTCCCAGGTTTGGAGCCCAATGCCCGGAACGCGGGAGAGAAGAGGCTGGCTGCCGGCGGGTGCTTGCAAGCCTGTACTGGGAAGGACCGAGTGAGCTTCCACACCGGCGGAGCTCCAGCTCTGCGCCCAGGCGCGATAGCACAGAGCCCCGGCCGAGAGGCTGCTCTGTGCTGGGCGAGCCTCCCCAAGCCCTGCCCAGCTTCTAGCGTTCGCGCCCGGGAAGGAGCAGGCTGCGGGAGTGTGGGAGACGTGAGTGGTGCCTGACTGGTGCCTCAGCTCAGCCCTCGCCTTCCCTTCGGACCTAGGAGCCAGGCGTCCTTGCAGAGGGCTTAGGGGCTGGGGTGTGCACACTGCCAAAGCCTCCCGCGGGGAGAGCTCTTTCCGAGGGAAAGGAAGCGCCCCAGGCTGCATTCCCAAGCTGGTGCTTCCCCGCCCAGACTAAGCGCCGCACGGAGGGAATCAGGGTCCCGGTGCCCCTGGCTTGGGGAGGCAGCTCCACAGCCAGAGTGTTGCTCCGTTTGTGCCCAGAAAGCGCCTGCCAGACCGGGCCTTCCCTGGAGCTGTCCTCCCGCCTAGAGGCAGGTGGATGTGCTGTGCGGGCTTCCCTGTGCGTTTGGGCTCCCTAGCACAGCCGCAGCGCAGGGGAACCAGCCCATGATCAGTGAGCTCCGGGCAGTACTTTGGTCCCAGGTTTGGAGCCCAATGCCCGGAACGCGGGAGAGAAGAGGCTGGCTGCCGGCGGGTGCTTGCAAGCCTGTACTGGGAAGGACCGAGTGAGCTTCCACACCGGCGGAGCTCCAGCTCTGCGCCCATGCGCGATAGCGCAGAGCCCCGGCCGAGAGGCTGCTCTGTGCTGGGCGAGCCTCCCCAAGCCCTGCCCAGCTTCTAGCGTTCGCGCCCGGGAAGGAGCAGGCTGCGGGAGTGTGGGAGACGTGAGTGGTGCCTGACTGGTGCCTCAGCTCAGCCTCGCCTTCCCTTCGGACCTAGGAGCCAGGCGTCCTTGCAGAGGGCTTAGGGGCTGGGGGTGTGCACACTGCCAAAGCCTCCCGCGGGGAGAGCTCTTTCCGAGGGAAAGGAAGCGCCCCAGGCTGCATTCCCAAGCTGGTGCTTCCCCGCCCAGACTAAGCGCCGCACGGAGGGAATCAGGGTCCCGGTGCCCCTGGCTTGGGGAGGCAGCTCCACAGCCAGAGTGTTGCTCCGTTTGTGCCCAGAAAGCGCCTGCCAGACCGGGCCTTCCCTGGAGCTGTCCTCCCGCCTAGAGGCAGGTGGATGTGCTGTGCGGGCTTCCCCTGTGCGTTTGGGCTCCCTAGCACAGCCGCAGCGCAGGGGAACCAGCCCATGATCAGTGAGCTCCGGGCAGTACTTTGGTCCCAGGTTTGGAGCCCAATGCCCGGAACGCGGGAGAGAAGAGGCTGGCTGCCGGCGGGTGCTTGCAAGCCTGTACTGGGAAGGACCGAGTGAGCTTCCACACCGGCGGAGCTCCAGCTCTGCGCCCAGGCGCGATAGCACAGAGCCCCGGCCGAGAGGCTGCTCTGTGCTGGGCGAGCCTCCCCAAGCCCTGCCCAGCTTCTAGCGTTCGCGCCCGGGAAGGAGCAGGCTGCGGGAGTGTGGGAGACGTGAGTGGTGCCTGACTGGTGCCTCAGCTCAGCCCTCGCCTTCCCTTCGGACCTAGGAGCCAGGCGTCCTTGCAGAGGGCTTAGGGGCTGGGGGTGTGCACACTGCCAAAGCCTCCCGCGGGGAGAGCTCTTTCCGAGGGAAAGGAAGCGCCCCAGGCTGCATTCCCAAGCTGGTGCTTCCCCGCTCAGACTAAGCGCCGCACGGAGGGAATCAGGGTCCCGGTGCCCCTGGCTTGGGGAGGCAGCTCCACAGCCAGAGTGTTGCTCCGTTTGTGCCCAGAAAGCGCCTGCCAGACCGGGCCTTCCCTGGAGCTGTCCTCCCGCCTAGAGGCAGGTGGATGTGCTGTGCGGGCTTCCCCTGTGCGTTTGGGCTCCCTAGCACAGCCGCAGCGCAGGGGAACCAGCCCATGATCAGTGAGCTCCGGGCAGTCCTTTGGTCCCAGGTTTGGAGCCCAATGCCCGGAACGCGGGAGAGAAGAGGCTGGCTGCCGGCGGGTGCTTGCAAGCCTGTGCTGGGAAGGACCGAGTGAGCTTCCACACCGGCGGAGCTCCAGCTCTGCGCCCAGGCGCGATAGCACAGAGCCCCGGCCGAGAGGCTGCTCTGTGCTGGGCGAGCCTCCCCAAGCCCTGCCCAGCTTCTAGCGTTCGCGCCCGGGAAGGAGCAGGCTGCGGGAGTGTGGGAGACGTGAGTGGTGCCTGACTGGTGCCTCAGCTCAGCCCTTGCCTTCCCTTCGGACCTAGGAGCCAGGCGTCCTTGCAGAGGGCTTAGGGGCTGGGGGTGTGCACACTGCCAAAGCCTCGCGGGGAGAGCTCTTTCCGAGGGAAAGGAAGCGCCCCAGGCTGCATTCCCAAGCTGGTGCTTCCCCGCCCAGACTAAGCGCCGCACGGAGGGAATCAGGGTCCCGGTGCCCCTGGCTTGGGGAGGCAGCTCCACAGCCAGAGTGTTGCTCCGTTTGTGCCCAGAAAGCGGCTGCCAGACCGGGCCTTCCCTGGAGCTGTCCTCCCGCCTAGAGGCAGGTGGATGTGCTGTGCGGGCTTCCCCTGTGCGTTTGGGCTCCCTAGCACAGCCGCAGCGCAGGGGAACCAGCCCATGATCAGTGAGCTCCGGGCAGTACTTTGGTCCCAGGTTTGGGGCCCAATGCCCGGAACGCGGGAGAGAAGAGGCTGGCTGCCGGCGGGTGCTTGCAAGCCTGTACTGGGAAGGACCGAGTGAGCTTCCACACCGGCGGAGCTCCAGCTCTGCGCACAGGCGCGACAGCACAGAGCCCCGGCCGAGAGGCTGCTCTGTGCTGGGCGAGCCTCGCCAAGCCCTGCCCAGCTTCTAGCGTTCGCGCCCGGGAAGGAGCAGGCTGCGGGAGTGTGGGAGCCGTGAGTGGTGCCTGACTGGTGCCTCAGCTCAGCTCTCGCCTTCCCTTCGGACCTAGGAGCCAGGCGTCCTTGCAGAGGGCTTAGGGGCTGGGGGTGTGCACACTGCCAAAGCCTCCCGCGGGGAGAGCTCTTTCCGAGGGAAAGGAAGCGCCCCAGGCTGCATTCCCAAGCTGGTGCTTCCCCGCCCAGACTAAGCGCCGCACGGAGGGAATCAGGGTCCCGGTGCCCCTGGCTTGGGGAGGCAGCTCCACAGCCAGAGTGTTGCTCCGTTTGTGCCCAGAAAGCGCCTGCCAGACCGGGCCTTCCCTGGAGCTGTCCTCCCGCCTAGAGGCAGGTGGATGTGCTGTGCGGGCTTCCCCTGTGCGTTTGGGCTCCCTAGCACAGCCGCAGCGCAGGGGAACCAGCCCATGATCAGTGAGCTCCGGGCAGTCCTTTGGTCCCAGGTTTGGAGCCCAATGCCCGGAACGCGGGAGAGAAGAGGCTGGCTGCCGGCGGGTGCTTGCAAGCCTGTGCTGGGAAGGACCGAGTGAGCTTCCACACCGGCGGAGCTCCAGCTCTGCGCCCAGGCGCGATAGCACAGAGCCCCGGCCGAGAGGCTGCTCTGTGCTGGGCGAGCCTCCCCAAGCCCTGCCCAGCTTCTAGCGTTCGCGCCCGGGAAGGAGCAGGCTGCGGGAGTGTGGGAGCCGTGAGTGGTGCCTGACTGGTGCCTCAGCTCAGCTCTCGCCTTCCCTTCGGACCTAGGAGCCAGGCGTCCTTGCAGAGGGCTTAGGGGCTGGGGGTGTGCACACTGCCAAAGCCTCCCGCGGGGAGAGCTCTTTCCGAGGGAAAGGAAGCGCCCCAGGCTGCATTCCCAAGCTGGTGCTTCCCCGCCCAGACTAAGCGCCGCACGGAGGGAATCAGGGTCCCGGTGCCCCTGGCTTGGGGAGGCAGCTCCACAGCCAGAGTGTTGCTCCGTTTGTGCCCAGAAAGCGCCTGCCAGACCGGGCCTTCCCTGGAGCTGTCCTCCCGCCTAGAGGCAGGTGGATGTGCTGTGCGGGCTTCCCCTGTGCGTTTGGGCTCCCTAGCACAGCCGCAGCGCAGGGGAACCAGCCCATGATCAGTGAGCTCCGGGCAGTACTTTGGTCCCAGGTTTGGAGCCCAATGCCCGGAACGCGGGAGAGAAGAGGCTGGCTGCCGGCGGGTGCTTGCAAGCCTGTACTGGGAAGGACCGAGTGAGCTTCCACACCGGCGGAGCTCCAGCTCTGCGCCCAGGCGCGATAGCACAGAGCCCCGGCCGAGAGGCTGCTCTGTGCTGGGCGAGCCTCCCCAAGCCCTGCCCAGCTTCTAGCGTTCGCGCCCGGGAAGGAGCAGGCTGCGGGAGTGTGGGAGACGTGAGTGGTGCCTGACTGGTGCCTCAGCTCAGCCCTCGCCTTCCCTTCGGACCTAGGAGCCAGGCGTCCTTGCAGAGGGCTTAGGGGCTGGGGGTGTGCACACTGCCAAAGCCTCCCGCGGGGAGAGCTCTTTCCGAGGGAAAGGAAGCGCCCCAGGCTGCATTCCCAAGCTGGTGCTTCCCCGCCCAGACTAAGCGCCGCACGGAGGGAATCAGGGTCCCGGTGCCCCTGGCTTGGGGAGGCAGCTCCACAGCCAGAGTGTTGCTCCGTTTGTGCCCAGAAAGCGCCTGCCAGACCGGGCCTTCCCTGGAGCTGTCCTCCCGCCTAGAGGCAGGTGGATGTGCTGTGCGGGCTTCCCCTGTGCGTTTGGGCTCCCTAGCACAGCCGCAGCGCAGGGGAACCAGCCCATGATCAGTGAGCTCCGGGCAGTACTTTGGTCCCAGGTTTGGAGCCCAATGCCCGGAACGCGGGAGAGAAGAGGCTGGCTGCCGGCGGGTGCTTGCAAGCCTGTACTGGGAAGGACCGAGTGAGCTTCCACACCGGCGGAGCTCCAGCTCTGCGCCCAGGCGCGATAGCACAGAGCCCCGGCCGAGAGGCTGCTCTGTGCTGGGCGAGCCTCCCCAAGCCCTGCCCAGCTTCTAGCGTTCGCGCCCGGGAAGGAGCAGGCTGTGGGAGTGTGGGAGCCGTGAGTGGTGCCTGACTGGTGCCTCAGCTCAGCTCTCGCCTTCCCTTCGGACCTAGGAGCCAGGCGTCCTTGCAGAGGGCTTAGGGGCTGGGGGTGTGCACACTGCCAAAGCCTCCCGCAGGGAGAGCTCTTTCCGAGGGAAAGGAAGCGCCCCAGGCTGCATTCCCAAGCTGGTGCTTCCCCGCCCAGACTAAGCGCCGCACGGAGGGAATCAGGGTCCCGGTGCCCCTGGCTTGGGGAGGCAGCTCCACAGCCAGAGTGTTGCTCCGTTTGTGCCCAGAAAGCGCCTGCCAGACCGGGCCTTCCCTGGAGCTGTCCTCCCGCCTAGAGGCAGGTGGATGTGCTGTGCGGGCTTCCCCTGTGCGTTTGGGCTCCCTAGCACAGCCGCAGCGCAGGGGAACCAGCCCATGATCAGTGAGCTCCGGGCAGTACTTTGGTCCCAGGTTTGGAGCCCAATGCCCCGAACGCGGGAGAGAAGAGGCTGGCTGCCGGCGGGTGCTTGCAAGCCTGTACTGGGAAGGACCGAGTGAGCTTCCACACCGGCGGAGCTCCAGCTCTGCGCCCAGGCGCGATAGCACAGAGCCCCGGCCGAGAGGCTGCTCTGTGCTGGGCGAGCCTCCCCAAGCCCTGCCCAGCTTCTAGCGTTCGCGCCCGGGAAGGAGCAGGCTGCGGGAGTGTGGGAGACGTGAGTGGTGCCTGACTGGTGCCTCAGCTCAGCTCCTCGCCTTCCCTTCGGACCTAGGAGCCAGGCGTCCTTGCAGAGGGCTTAGGGGCTGGGGTGTGCACACTGCCAAAGCCTCCCGCGGGGAGAGCTCTTTCCGAGGGAAAGGAAGCGCCCCAGGCTGCATTCCCAAGCTGGTGCTTCCCCGCCCAGACTAAGCGCCGCACGGAGAGAATCAGGGTCCCGGTGCCCCTGGCTTGGGGAGGCAGCTCCACAGCCAGAGTGTTGCTCCGTTTGTGCCCAGAAAGCGCCTGCCAGACCGGGCCTTCCCTGGAGCTGTCCTCCCGCCTAGAGGCAGGTGGATGTGCTGTGCGGGCTTCCCCTGTGCGTTTGGGCTCCCTAGCACAGCCGCAGCGCAGGGGAACCAGCCCATGATCAGTGAGCTCCGGGCAGTACTTTGGTCCCAGGTTTGGAGCCCAATGCCCCGAACGCGGGAGAGAAGAGGCTGGCTGCCGGCAGGTGCTTGCAAGCCTGTACTGGGAAGGACCGAGTGAGCTTCCACACCGGCGGAGCTCCAGCTCTGCGCCCAGGCGCGACAGCACAGAGCCCCGGCCGAGAGGCTGCTCTGTGCTGGGCGAGCCTCCCCAAGCCCTGCCCAGCTTCTAGCGTTCGCGCCCGGGAAGGAGCAGGCTGCGGGAGTGTGGGAGACGTGAGTGGTGCCTGACTGGTGCCTCAGCTCAGCCCTCGCCTTCCCTTCGGACCTAGGATCCAGGCGTCCTTGCAGAGGGCTTAGGGGCTGGGGGTGTGCACACTGCCAAAGCCTCCCGCGGGGAGAGCTCTTTCCGAGGGAAAGGAAGCGCCCCAGGCTGCATTCCCAAGCTGGTGCTTCCCCGCCCAGACTAAGCGCCGCACGGAGGGAATCAGGGTCCCAGTGCCCCTGGCTTGGGGAGGCAGCTCCACAGCCAGAGTGTTGCTCCGTTTGTGCCCAGAAAGCGCCTGCCAGGCCGGGCCTTCCCTGGAGCTGTCCTCCCGCCTAGAGGCAGGTGGATGTGCTGTGCGGGCTTCCCCTGTGCGTTTGGGCTCCCTAGCACAGCCGCAGCGCAGGGGAACCAGCCCATGATCAGTGAGCTCCAGGCAGTACTTTGGTCCCAGGTTTGGAGCCCAATGCCCGGAACGCGGGAGAGAAGAGGCTGGCTGCCGGCAGGTGCTTGCAAGCCTGTACTGGGAAGGACCGAGTGAGCTTCCACACCGGCGGAGCTCCAGCTCTGCGCCCAGGCGCGATAGCACAGAGCCCCGGCCGAGAGGCTGCTCTGTGCTGGGCGAGCCTCCCCAAGCCCTGCCCAGCTTCTAGCGTTCGCGCCCGGGAAGGAGCAGGCTGCGGGAGTGTGGGAGACGTGAGTGGTGCCTGACTGGTGCCTCAGCTCAGCTCTCGCCTTCCCTTCGGACCTAGGAGCCAGGCGTCCTTGCAGAGGGCTTAGGGGCTGGGGTGTGCACACTGCCAAAGCCTCCCGCGGGGAGAGCTCTTTCCGAGGGAAAGGAAGCGCC
This sequence comes from Bos javanicus, assembly GCF_032452875.1. Classification (NCBI taxonomy): domain Eukaryota; kingdom Metazoa; phylum Chordata; class Mammalia; order Artiodactyla; family Bovidae; genus Bos; species Bos javanicus. Next base: position 127,709 of record NW_026893863.1, read on the forward strand.
CCAGGCTGCATTCCCAAGCTGGTGCTTCCCCGCCCAGACTAAGCGCCGCACGGAGGGAATCAGGGTCCCGGTGCCCCTGGCTTGGGGAGGCAGCTCCACAGCCAGAGTGTTGCTCCGTTTGTGCCCAGAAAGCGCCTGCCAGAGCGGGCCTTCCCTGGAGCTGTCCTCCCGCCTAGAGGCAGGTGGATGTGCTGTGCGGGCTTCCCCTGTGCGTTTGGGCTCCCTAGCACAGCCGCAGCGCAGGGGAACCAGCCCATGATCAGTGAGCTCCGGGCAGTCCTTTGGTCCCAGGTTTGGAGCCCAATGCCCGGAACGCGGGAGAGAAGAGGCTGGCTGCCGGCGGGTGCTTGCAAGCCTGTACCAGGGAGCACCGGTTGAGCTTCCACACCGGCGGAGCTCCAGCTCTGCGCCCAGGCGCGATAGCACAGAGCCCCGGCCGAGAGGCTGCTCTGTGCTGGGCGAGCCTCCCCAAGCCCTGCCCAGCTTCTAGCGTTCGCGCCCGGGAAGGAGCAGGCTGCGGGAGTGTGGGAGCCGTGAGTGGTGCCTGACTGGTGCCTCAGCTCAGCCCTCGCCTTCCCTTCGGACCTAGGAGCCAGGCGTCCTTGCAGAGGGCTTAGGGGCTGGGGGTGTGCACACTGCCAAAGCCTCCCGCGGGGAGAGCTCTTTCCGAGGGAAAGGAAGCGCCCCAGGCTGCATTCCCAAGCTGGTGCTTCCCCGCCCAGACTAAGCGCCGCACGGAGGGAATCAGGGTCCCGGTGCCCCTGGCTTGGGGAGGCAGCTCCACAGCCAGAGTGTTGCTCCGTTTGTGCCCAGAAAGCGCCTGCCAGACCGGGCCTTCCCTGGAGCTGTCCTCCCGCCTAGAGGCAGGTGGATGTGCTGTGCGGGCTTCCCCTGTGCGTTTGGGCTCCCTAGCACAGCCGCAGCGCAGGGGAACCAGCCCATGATCAGTGAGCTCCGGGCAGTACTTTGGTCCCAGGTTTGGAGCCCAATGCCCGGAACGCGGGAGAGAAGAGGCTGGCTGCCGGCGGGTGCTTGCAAGCCTGTACTGGGAAGGACCGAGTGAGCTTCCACACCGGCGGAGCTCCAGCTCTGCGCCCAGGCGCGATAGCACAGAGCCCCGGCCGAGAGGCTGCTCTGTGCTGGGCGAGCCTCCCCAAGCCCTGCCCAGCTTCTAGCGTTCGCGCCCGGGAAGGAGCAGGCTGCGGGAGTGTGGGAGACGTGAGTGGTGCCTGACTGGTGCCTCAGCTCAGCCCTCGCCTTCCCTTCGGACCTAGGAGCCAGGCGTCCTTGCAGAGGGCTTAGGGGCTGGGGGTGTGCACACTGCCAAAGCCTCCCGCGGGGAGAGCTCTTTCCGAGGGAAAGGAAGCGCCCCAGGCTGCATTCCCAAGCTGGTGCTTCCCCGCCCAGACTAAGCGCCGCACGGAGGGAATCAGGGTCCCGGTGCCCCTGGCTTGGGGAGGCAGCTCCACAGCCAGAGTGTTGCTCCGTTTGTGCCCAGAAAGCGCCTGCCAGACCGGGCCTTCCCTGGAGCTGTCCTCCCGCCTAGAGGCAGGTGGATGTGCTGTGCGGGCTTCCCCTGTGCGTTTGGGCTCCCTAGCACAGCCGCAGCGCAGGGGAACCAGCCCATGATCAGTGAGCTCCGGGCAGTACTTTGGTCCCAGGTTTGGAGCCCAATGCCCGGAACGCGGGAGAGAAGAGGCTGGCTGCCGGCGGGTGCTTGCAAGCCTGTACTGGGAAGGACCGAGTGAGCTTCCACACCGGCGGAGCTCCAGCTCTGCGCCCAGGCGCGATAGCACAGAGCCCCGGCCGAGAGGCTGCTCTGTGCTGGGCGAGCCTCCCCAAGCCCTGCCCAGCTTCTAGCGTTCGCGCCCGGGAAGGAGCAGGCTGCGGGAGTGTGGGAGACGTGAGTGGTGCCTGACTGGTGCCTCAGCTCAGCCTCGCCTTCCCTTCGGACCTAGGAGCCAGGCGTCCTTGCAGAGGGCTTAGGGGCTGGGGGTGTGCACACTGCCAAAGCCTCCCGCGGGGAGAGCTCTTTCCGAGGGAAAGGAAGCGCCCCAGGCTGCATTCCCAAGCTGGTGCTTCCCCGCCCAGACTAAGCGCCGCACGGAGGGAATCAGGGTCCCGGTGCCCCTGGCTTGGGGAGGCAGCTCCACAGCCAGAGTGTTGCTCCGTTTGTGCCCAGAAAGCGCCTGCCAGACCGGGCCTTCCCTGGAGCTGTCCTCCCGCCTAGAGGCAGGTGGATGTGCTGTGCGGGCTTCCCTGTGCGTTTGGGCTCCCTAGCACAGCCGCAGCGCAGGGGAACCAGCCCATGATCAGTGAGCTCCGGGCAGTACTTTGGTCCCAGGTTTGGAGCCCAATGCCCGGAACGCGGGAGAGAAGAGGCTGGCTGCCGGCGGGTGCTTGCAAGCCTGTACTGGGAAGGACCGAGTGAGCTTCCACACCGGCGGAGCTCCAGCTCTGCGCCCAGGCGCGATAGCACAGAGCCCCGGCCGAGAGGCTGCTCTGTGCTGGGCGAGCCTCCCCAAGCCCTGCCCAGCTTCTAGCGTTCGCGCCCGGGAAGGAGCAGGCTGCGGGAGTGTGGGAGACGTGAGTGGTGCCTGACTGGTGCCTCAGCTCAGCCCTCGCCTTCCCTTCGGACCTAGGAGCCAGGCGTCCTTGCAGAGGGCTTAGGGGCTGGGGGTGTGCACACTGCCAAAGCCTCCCGCGGGGAGAGCTCTTTCCGAGGGAAAGGAAGCGCCCCAGGCTGCATTCCCAAGCTGGTGCTTCCCCGCCCAGACTAAGCGCCGCACGGAGGGAATCAGGGTCCCGGTGCCCCTGGCTTGGGGAGGCAGCTCCACAGCCAGAGTGTTGCTCCGTTTGTGCCCAGAAAGCGCCTGCCAGACCGGGCCTTCCCTGGAGCTGTCCTCCCGCCTAGAGGCAGGTGGATGTGCTGTGCGGGCTTCCCCTGTGCGTTTGGGCTCCCTAGCACAGCCGCAGCGCAGGGGAACCAGCCCATGATCAGTGAGCTCCGGGCAGTACTTTGGTCCCAGGTTTGGAGCCCAATGCCCGGAACGCGGGAGAGAAGAGGCTGGCTGCCGGCGGGTGCTTGCAAGCCTGTACTGGGAAGGACCGAGTGAGCTTCCACACCGGCGGAGCTCCAGCTCTGCGCCCAGGCGCGATAGCACAGAGCCCCGGCCGAGAGGCTGCTCTGTGCTGGGCGAGCCTCCCCAAGCCCTGCCCAGCTTCTAGCGTTCGCGCCCGGGAAGGAGCAGGCTGCGGGAGTGTGGGAGACGTGAGTGGTGCCTGACTGGTGCCTCAGCTCAGCTCTCGCCTTCCCTTCGGACCTAGGAGCCAGGCGTCCTTGCAGAGGGCTTAGGGGCTGGGGGTGTGCACACTGCCAAAGCCTCCCGCGGGGAGAGCTCTTTCCGAGGGAAAGGAAGCGCCCCAGGCTGCATTCCCAAGCTGGTGCTTCCCCGCCCAGACTAAGCGCCGCACGGAGGGAATCAGGGTCCCGGTGCCCCTGGCTTGGGGAGGCAGCTCCACAGCCAGAGTGTTGCTCCGTTTGTGCCCAGAAAGCGCCTGCCAGACCGGGCCTTCCCTGGAGCTGTCCTCCCGCCTAGAGGCAGGTGGATGTGCTGTGCGGGCTTCCCCTGTGCGTTTGGGCTCCCTAGCACAGCCGCAGCGCAGGGGAACCAGCCCATGATCAGTGAGCTCCGGGCAGTACTTTGGTCCCAGGTTTGGAGCCCAATGCCCGGAACGCGGGAGAGAAGAGGCTGGCTGCCGGCGGGTGCTTGCAAGCCTGTACTGGGAAGGACCGAGTGAGCTTCCACACCGGCGGAGCTCCAGCTCTGCGCCCAGGCGCGATAGCACAGAGCCCCGGCCGAGAGGCTGCTCTGTGCTGGGCGAGCCTCCCCAAGCCCTGCCCAGCTTCTAGCGTTCGCGCCCGGGAAGGAGCAGGCTGCGGGAGTGTGGGAGACGTGAGTGGTGCCTGACTGGTGCCTCAGCTCAGCCTCGCCTTCCCTTCGGACCTAGGAGCCAGGCGTCCTTGCAGAGGGCTTAGGGGCTGGGGGTGTGCACACTGCCAAAGCCTCCCGCGGGGAGAGCTCTTTCCGAGGGAAAGGAAGCGCCCCAGGCTGCATTCCCAAGCTGGTGCTTCCCCGCCCAGACTAAGCGCCGCACGGAGGGAATCAGGGTCCCGGTGCCCCTGGCTTGGGGAGGCAGCTCCACAGCCAGAGTGTTGCTCCGTTTGTGCCCAGAAAGCGCCTGCCAGACCGGGCCTTCCCTGGAGCTGTCCTCCCGCCTAGAGGCAGGTGGATGTGCTGTGCGGGCTTCCCTGTGCGTTTGGGCTCCCTAGCACAGCCGCAGCGCAGGGGAACCAGCCCATGATCAGTGAGCTCCGGGCAGTACTTTGGTCCCAGGTTTGGAGCCCAATGCCCGGAACGCGGGAGAGAAGAGGCTGGCTGCCGGCGGGTGCTTGCAAGCCTGTACTGGGAAGGACCGAGTGAGCTTCCACACCGGCGGAGCTCCAGCTCTGCGCCCAGGCGCGATAGCACAGAGCCCCGGCCGAGAGGCTGCTCTGTGCTGGGCGAGCCTCCCCAAGCCCTGCCCAGCTTCTAGCGTTCGCGCCCGGGAAGGAGCAGGCTGCGGGAGTGTGGGAGACGTGAGTGGTGCCTGACTGGTGCCTCAGCTCAGCCCTCGCCTTCCCTTCGGACCTAGGAGCCAGGCGTCCTTGCAGAGGGCTTAGGGGCTGGGGGTGTGCACACTGCCAAAGCCTCCCGCGGGGAGAGCTCTTTCCGAGGGAAAGGAAGCGCCCCAGGCTGCATTCCCAAGCTGGTGCTTCCCCGCCCAGACTAAGCGCCGCACGGAGGGAATCAGGGTCCCGGTGCCCCTGGCTTGGGGAGGCAGCTCCACAGCCAGAGTGTTGCTCCGTTTGTGCCCAGAAAGCGCCTGCCAGACCGGGCCTTCCCTGGAGCTGTCCTCCCGCCTAGAGGCAGGTGGATGTGCTGTGCGGGCTTCCCCTGTGCGTTTGGGCTCCCTAGCACAGCCGCAGCGCAGGGGAACCAGCCCATGATCAGTGAGCTCCGGGCAGTACTTTGGTCCCAGGTTTGGAGCCCAATGCCCGGAACGCGGGAGAGAAGAGGCTGGCTGCCGGCGGGTGCTTGCAAGCCTGTACTGGGAAGGACCGAGTGAGCTTCCACACCGGCGGAGCTCCAGCTCTGCGCCCAGGCGCGATAGCACAGAGCCCCGGCCGAGAGGCTGCTCTGTGCTGGGCGAGCCTCCCCAAGCCCTGCCCAGCTTCTAGCGTTCGCGCCCGGGAAGGAGCAGGCTGCGGGAGTGTGGGAGACGTGAGTGGTGCCTGACTGGTGCCTCAGCTCAGCCCTCGCCTTCCCTTCGGACCTAGGAGCCAGGCGTCCTTGCAGAGGGCTTAGGGGCTGGGGGTGTGCACACTGCCAAAGCCTCCCGCGGGGAGAGCTCTTTCCGAGGGAAAGGAAGCGCCCCAGGCTGCATTCCCAAGCTGGTGCTTCCCCGCCCAGACTAAGCGCCGCACGGAGGGAATCAGGGTCCCGGTGCCCCTGGCTTGGGGAGGCAGCTCCACAGCCAGAGTGTTGCTCCGTTTGTGCCCAGAAAGCGCCTGCCAGACCGGGCCTTCCCTGGAGCTGTCCTCCCGCCTAGAGGCAGGTGGATGTGCTGTGCGGGCTTCCCCTGTGCGTTTGGGCTCCCTAGCACAGCCGCAGCGCAGGGGAACCAGCCCATGATCAGTGAGCTCCGGGCAGTACTTTGGTCCCAGGTTTGGAGCCCAATGCCCGGAACGCGGGAGAGAAGAGGCTGGCTGCCGGCGGGTGCTTGCAAGCCTGTACTGGGAAGGACCGAGTGAGCTTCCACACCGGCGGAGCTCCAGCTCTGCGCCCAGGCGCGATAGCACAGAGCCCCGGCCGAGAGGCTGCTCTGTGCTGGGCGAGCCTCCCCAAGCCCTGCCCAGCTTCTAGCGTTCGCGCCCGGGAAGGAGCAGGCTGCGGGAGTGTGGGAGACGTGAGTGGTGCCTGACTGGTGCCTCAGCTCAGCTCTCGCCTTCCCTTCGGACCTAGGAGCCAGGCGTCCTTGCAGAGGGCTTAGGGGCTGGGGGTGTGCACACTGCCAAAGCCTCCCGCGGGGAGAGCTCTTTCCGAGGGAAAGGAAGCGCCCCAGGCTGCATTCCCAAGCTGGTGCTTCCCCGCCCAGACTAAGCGCCGCACGGAGGGAATCAGGGTCCCGGTGCCCCTGGCTTGGGGAGGCAGCTCCACAGCCAGAGTGTTGCTCCGTTTGTGCCCAGAAAGCGCCTGCCAGACCGGGCCTTCCCTGGAGCTGTCCTCCCGCCTAGAGGCAGGTGGATGTGCTGTGCGGGCTTCCCCTGTGCGTTTGGGCTCCCTAGCACAGCCGCAGCGCAGGGGAACCAGCCCATGATCAGTGAGCTCCGGGCAGTACTTTGGTCCCAGGTTTGGAGCCCAATGCCCGGAACGCGGGAGAGAAGAGGCTGGCTGCCGGCGGGTGCTTGCAAGCCTGTACTGGGAAGGACCGAGTGAGCTTCCACACCGGCGGAGCTCCAGCTCTGCGCCCAGGCGCGATAGCACAGAGCCCCGGCCGAGAGGCTGCTCTGTGCTGGGCGAGCCTCCCCAAGCCCTGCCCAGCTTCTAGCGTTCGCGCCCGGGAAGGAGCAGGCTGCGGGAGTGTGGGAGACGTGAGTGGTGCCTGACTGGTGCCTCAGCTCAGCCTCGCCTTCCCTTCGGACCTAGGAGCCAGGCGTCCTTGCAGAGGGCTTAGGGGCTGGGGGTGTGCACACTGCCAAAGCCTCCCGCGGGGAGAGCTCTTTCCGAGGGAAAGGAAGCGCCCCAGGCTGCATTCCCAAGCTGGTGCTTCCCCGCCCAGACTAAGCGCCGCACGGAGGGAATCAGGGTCCCGGTGCCCCTGGCTTGGGGAGGCAGCTCCACAGCCAGAGTGTTGCTCCGTTTGTGCCCAGAAAGCGCCTGCCAGACCGGGCCTTCCCTGGAGCTGTCCTCCCGCCTAGAGGCAGGTGGATGTGCTGTGCGGGCTTCCCCTGTGCGTTTGGGCTCCCTAGCACAGCCGCAGCGCAGGGGAACCAGCCCATGATCAGTGAGCTCCGGGCAGTACTTTGGTCCCAGGTTTGGAGCCCAATGCCCGGAACGCGGGAGAGAAGAGGCTGGCTGCCGGCGGGTGCTTGCAAGCCTGTACTGGGAAGGACCGAGTGAGCTTCCACACCGGCGGAGCTCCAGCTCTGCGCCCAGGCGCGATAGCACAGAGCCCCGGCCGAGAGGCTGCTCTGTGCTGGGCGAGCCTCCCCAAGCCCTGCCCAGCTTCTAGCGTTCGCGCCCGGGAAGGAGCAGGCTGCGGGAGTGTGGGAGACGTGAGTGGTGCCTGACTGGTGCCTCAGCTCAGCCCTCGCCTTCCCTTCGGACCTAGGAGCCAGGCGTCCTTGCAGAGGGCTTAGGGGCTGGGGGTGTGCACACTGCCAAAGCCTCCCGCGGGGAGAGCTCTTTCCGAGGGAAAGGAAGCGCCCCAGGCTGCATTCCCAAGCTGGTGCTTCCCCGCCCAGACTAAGCGCCGCACGGAGGGAATCAGGGTCCCGGTGCCCCTGGCTTGGGGAGGCAGCTCCACAGCCAGAGTGTTGCTCCGTTTGTGCCCAGAAAGCGCCTGCCAGACCGGGCCTTCCCTGGAGCTGTCCTCCCGCCTAGAGGCAGGTGGATGTGCTGTGCGGGCTTCCCCTGTGCGTTTGGGCTCCCTAGCACAGCCGCAGCGCAGGGGAACCAGCCCATGATCAGTGAGCTCCGGGCAGTACTTTGGTCCCAGGTTTGGAGCCCAATGCCCGGAACGCGGGAGAGAAGAGGCTGGCTGCCGGCGGGTGCTTGCAAGCCTGTACTGGGAAGGACCGAGTGAGCTTCCACACCGGCGGAGCTCCAGCTCTGCGCCCAGGCGCGATAGCACAGAGCCCCGGCCGAGAGGCTGCTCTGTGCTGGGCGAGCCTCCCCAAGCCCTGCCCAGCTTCTAGCGTTCGCGCCCGGGAAGGAGCAGGCTGCGGGAGTGTGGGAGACGTGAGTGGTGCCTGACTGGTGCCTCAGCTCAGCCTCGCCTTCCCTTCGGACCTAGGAGCCAGGCGTCCTTGCAGAGGGCTTAGGGGCTGGGGTGTGCACACTGCCAAAGCCTCCCGCGGGGAGAGCTCTTTCCGAGGGAAAGGAAGCGCCCCAGGCTGCATTCCCAAGCTGGTGCTTCCCCGCCCAGACTAAGCGCCGCACGGAGGGAATCAGGGTCCCGGTGCCCCTGGCTTGGGGAGGCAGCTCCACAGCCAGAGTGTTGCTCCGTTTGTGCCCAGAAAGCGCCTGCCAGACCGGGCCTTCCCTGGAGCTGTCCTCCCGCCTAGAGGCAGGTGGATGTGCTGTGCGGGCTTCCCCTGTGCGTTTGGGCTCCCTAGCACAGCCGCAGCGCAGGGGAACCAGCCCATGATCAGTGAGCTCCGGGCAGTACTTTGGTCCCAGGTTTGGAGCCCAATGCCCGGAACGCGGGAGAGAAGAGGCTGGCTGCCGGCGGGTGCTTGCAAGCCTGTACTGGGAAGGACCGAGTGAGCTTCCACACCGGCGGAGCTCCAGCTCTGCGCCCAGGCGCGATAGCACAGAGCCCCGGCCGAGAGGCTGCTCTGTGCTGGGCGAGCCTCCCCAAGCCCTGCCCAGCTTCTAGCGTTCGCGCCCGGGAAGGAGCAGGCTGCGGGAGTGTGGGAGACGTGAGTGGTGCCTGACTGGTGCCTCAGCTCAGCCCTCGCCTTCCCTTCGGACCTAGGAGCCAGGCGTCCTTGCAGAGGGCTTAGGGGCTGGGGGTGTGCACACTGCCAAAGCCTCCCGCGGGGAGAGCTCTTTCCGAGGGAAAGGAAGCGCCCCAGGCTGCATTCCCAAGCTGGTGCTTCCCCGCCCAGACTAAGCGCCGCACGGAGGGAATCAGGGTCCCGGTGCCCCTGGCTTGGGGAGGCAGCTCCACAGCCAGAGTGTTGCTCCGTTTGTGCCCAGAAAGCGCCTGCCAGACCGGGCCTTCCCTGGAGCTGTCCTCCCGCCTAGAGGCAGGTGGATGTGCTGTGCGGGCTTCCCCTGTGCGTTTGGGCTCCCTAGCACAGCCGCAGCGCAGGGGAACCAGCCCATGATCAGTGAGCTCCGGGCAGTACTTTGGTCCCAGGTTTGGAGCCCAATGCCCGGAACGCGGGAGAGAAGAGGCTGGCTGCCGGCGGGTGCTTGCAAGCCTGTACTGGGAAGGACCGAGTGAGCTTCCACACCGGCGGAGCTCCAGCTCTGCGCCCAGGCGCGATAGCACAGAGCCCCGGCCGAGAGGCTGCTCTGTGCTGGGCGAGCCTCCCCAAGCCCTGCCCAGCTTCTAGCGTTCGCGCCCGGGAAGGAGCAGGCTGCGGGAGTGTGGGAGACGTGAGTGGTGCCTGACTGGTGCCTCAGCTCAGCTCTCGCCTTCCCTTCGGACCTAGGAGCCAGGCGTCCTTGCAGAGGGCTTAGGGGCTGGGGGTGTGCACACTGCCAAAGCCTCCCGCGGGGAGAGCTCTTTCCGAGGGAAAGGAAGCGCCCCAGGCTGCATTCCCAAGCTGGTGCTTCCCCGCCCAGACTAAGCGCCGCACGGAGGGAATCAGGGTCCCGGTGCCCCTGGCTTGGGGAGGCAGCTCCACAGCCAGAGTGTTGCTCCGTTTGTGCCCAGAAAGCGCCTGCCAGACCGGGCCTTCCCTGGAGCTGTCCTCCCGCCTAGAGGCAGGTGGATGTGCTGTGCGGGCTTCCCCTGTGCGTTTGGGCTCCCTAGCACAGCCGCAGCGCAGGGGAACCAGCCCATGATCAGTGAGCTCCGGGCAGTACTTTGGTCCCAGGTTTGGAGCCCAATGCCCGGAACGCGGGAGAGAAGAGGCTGGCTGCCGGCGGGTGCTTGCAAGCCTGTACTGGGAAGGACCGAGTGAGCTTCCACACCGGCGGAGCTCCAGCTCTGCGCCCAGGCGCGATAGCACAGAGCCCCGGCCGAGAGGCTGCTCTGTGCTGGGCGAGCCTCCCCAAGCCCTGCCCAGCTTCTAGCGTTCGCGCCCGGGAAGGAGCAGGCTGCGGGAGTGTGGGAGACGTGAGTGGTGCCTGACTGGTGCCTCAGCTCAGCCCTCGCCTTCCCTTCGGACCTAGGAGCCAGGCGTCCTTGCAGAGGGCTTAGGGGCTGGGGGTGTGCACACTGCCAAAGCCTCCCGCGGGGAGAGCTCTTTCCGAGGGAAAGGAAGCGCCCCAGGCTGCATTCCCAAGCTGGTGCTTCCCCGCCCAGACTAAGCGCCGCACGGAGGGAATCAGGGTCCCGGTGCCCCTGGCTTGGGGAGGCAGCTCCACAGCCAGAGTGTTGCTCCGTTTGTGCCCAGAAAGCGCCTGCCAGACCGGGCCTTCCCTGGAGCTGTCCTCCCGCCTAGAGGCAGGTGGATGTGCTGTGCGGGCTTCCCCTGTGCGTTTGGGCTCCCTAGCACAGCCGCAGCGCAGGGGAACCAGCCCATGATCAGTGAGCTCCGGGCAGTACTTTGGTCCCAGGTTTGGAGCCCAATGCCCGGAACGCGGGAGAGAAGAGGCTGGCTGCCGGCGGGTGCTTGCAAGCCTGTACTGGGAAGGACCGAGTGAGCTTCCACACCGGCGGAGCTCCAGCTCTGCGCCCAGGCGCGATAGCACAGAGCCCCGGCCGAGAGGCTGCTCTGTGCTGGGCGAGCCTCCCCAAGCCCTGCCCAGCTTCTAGCGTTCGCGCCCGGGAAGGAGCAGGCTGCGGGAGTGTGGGAGACGTGAGTGGTGCCTGACTGGTGCCTCAGCTCAGCCCTCGCCTTCCCTTCGGACCTAGGAGCCAGGCGTCCTTGCAGAGGGCTTAGGGGCTGGGGGTGTGCACACTGCCAAAGCCTCCCGCGGGGAGAGCTCTTTCCGAGGGAAAGGAAGCGCCCCAGGCTGCATTCCCAAGCTGGTGCTTCCCCGCCCAGACTAAGCGCCGCACGGAGGGAATCAGGGTCCCGGTGCCCCTGGCTTGGGGAGGCAGCTCCACAGCCAGAGTGTTGCTCCGTTTGTGCCCAGAAAGCGCCTGCCAGACCGGGCCTTCCCTGGAGCTGTCCTCCCGCCTAGAGGCAGGTGGATGTGCTGTGCGGGCTTCCCCTGTGCGTTTGGGCTCCCTAGCACAGCCGCAGCGCAGGGGAACCAGCCCATGATCAGTGAGCTCCGGGCAGTACTTTGGTCCCAGGTTTGGAGCCCAATGCCCGGAACGCGGGAGAGAAGAGGCTGGCTGCCGGCGGGTGCTTGCAAGCCTGTACTGGGAAGGACCGAGTGAGCTTCCACACCGGCGGAGCTCCAGCTCTGCGCCCAGGCGCGATAGCACAGAGCCCCGGCCGAGAGGCTGCTCTGTGCTGGGCGAGCCTCCCCAAGCCCTGCCCAGCTTCTAGCGTTCGCGCCCGGGAAGGAGCAGGCTGCGGGAGTGTGGGAGACGTGAGTGGTGCCTGACTGGTGCCTCAGCTCAGCCCTCGCCTTCCCTTCGGACCTAGGAGCCAGGCGTCCTTGCAGAGGGCTTAGGGGCTGGGGGTGTGCACACTGCCAAAGCCTCCCGCGGGGAGAGCTCTTTCCGAGGGAAAGGAAGCGCCCCAGGCTGCATTCCCAAGCTGGTGCTTCCCCGCCCAGACTAAGCGCCGCACGGAGGGAATCAGGGTCCCGGTGCCCCTGGCTTGGGGAGGCAGCTCCACAGCCAGAGTGTTGCTCCGTTTGTGCCCAGAAAGCGCCTGCCAGACCGGGCCTTCCCTGGAGCTGTCCTCCCGCCTAGAGGCAGGTGGATGTGCTGTGCGGGCTTCCCTGTGCGTTTGGGCTCCCTAGCACAGCCGCAGCGCAGGGGAACCAGCCCATGATCAGTGAGCTCCGGGCAGTACTTTGGTCCCAGGTTTGGAGCCCAATGCCCGGAACGCGGGAGAGAAGAGGCTGGCTGCCGGCGGGTGCTTGCAAGCCTGTACTGGGAAGGACCGAGTGAGCTTCCACACCGGCGGAGCTCCAGCTCTGCGCCCAGGCGCGATAGCACAGAGCCCCGGCCGAGAGGCTGCTCTGTGCTGGGCGAGCCTCCCCAAGCCCTGCCCAGCTTCTAGCGTTCGCGCCCGGGAAGGAGCAGGCTGCGGGAGTGTGGGAGACGTGAGTGGTGCCTGACTGGTGCCTCAGCTCAGCTCTCGCCTTCCCTTCGGACCTAGGAGCCAGGCGTCCTTGCAGAGGGCTTAGGGGCTGGGGGTGTGCACACTGCCAAAGCCTCCCGCGGGGAGAGCTCTTTCCGAGGGAAAGGAAGCGCCCCAGGCTGCATTCCCAAGCTGGTGCTTCCCCGCCCAGACTAAGCGCCGCACGGAGGGAATCAGGGTCCCGGTGCCCCTGGCTTGGGGAGGCAGCTCCACAGCCAGAGTGTTGCTCCGTTTGTGCCCAGAAAGCGCCTGCCAGACCGGGCCTTCCCTGGAGCTGTCCTCCCGCCTAGAGGCAGGTGGATGTGCTGTGCGGGCTTCCCCTGTGCGTTTGGGCTCCCTAGCACAGCCGCAGCGCAGGGGAACCAGCCCATGATCAGTGAGCTCCGGGCAGTACTTTGGTCCCAGGTTTGGAGCCCAATGCCCGGAACGCGGGAGAGAAGAGGCTGGCTGCCGGCGGGTGCTTGCAAGCCTGTACTGGGAAGGACCGAGTGAGCTTCCACACCGGCGGAGCTCCAGCTCTGCGCCCAGGCGCGATAGCACAGAGCCCCGGCCGAGAGGCTGCTCTGTGCTGGGCGAGCCTCCCCAAGCCCTGCCCAGCTTCTAGCGTTCGCGCCCGGGAAGGAGCAGGCTGCGGGAGTGTGGGAGACGTGAGTGGTGCCTGACTGGTGCCTCAGCTCAGCCCTCGCCTTCCCTTCGGACCTAGGAGCCAGGCGTCCTTGCAGAGGGCTTAGGGGCTGGGGGTGTGCACACTGCCAAAGCCTCCCGCGGGGAGAGCTCTTTCCGAGGGAAAGGAAGCGCCCCAGGCTGCATTCCCAAGCTGGTGCTTCCCCGCCCAGACTAAGCGCCGCACGGAGGGAATCAGGGTCCCGGTGCCCCTGGCTTGGGGAGGCAGCTCCACAGCCAGAGTGTTGCTCCGTTTGTGCCCAGAAAGCGCCTGCCAGACCGGGCCTTCCCTGGAGCTGTCCTCCCGCCTAGAGGCAGGTGGATGTGCTGTGCGGGCTTCCCCTGTGCGTTTGGGCTCCCTAGCACAGCCGCAGCGCAGGGGAACCAGCCCATGATCAGTGAGCTCCGGGCAGTACTTTGGTCCCAGGTTTGGAGCCCAATGCCCGGAACGCGGGAGAGAAGAGGCTGGCTGCCGGCGGGTGCTTGCAAGCCTGTACTGGGAAGGACCGAGTGAGCTTCCACACCGGCGGAGCTCCAGCTCTGCGCCCAGGCGCGATAGCACAGAGCCCCGGCCGAGAGGCTGCTCTGTGCTGGGCGAGCCTCCCCAAGCCCTGCCCAGCTTCTAGCGTTCGCGCCCGGGAAGGAGCAGGCTGCGGGAGTGTGGGAGACGTGAGTGGTGCCTGACTGGTGCCTCAGCTCAGCCCTCGCCTTCCCTTCGGACCTAGGAGCCAGGCGTCCTTGCAGAGGGCTTAGGGGCTGGGGTGTGCACACTGCCAAAGCCTCCCGCGGGGAGAGCTCTTTCCGAGGGAAAGGAAGCGCCCCAGGCTGCATTCCCAAGCTGGTGCTTCCCCGCCCAGACTAAGCGCCGCACGGAGGGAATCAGGGTCCCGGTGCCCCTGGCTTGGGGAGGCAGCTCCACAGCCAGAGTGTTGCTCCGTTTGTGCCCAGAAAGCGCCTGCCAGACCGGGCCTTCCCTGGAGCTGTCCTCCCGCCTAGAGGCAGGTGGATGTGCTGTGCGGGCTTCCCCTGTGCGTTTGGGCTCCCTAGCACAGCCGCAGCGCAGGGGAACCAGCCCATGATCAGTGAGCTCCGGGCAGTACTTTGGTCCCAGGTTTGGAGCCCAATGCCCGGAACGCGGGAGAGAAGAGGCTGGCTGCCGGCGGGTGCTTGCAAGCCTGTACTGGGAAGGACCGAGTGAGCTTCCACACCGGCGGAGCTCCAGCTCTGCGCCCAGGCGCGATAGCACAGAGCCCCGGCCGAGAGGCTGCTCTGTGCTGGGCGAGCCTCCCCAAGCCCTGCCCAGCTTCTAGCGTTCGCGCCCGGGAAGGAGCAGGCTGCGGGAGTGTGGGAGACGTGAGTGGTGCCTGACTGGTGCCTCAGCTCAGCCCTCGCCTTCCCTTCGGACCTAGGAGCCAGGCGTCCTTGCAGAGGGCTTAGGGGCTGGGGGTGTGCACACTGCCAAAGCCTCCCGCGGGGAGAGCTCTTTCCGAGGGAAAGGAAGCGCCCCAGGCTGCATTCCCAAGCTGGTGCTTCCCCGCCCAGACTAAGCGCCGCACGGAGGGAATCAGGGTCCCGGTGCCCCTGGCTTGGGGAGGCAGCTCCACAGCCAGAGTGTTGCTCCGTTTGTGCCCAGAAAGCGCCTGCCAGACCGGGCCTTCCCTGGAGCTGTCCTCCCGCCTAGAGGCAGGTGGATGTGCTGTGCGGGCTTCCCCTGTGCGTTTGGGCTCCCTAGCACAGCCGCAGCGCAGGGGAACCAGCCCATGATCAGTGAGCTCCGGGCAGTACTTTGGTCCCAGGTTTGGAGCCCAATGCCCGGAACGCGGGAGAGAAGAGGCTGGCTGCCGGCGGGTGCTTGCAAGCCTGTACTGGGAAGGACCGAGTGAGCTTCCACACCGGCGGAGCTCCAGCTCTGCGCCCAGGCGCGATAGCACAGAGCCCCGGCCGAGAGGCTGCTCTGTGCTGGGCGAGCCTCCCCAAGCCCTGCCCAGCTTCTAGCGTTCGCGCCCGGGAAGGAGCAGGCTGCGGGAGTGTGGGAGACGTGAGTGGTGCCTGACTGGTGCCTCAGCTCAGCCCTCGCCTTCCCTTCGGACCTAGGAGCCAGGCGTCCTTGCAGAGGGCTTAGGGGCTGGGGGTGTGCACACTGCCAAAGCCTCCCGCGGGGAGAGCTCTTTCCGAGGGAAAGGAAGCGCCCCAGGCTGCATTCCCAAGCTGGTGCTTCCCCGCCCAGACTAAGCGCCGCACGGAGGGAATCAGGGTCCCGGTGCCCCTGGCTTGGGGAGGCAGCTCCACAGCCAGAGTGTTGCTCCGTTTGTGCCCAGAAAGCGCCTGCCAGACCGGGCCTTCCCTGGAGCTGTCCTCCCGCCTAGAGGCAGGTGGATGTGCTGTGCGGGCTTCCCTGTGCGTTTGGGCTCCCTAGCACAGCCGCAGCGCAGGGGAACCAGCCCATGATCAGTGAGCTCCGGGCAGTACTTTGGTCCCAGGTTTGGAGCCCAATGCCCGGAACGCGGGAGAGAAGAGGCTGGCTGCCGGCGGGTGCTTGCAAGCCTGTACTGGGAAGGACCGAGTGAGCTTCCACACCGGCGGAGCTCCAGCTCTGCGCCCAGGCGCGATAGCACAGAGCCCCGGCCGAGAGGCTGCTCTGTGCTGGGCGAGCCTCCCCAAGCCCTGCCCAGCTTCTAGCGTTCGCGCCCGGGAAGGAGCAGGCTGCGGGAGTGTGGGAGACGTGAGTGGTGCCTGACTGGTGCCTCAGCTCAGCCCTCGCCTTCCCTTCGGACCTAGGAGCCAGGCGTCCTTGCAGAGGGCTTAGGGGCTGGGGGTGTGCACACTGCCAAAGCCTCCCGCGGGGAGAGCTCTTTCCGAGGGAAAGGAAGCGCCCCAGGCTGCATTCCCAAGCTGGTGCTTCCCCGCCCAGACTAAGCGCCGCACGGAGGGAATCAGGGTCCCGGTGCCCCTGGCTTGGGGAGGCAGCTCCACAGCCAGAGTGTTGCTCCGTTTGTGCCCAGAAAGCGCCTGCCAGACCGGGCCTTCCCTGGAGCTGTCCTCCCGCCTAGAGGCAGGTGGATGTGCTGTGCGGGCTTCCCCTGTGCGTTTGGGCTCCCTAGCACAGCCGCAGCGCAGGGGAACCAGCCCATGATCAGTGAGCTCCGGGCAGTACTTTGGTCCCAGGTTTGGAGCCCAATGCCCGGAACGCGGGAGAGAAGAGGCTGGCTGCCGGCGGGTGCTTGCAAGCCTGTACTGGGAAGGACCGAGTGAGCTTCCACACCGGCGGAGCTCCAGCTCTGCGCCCAGGCGCGATAGCACAGAGCCCCGGCCGAGAGGCTGCTCTGTGCTGGGCGAGCCTCCCCAAGCCCTGCCCAGCTTCTAGCGTTCGCGCCCGGGAAGGAGCAGGCTGCGGGAGTGTGGGAGACGTGAGTGGTGCCTGACTGGTGCCTCAGCTCAGCCCTCGCCTTCCCTTCGGACCTAGGAGCCAGGCGTCCTTGCAGAGGGCTTAGGGGCTGGGGGTGTGCACACTGCCAAAGCCTCCCGCGGGGAGAGCTCTTTCCGAGGGAAAGGAAGCGCCCCAGGCTGCATTCCCAAGCTGGTGCTTCCCCGCCCAGACTAAGCGCCGCACGGAGGGAATCAGGGTCCCGGTGCCCCTGGCTTGGGGAGGCAGCTCCACAGCCAGAGTGTTGCTCCGTTTGTGCCCAGAAAGCGCCTGCCAGACCGGGCCTTCCCTGGAGCTGTCCTCCCGCCTAGAGGCAGGTGGATGTGCTGTGCGGGCTTCCCCTGTGCGTTTGGGCTCCCTAGCACAGCCGCAGCGCAGGGGAACCAGCCCATGATCAGTGAGCTCCGGGCAGTACTTTGGTCCCAGGTTTGGAGCCCAATGCCCGGAACGCGGGAGAGAAGAGGCTGGCTGCCGGCGGGTGCTTGCAAGCCTGTACTGGGAAGGACCGAGTGAGCTTCCACACCGGCGGAGCTCCAGCTCTGCGCCCAGGCGCGATAGCACAGAGCCCCGGCCGAGAGGCTGCTCTGTGCTGGGCGAGCCTCCCCAAGCCCTGCCCAGCTTCTAGCGTTCGCGCCCGGGAAGGAGCAGGCTGCGGGAGTGTGGGAGACGTGAGTGGTGCCTGACTGGTGCCTCAGCTCAGCTCTCGCCTTCCCTTCGGACCTAGGAGCCAGGCGTCCTTGCAGAGGGCTTAGGGGCTGGGGGTGTGCACACTGCCAAAGCCTCCCGCGGGGAGAGCTCTTTCCGAGGGAAAGGAAGCGCCCCAGGCTGCATTCCCAAGCTGGTGCTTCCCCGCCCAGACTAAGCGCCGCACGGAGGGAATCAGGGTCCCGGTGCCCCTGGCTTGGGGAGGCAGCTCCACAGCCAGAGTGTTGCTCCGTTTGTGCCCAGAAAGCGCCTGCCAGACCGGGCCTTCCCTGGAGCTGTCCTCCCGCCTAGAGGCAGGTGGATGTGCTGTGCGGGCTTCCCCTGTGCGTTTGGGCTCCCTAGCACAGCCGCAGCGCAGGGGAACCAGCCCATGATCAGTGAGCTCCGGGCAGTACTTTGGTCCCAGGTTTGGAGCCCAATGCCCGGAACGCGGGAGAGAAGAGGCTGGCTGCCGGCGGGTGCTTGCAAGCCTGTACTGGGAAGGACCGAGTGAGCTTCCACACCGGCGGAGCTCCAGCTCTGCGCCCAGGCGCGATAGCACAGAGCCCCGGCCGAGAGGCTGCTCTGTGCTGGGCGAGCCTCCCCAAGCCCTGCCCAGCTTCTAGCGTTCGCGCCCGGGAAGGAGCAGGCTGCGGGAGTGTGGGAGACGTGAGTGGTGCCTGACTGGTGCCTCAGCTCAGCTCTCGCCTTCCCTTCGGACCTAGGAGCCAGGCGTCCTTGCAGAGGGCTTAGGGGCTGGGGGTGTGCACACTGCCAAAGCCTCCCGCGGGGAGAGCTCTTTCCGAGGGAAAGGAAGCGCCCCAGGCTGCATTCCCAAGCTGGTGCTTCCCCGCCCAGACTAAGCGCCGCACGGAGGGAATCAGGGTCCCGGTGCCCCTGGCTTGGGGAGGCAGCTCCACAGCCAGAGTGTTGCTCCGTTTGTGCCCAGAAAGCGCCTGCCAGACCGGGCCTTCCCTGGAGCTGTCCTCCCGCCTAGAGGCAGGTGGATGTGCTGTGCGGGCTTCCCCTGTGCGTTTGGGCTCCCTAGCACAGCCGCAGCGCAGGGGAACCAGCCCATGATCAGTGAGCTCCGGGCAGTACTTTGGTCCCAGGTTTGGAGCCCAATGCCCGGAACGCGGGAGAGAAGAGGCTGGCTGCCGGCGGGTGCTTGCAAGCCTGTACTGGGAAGGACCGAGTGAGCTTCCACACCGGCGGAGCTCCAGCTCTGCGCCCAGGCGCGATAGCACAGAGCCCCGGCCGAGAGGCTGCTCTGTGCTGGGCGAGCCTCCCCAAGCCCTGCCCAGCTTCTAGCGTTCGCGCCCGGGAAGGAGCAGGCTGCGGGAGTGTGGGAGACGTGAGTGGTGCCTGACTGGTGCCTCAGCTCAGCCTCGCCTTCCCTTCGGACCTAGGAGCCAGGCGTCCTTGCAGAGGGCTTAGGGGCTGGGGTGTGCACACTGCCAAAGCCTCCCGCGGGGAGAGCTCTTTCCGAGGGAAAGGAAGCGCCCCAGGCTGCATTCCCAAGCTGGTGCTTCCCCGCCCAGACTAAGCGCCGCACGGAGGGAATCAGGGTCCCGGTGCCCCTGGCTTGGGGAGGCAGCTCCACAGCCAGAGTGTTGCTCCGTTTGTGCCCAGAAAGCGCCTGCCAGACCGGGCCTTCCCTGGAGCTGTCCTCCCGCCTAGAGGCAGGTGGATGTGCTGTGCGGGCTTCCCCTGTGCGTTTGGGCTCCCTAGCACAGCCGCAGCGCAGGGGAACCAGCCCATGATCAGTGAGCTCCGGGCAGTACTTTGGTCCCAGGTTTGGAGCCCAATGCCCGGAACGCGGGAGAGAAGAGGCTGGCTGCCGGCGGGTGCTTGCAAGCCTGTACTGGGAAGGACCGAGTGAGCTTCCACACCGGCGGAGCTCCAGCTCTGCGCCCAGGCGCGATAGCACAGAGCCCCGGCCGAGAGGCTGCTCTGTGCTGGGCGAGCCTCCCCAAGCCCTGCCCAGCTTCTAGCGTTCGCGCCCGGGAAGGAGCAGGCTGCGGGAGTGTGGGAGACGTGAGTGGTGCCTGACTGGTGCCTCAGCTCAGCCCTCGCCTTCCCTTCGGACCTAGGAGCCAGGCGTCCTTGCAGAGGGCTTAGGGGCTGGGGGTGTGCACACTGCCAAAGCCTCCCGCGGGGAGAGCTCTTTCCGAGGGAAAGGAAGCGCCCCAGGCTGCATTCCCAAGCTGGTGCTTCCCCGCCCAGACTAAGCGCCGCACGGAGGGAATCAGGGTCCCGGTGCCCCTGGCTTGGGGAGGCAGCTCCACAGCCAGAGTGTTGCTCCGTTTGTGCCCAGAAAGCGCCTGCCAGACCGGGCCTTCCCTGGAGCTGTCCTCCCGCCTAGAGGCAGGTGGATGTGCTGTGCGGGCTTCCCCTGTGCGTTTGGGCTCCCTAGCACAGCCGCAGCGCAGGGGAACCAGCCCATGATCAGTGAGCTCCGGGCAGTACTTTGGTCCCAGGTTTGGAGCCCAATGCCCGGAACGCGGGAGAGAAGAGGCTGGCTGCCGGCGGGTGCTTGCAAGCCTGTACTGGGAAGGACCGAGTGAGCTTCCACACCGGCGGAGCTCCAGCTCTGCGCCCAGGCGCGATAGCACAGAGCCCCGGCCGAGAGGCTGCTCTGTGCTGGGCGAGCCTCCCCAAGCCCTGCCCAGCTTCTAGCGTTCGCGCCCGGGAAGGAGCAGGCTGCGGGAGTGTGGGAGACGTGAGTGGTGCCTGACTGGTGCCTCAGCTCAGCCCTCGCCTTCCCTTCGGACCTAGGAGCCAGGCGTCCTTGCAGAGGGCTTAGGGGCTGGGGGTGTGCACACTGCCAAAGCCTCCCGCGGGGAGAGCTCTTTCCGAGGGAAAGGAAGCGCCCCAGGCTGCATTCCCAAGCTGGTGCTTCCCCGCCCAGACTAAGCGCCGCACGGAGGGAATCAGGGTCCCGGTGCCCCTGGCTTGGGGAGGCAGCTCCACAGCCAGAGTGTTGCTCCGTTTGTGCCCAGAAAGCGCCTGCCAGACCGGGCCTTCCCTGGAGCTGTCCTCCCGCCTAGAGGCAGGTGGATGTGCTGTGCGGGCTTCCCCTGTGCGTTTGGGCTCCCTAGCACAGCCGCAGCGCAGGGGAACCAGCCCATGATCAGTGAGCTCCGGGCAGTACTTTGGTCCCAGGTTTGGAGCCCAATGCCCGGAACGCGGGAGAGAAGAGGCTGGCTGCCGGCGGGTGCTTGCAAGCCTGTACTGGGAAGGACCGAGTGAGCTTCCACACCGGCGGAGCTCCAGCTCTGCGCCCAGGCGCGATAGCACAGAGCCCCGGCCGAGAGGCTGCTCTGTGCTGGGCGAGCCTCCCCAAGCCCTGCCCAGCTTCTAGCGTTCGCGCCCGGGAAGGAGCAGGCTGCGGGAGTGTGGGAGACGTGAGTGGTGCCTGACTGGTGCCTCAGCTCAGCCCTCGCCTTCCCTTCGGACCTAGGAGCCAGGCGTCCTTGCAGAGGGCTTAGGGGCTGGGGGTGTGCACACTGCCAAAGCCTCCCGCGGGGAGAGCTCTTTCCGAGGGAAAGGAAGCGCCCCAGGCTGCATTCCCAAGCTGGTGCTTCCCCGCCCAGACTAAGCGCCGCACGGAGGGAATCAGGGTCCCGGTGCCCCTGGCTTGGGGAGGCAGCTCCACAGCCAGAGTGTTGCTCCGTTTGTGCCCAGAAAGCGCCTGCCAGACCGGGCCTTCCCTGGAGCTGTCCTCCCGCCTAGAGGCAGGTGGATGTGCTGTGCGGGCTTCCCCTGTGCGTTTGGGCTCCCTAGCACAGCCGCAGCGCAGGGGAACCAGCCCATGATCAGTGAGCTCCGGGCAGTACTTTGGTCCCAGGTTTGGAGCCCAATGCCCGGAACGCGGGAGAGAAGAGGCTGGCTGCCGGCGGGTGCTTGCAAGCCTGTACTGGGAAGGACCGAGTGAGCTTCCACACCGGCGGAGCTCCAGCTCTGCGCCCAGGCGCGATAGCACAGAGCCCCGGCCGAGAGGCTGCTCTGTGCTGGGCGAGCCTCCCCAAGCCCTGCCCAGCTTCTAGCGTTCGCGCCCGGGAAGGAGCAGGCTGCGGGAGTGTGGGAGACGTGAGTGGTGCCTGACTGGTGCCTCAGCTCAGCCCTCGCCTTCCCTTCGGACCTAGGAGCCAGGCGTCCTTGCAGAGGGCTTAGGGGCTGGGGTGTGCACACTGCCAAAGCCTCCCGCGGGGAGAGCTCTTTCCGAGGGAAAGGAAGCGCCCCAGGCTGCATTCCCAAGCTGGTGCTTCCCCGCCCAGACTAAGCGCCGCACGGAGGGAATCAGGGTCCCGGTGCCCCTGGCTTGGGGAGGCAGCTCCACAGCCAGAGTGTTGCTCCGTTTGTGCCCAGAAAGCGCCTGCCAGACCGGGCCTTCCCTGGAGCTGTCCTCCCGCCTAGAGGCAGGTGGATGTGCTGTGCGGGCTTCCCCTGTGCGTTTGGGCTCCCTAGCACAGCCGCAGCGCAGGGGAACCAGCCCATGATCAGTGAGCTCCGGGCAGTACTTTGGTCCCAGGTTTGGAGCCCAATGCCCGGAACGCGGGAGAGAAGAGGCTGGCTGCCGGCGGGTGCTTGCAAGCCTGTACTGGGAAGGACCGAGTGAGCTTCCACACCGGCGGAGCTCCAGCTCTGCGCCCAGGCGCGATAGCACAGAGCCCCGGCCGAGAGGCTGCTCTGTGCTGGGCGAGCCTCCCCAAGCCCTGCCCAGCTTCTAGCGTTCGCGCCCGGGAAGGAGCAGGCTGCGGGAGTGTGGGAGACGTGAGTGGTGCCTGACTGGTGCCTCAGCTCAGCCCTCGCCTTCCCTTCGGACCTAGGAGCCAGGCGTCCTTGCAGAGGGCTTAGGGGCTGGGGGTGTGCACACTGCCAAAGCCTCCCGCGGGGAGAGCTCTTTCCGAGGGAAAGGAAGCGCCCCAGGCTGCATTCCCAAGCTGGTGCTTCCCCGCCCAGACTAAGCGCCGCACGGAGGGAATCAGGGTCCCGGTGCCCCTGGCTTGGGGAGGCAGCTCCACAGCCAGAGTGTTGCTCCGTTTGTGCCCAGAAAGCGCCTGCCAGACCGGGCCTTCCCTGGAGCTGTCCTCCCGCCTAGAGGCAGGTGGATGTGCTGTGCGGGCTTCCCCTGTGCGTTTGGGCTCCCTAGCACAGCCGCAGCGCAGGGGAACCAGCCCATGATCAGTGAGCTCCGGGCAGTACTTTGGTCCCAGGTTTGGAGCCCAATGCCCGGAACGCGGGAGAGAAGAGGCTGGCTGCCGGCGGGTGCTTGCAAGCCTGTACTGGGAAGGACCGAGTGAGCTTCCACACCGGCGGAGCTCCAGCTCTGCGCCCAGGCGCGATAGCACAGAGCCCCGGCCGAGAGGCTGCTCTGTGCTGGGCGAGCCTCCCCAAGCCCTGCCCAGCTTCTAGCGTTCGCGCCCGGGAAGGAGCAGGCTGCGGGAGTGTGGGAGACGTGAGTGGTGCCTGACTGGTGCCTCAGCTCAGCCCTCGCCTTCCCTTCGGACCTAGGAGCCAGGCGTCCTTGCAGAGGGCTTAGGGGCTGGGGGTGTGCACACTGCCAAAGCCTCCCGCGGGGAGAGCTCTTTCCGAGGGAAAGGAAGCGCCCCAGGCTGCATTCCCAAGCTGGTGCTTCCCCGCCCAGACTAAGCGCCGCACGGAGGGAATCAGGGTCCCGGTGCCCCTGGCTTGGGGAGGCAGCTCCACAGCCAGAGTGTTGCTCCGTTTGTGCCCAGAAAGCGCCTGCCAGACCGGGCCTTCCCTGGAGCTGTCCTCCCGCCTAGAGGCAGGTGGATGTGCTGTGCGGGCTTCCCCTGTGCGTTTGGGCTCCCTAGCACAGCCGCAGCGCAGGGGAACCAGCCCATGATCAGTGAGCTCCGGGCAGTACTTTGGTCCCAGGTTTGGAGCCCAATGCCCGGAACGCGGGAGAGAAGAGGCTGGCTGCCGGCGGGTGCTTGCAAGCCTGTACTGGGAAGGACCGAGTGAGCTTCCACACCGGCGGAGCTCCAGCTCTGCGCCCAGGCGCGATAGCACAGAGCCCCGGCCGAGAGGCTGCTCTGTGCTGGGCGAGCCTCCCCAAGCCCTGCCCAGCTTCTAGCGTTCGCGCCCGGGAAGGAGCAGGCTGCGGGAGTGTGGGAGACGTGAGTGGTGCCTGACTGGTGCCTCAGCTCAGCCCTCGCCTTCCCTTCGGACCTAGGAGCCAGGCGTCCTTGCAGAGGGCTTAGGGGCTGGGGGTGTGCACACTGCCAAAGCCTCCCGCGGGGAGAGCTCTTTCCGAGGGAAAGGAAGCGCCCCAGGCTGCATTCCCAAGCTGGTGCTTCCCCGCCCAGACTAAGCGCCGCACGGAGGGAATCAGGGTCCCGGTGCCCCTGGCTTGGGGAGGCAGCTCCACAGCCAGAGTGTTGCTCCGTTTGTGCCCAGAAAGCGCCTGCCAGACCGGGCCTTCCCTGGAGCTGTCCTCCCGCCTAGAGGCAGGTGGATGTGCTGTGCGGGCTTCCCCTGTGCGTTTGGGCTCCCTAGCACAGCCGCAGCGCAGGGGAACCAGCCCATGATCAGTGAGCTCCGGGCAGTACTTTGGTCCCAGGTTTGGAGCCCAATGCCCGGAACGCGGGAGAGAAGAGGCTGGCTGCCGGCGGGTGCTTGCAAGCCTGTACTGGGAAGGACCGAGTGAGCTTCCACACCGGCGGAGCTCCAGCTCTGCGCCCAGGCGCGATAGCACAGAGCCCCGGCCGAGAGGCTGCTCTGTGCTGGGCGAGCCTCCCCAAGCCCTGCCCAGCTTCTAGCGTTCGCGCCCGGGAAGGAGCAGGCTGCGGGAGTGTGGGAGACGTGAGTGGTGCCTGACTGGTGCCTCAGCTCAGCTCTCGCCTTCCCTTCGGACCTAGGAGCCAGGCGTCCTTGCAGAGGGCTTAGGGGCTGGGGGTGTGCACACTGCCAAAGCCTCCCGCGGGGAGAGCTCTTTCCGAGGGAAAGGAAGCGCCCCAGGCTGCATTCCCAAGCTGGTGCTTCCCCGCCCAGACTAAGCGCCGCACGGAGGGAATCAGGGTCCCGGTGCCCCTGGCTTGGGGAGGCAGCTCCACAGCCAGAGTGTTGCTCCGTTTGTGCCCAGAAAGCGCCTGCCAGACCGGGCCTTCCCTGGAGCTGTCCTCCCGCCTAGAGGCAGGTGGATGTGCTGTGCGGGCTTCCCCTGTGCGTTTGGGCTCCCTAGCACAGCCGCAGCGCAGGGGAACCAGCCCATGATCAGTGAGCTCCGGGCAGTACTTTGGTCCCAGGTTTGGAGCCCAATGCCCGGAACGCGGGAGAGAAGAGGCTGGCTGCCGGCGGGTGCTTGCAAGCCTGTACTGGGAAGGACCGAGTGAGCTTCCACACCGGCGGAGCTCCAGCTCTGCGCCCAGGCGCGATAGCACAGAGCCCCGGCCGAGAGGCTGCTCTGTGCTGGGCGAGCCTCCCCAAGCCCTGCCCAGCTTCTAGCGTTCGCGCCCGGGAAGGAGCAGGCTGCGGGAGTGTGGGAGACGTGAGTGGTGCCTGACTGGTGCCTCAGCTCAGCCCTCGCCTTCCCTTCGGACCTAGGAGCCAGGCGTCCTTGCAGAGGGCTTAGGGGCTGGGGGTGTGCACACTGCCAAAGCCTCCCGCGGGGAGAGCTCTTTCCGAGGGAAAGGAAGCGCCCCAGGCTGCATTCCCAAGCTGGTGCTTCCCCGCCCAGACTAAGCGCCGCACGGAGGGAATCAGGGTCCCGGTGCCCCTGGCTTGGGGAGGCAGCTCCACAGCCAGAGTGTTGCTCCGTTTGTGCCCAGAAAGCGCCTGCCAGACCGGGCCTTCCCTGGAGCTGTCCTCCCGCCTAGAGGCAGGTGGATGTGCTGTGCGGGCTTCCCCTGTGCGTTTGGGCTCCCTAGCACAGCCGCAGCGCAGGGGAACCAGCCCATGATCAGTGAGCTCCGGGCAGTACTTTGGTCCCAGGTTTGGAGCCCAATGCCCGGAACGCGGGAGAGAAGAGGCTGGCTGCCGGCGGGTGCTTGCAAGCCTGTACTGGGAAGGACCGAGTGAGCTTCCACACCGGCGGAGCTCCAGCTCTGCGCCCAGGCGCGATAGCACAGAGCCCCGGCCGAGAGGCTGCTCTGTGCTGGGCGAGCCTCCCCAAGCCCTGCCCAGCTTCTAGCGTTCGCGCCCGGGAAGGAGCAGGCTGCGGGAGTGTGGGAGACGTGAGTGGTGCCTGACTGGTGCCTCAGCTCAGCCCTCGCCTTCCCTTCGGACCTAGGAGCCAGGCGTCCTTGCAGAGG
This sequence comes from Bos javanicus, assembly GCF_032452875.1. Classification (NCBI taxonomy): domain Eukaryota; kingdom Metazoa; phylum Chordata; class Mammalia; order Artiodactyla; family Bovidae; genus Bos; species Bos javanicus. The sequence goes on from NW_026893863.1 coordinate 152,967, forward strand.
GCTTAGGGGCTGGGGGTGTGCACACTGCCAAAGCCTCCCGCGGGGAGAGCTCTTTCCGAGGGAAAGGAAGCGCCCCAGGCTGCATTCCCAAGCTGGTGCTTCCCCGCCCAGACTAAGCGCCGCACGGAGGGAATCAGGGTCCCGGTGCCCCTGGCTTGGGGAGGCAGCTCCACAGCCAGAGTGTTGCTCCGTTTGTGCCCAGAAAGCGCCTGCCAGACCGGGCCTTCCCTGGAGCTGTCCTCCCGCCTAGAGGCAGGTGGATGTGCTGTGCGGGCTTCCCCTGTGCGTTTGGGCTCCCTAGCACAGCCGCAGCGCAGGGGAACCAGCCCATGATCAGTGAGCTCCGGGCAGTACTTTGGTCCCAGGTTTGGAGCCCAATGCCCGGAACGCGGGAGAGAAGAGGCTGGCTGCCGGCGGGTGCTTGCAAGCCTGTACTGGGAAGGACCGAGTGAGCTTCCACACCGGCGGAGCTCCAGCTCTGCGCCCAGGCGCGATAGCACAGAGCCCCGGCCGAGAGGCTGCTCTGTGCTGGGCGAGCCTCCCCAAGCCCTGCCCAGCTTCTAGCGTTCGCGCCCGGGAAGGAGCAGGCTGCGGGAGTGTGGGAGACGTGAGTGGTGCCTGACTGGTGCCTCAGCTCAGCCCTCGCCTTCCCTTCGGACCTAGGAGCCAGGCGTCCTTGCAGAGGGCTTAGGGGCTGGGGGTGTGCACACTGCCAAAGCCTCCCGCGGGGAGAGCTCTTTCCGAGGGAAAGGAAGCGCCCCAGGCTGCATTCCCAAGCTGGTGCTTCCCCGCCCAGACTAAGCGCCGCACGGAGGGAATCAGGGTCCCGGTGCCCCTGGCTTGGGGAGGCAGCTCCACAGCCAGAGTGTTGCTCCGTTTGTGCCCAGAAAGCGCCTGCCAGACCGGGCCTTCCCTGGAGCTGTCCTCCCGCCTAGAGGCAGGTGGATGTGCTGTGCGGGCTTCCCCTGTGCGTTTGGGCTCCCTAGCACAGCCGCAGCGCAGGGGAACCAGCCCATGATCAGTGAGCTCCGGGCAGTACTTTGGTCCCAGGTTTGGAGCCCAATGCCCGGAACGCGGGAGAGAAGAGGCTGGCTGCCGGCGGGTGCTTGCAAGCCTGTACTGGGAAGGACCGAGTGAGCTTCCACACCGGCGGAGCTCCAGCTCTGCGCCCAGGCGCGATAGCACAGAGCCCCGGCCGAGAGGCTGCTCTGTGCTGGGCGAGCCTCCCCAAGCCCTGCCCAGCTTCTAGCGTTCGCGCCCGGGAAGGAGCAGGCTGCGGGAGTGTGGGAGACGTGAGTGGTGCCTGACTGGTGCCTCAGCTCAGCCCTCGCCTTCCCTTCGGACCTAGGAGCCAGGCGTCCTTGCAGAGGGCTTAGGGGCTGGGGGTGTGCACACTGCCAAAGCCTCCCGCGGGGAGAGCTCTTTCCGAGGGAAAGGAAGCGCCCCAGGCTGCATTCCCAAGCTGGTGCTTCCCCGCCCAGACTAAGCGCCGCACGGAGGGAATCAGGGTCCCGGTGCCCCTGGCTTGGGGAGGCAGCTCCACAGCCAGAGTGTTGCTCCGTTTGTGCCCAGAAAGCGCCTGCCAGACCGGGCCTTCCCTGGAGCTGTCCTCCCGCCTAGAGGCAGGTGGATGTGCTGTGCGGGCTTCCCCTGTGCGTTTGGGCTCCCTAGCACAGCCGCAGCGCAGGGGAACCAGCCCATGATCAGTGAGCTCCGGGCAGTACTTTGGTCCCAGGTTTGGAGCCCAATGCCCGGAACGCGGGAGAGAAGAGGCTGGCTGCCGGCGGGTGCTTGCAAGCCTGTACTGGGAAGGACCGAGTGAGCTTCCACACCGGCGGAGCTCCAGCTCTGCGCCCAGGCGCGATAGCACAGAGCCCCGGCCGAGAGGCTGCTCTGTGCTGGGCGAGCCTCCCCAAGCCCTGCCCAGCTTCTAGCGTTCGCGCCCGGGAAGGAGCAGGCTGCGGGAGTGTGGGAGACGTGAGTGGTGCCTGACTGGTGCCTCAGCTCAGCCCTCGCCTTCCCTTCGGACCTAGGAGCCAGGCGTCCTTGCAGAGGGCTTAGGGGCTGGGGGTGTGCACACTGCCAAAGCCTCCCGCGGGGAGAGCTCTTTCCGAGGGAAAGGAAGCGCCCCAGGCTGCATTCCCAAGCTGGTGCTTCCCCGCCCAGACTAAGCGCCGCACGGAGGGAATCAGGGTCCCGGTGCCCCTGGCTTGGGGAGGCAGCTCCACAGCCAGAGTGTTGCTCCGTTTGTGCCCAGAAAGCGCCTGCCAGACCGGGCCTTCCCTGGAGCTGTCCTCCCGCCTAGAGGCAGGTGGATGTGCTGTGCGGGCTTCCCCTGTGCGTTTGGGCTCCCTAGCACAGCCGCAGCGCAGGGGAACCAGCCCATGATCAGTGAGCTCCGGGCAGTACTTTGGTCCCAGGTTTGGAGCCCAATGCCCGGAACGCGGGAGAGAAGAGGCTGGCTGCCGGCGGGTGCTTGCAAGCCTGTACTGGGAAGGACCGAGTGAGCTTCCACACCGGCGGAGCTCCAGCTCTGCGCCCAGGCGCGATAGCACAGAGCCCCGGCCGAGAGGCTGCTCTGTGCTGGGCGAGCCTCCCCAAGCCCTGCCCAGCTTCTAGCGTTCGCGCCCGGGAAGGAGCAGGCTGCGGGAGTGTGGGAGACGTGAGTGGTGCCTGACTGGTGCCTCAGCTCAGCTCTTCCCTTCGGACCTAGGAGCCAGGCGTCCTTGCAGAGGGCTTAGGGGCTGGGGGTGTGCACACTGCCAAAGCCTCCCGCGGGGAGAGCTCTTTCCGAGGGAAAGGAAGCGCCCCAGGCTGCATTCCCAAGCTGGTGCTTCCCCGCCCAGACTAAGCGCCGCACGGAGGGAATCAGGGTCCCGGTGCCCCTGGCTTGGGGAGGCAGCTCCACAGCCAGAGTGTTGCTCCGTTTGTGCCCAGAAAGCGCCTGCCAGACCGGGCCTTCCCTGGAGCTGTCCTCCCGCCTAGAGGCAGGTGGATGTGCTGTGCGGGCTTCCCCTGTGCGTTTGGGCTCCCTAGCACAGCCGCAGCGCAGGGGAACCAGCCCATGATCAGTGAGCTCCGGGCAGTACTTTGGTCCCAGGTTTGGAGCCCAATGCCCGGAACGCGGGAGAGAAGAGGCTGGCTGCCGGCGGGTGCTTGCAAGCCTGTACTGGGAAGGACCGAGTGAGCTTCCACACCGGCGGAGCTCCAGCTCTGCGCCCAGGCGCGATAGCACAGAGCCCCGGCCGAGAGGCTGCTCTGTGCTGGGCGAGCCTCCCCAAGCCCTGCCCAGCTTCTAGCGTTCGCGCCCGGGAAGGAGCAGGCTGCGGGAGTGTGGGAGACGTGAGTGGTGCCTGACTGGTGCCTCAGCTCAGCCCTCGCCTTCCCTTCGGACCTAGGAGCCAGGCGTCCTTGCAGAGGGCTTAGGGGCTGGGGGTGTGCACACTGCCAAAGCCTCCCGCGGGGAGAGCTCTTTCCGAGGGAAAGGAAGCGCCCCAGGCTGCATTCCCAAGCTGGTGCTTCCCCGCCCAGACTAAGCGCCGCACGGAGGGAATCAGGGTCCCGGTGCCCCTGGCTTGGGGAGGCAGCTCCACAGCCAGAGTGTTGCTCCGTTTGTGCCCAGAAAGCGCCTGCCAGACCGGGCCTTCCCTGGAGCTGTCCTCCCGCCTAGAGGCAGGTGGATGTGCTGTGCGGGCTTCCCCTGTGCGTTTGGGCTCCCTAGCACAGCCGCAGCGCAGGGGAACCAGCCCATGATCAGTGAGCTCCGGGCAGTACTTTGGTCCCAGGTTTGGAGCCCAATGCCCGGAACGCGGGAGAGAAGAGGCTGGCTGCCGGCGGGTGCTTGCAAGCCTGTACTGGGAAGGACCGAGTGAGCTTCCACACCGGCGGAGCTCCAGCTCTGCGCCCAGGCGCGATAGCACAGAGCCCCGGCCGAGAGGCTGCTCTGTGCTGGGCGAGCCTCCCCAAGCCCTGCCCAGCTTCTAGCGTTCGCGCCCGGGAAGGAGCAGGCTGCGGGAGTGTGGGAGACGTGAGTGGTGCCTGACTGGTGCCTCAGCTCAGCCCTCGCCTTCCCTTCGGACCTAGGAGCCAGGCGTCCTTGCAGAGGGCTTAGGGGCTGGGGGTGTGCACACTGCCAAAGCCTCCCGCGGGGAGAGCTCTTTCCGAGGGAAAGGAAGCGCCCCAGGCTGCATTCCCAAGCTGGTGCTTCCCCGCCCAGACTAAGCGCCGCACGGAGGGAATCAGGGTCCCGGTGCCCCTGGCTTGGGGAGGCAGCTCCACAGCCAGAGTGTTGCTCCGTTTGTGCCCAGAAAGCGCCTGCCAGACCGGGCCTTCCCTGGAGCTGTCCTCCCGCCTAGAGGCAGGTGGATGTGCTGTGCGGGCTTCCCCTGTGCGTTTGGGCTCCCTAGCACAGCCGCAGCGCAGGGGAACCAGCCCATGATCAGTGAGCTCCGGGCAGTACTTTGGTCCCAGGTTTGGAGCCCAATGCCCGGAACGCGGGAGAGAAGAGGCTGGCTGCCGGCGGGTGCTTGCAAGCCTGTACTGGGAAGGACCGAGTGAGCTTCCACACCGGCGGAGCTCCAGCTCTGCGCCCAGGCGCGATAGCACAGAGCCCCGGCCGAGAGGCTGCTCTGTGCTGGGCGAGCCTCCCCAAGCCCTGCCCAGCTTCTAGCGTTCGCGCCCGGGAAGGAGCAGGCTGCGGGAGTGTGGGAGACGTGAGTGGTGCCTGACTGGTGCCTCAGCTCAGCCCTCGCCTTCCCTTCGGACCTAGGAGCCAGGCGTCCTTGCAGAGGGCTTAGGGGCTGGGGGTGTGCACACTGCCAAAGCCTCCCGCGGGGAGAGCTCTTTCCGAGGGAAAGGAAGCGCCCCAGGCTGCATTCCCAAGCTGGTGCTTCCCCGCCCAGACTAAGCGCCGCACGGAGGGAATCAGGGTCCCGGTGCCCCTGGCTTGGGGAGGCAGCTCCACAGCCAGAGTGTTGCTCCGTTTGTGCCCAGAAAGCGCCTGCCAGACCGGGCCTTCCCTGGAGCTGTCCTCCCGCCTAGAGGCAGGTGGATGTGCTGTGCGGGCTTCCCCTGTGCGTTTGGGCTCCCTAGCACAGCCGCAGCGCAGGGGAACCAGCCCATGATCAGTGAGCTCCGGGCAGTACTTTGGTCCCAGGTTTGGAGCCCAATGCCCGGAACGCGGGAGAGAAGAGGCTGGCTGCCGGCGGGTGCTTGCAAGCCTGTACTGGGAAGGACCGAGTGAGCTTCCACACCGGCGGAGCTCCAGCTCTGCGCCCAGGCGCGATAGCACAGAGCCCCGGCCGAGAGGCTGCTCTGTGCTGGGCGAGCCTCCCCAAGCCCTGCCCAGCTTCTAGCGTTCGCGCCCGGGAAGGAGCAGGCTGCGGGAGTGTGGGAGACGTGAGTGGTGCCTGACTGGTGCCTCAGCTCAGCCCTCGCCTTCCCTTCGGACCTAGGAGCCAGGCGTCCTTGCAGAGGGCTTAGGGGCTGGGGGTGTGCACACTGCCAAAGCCTCCCGCGGGGAGAGCTCTTTCCGAGGGAAAGGAAGCGCCCCAGGCTGCATTCCCAAGCTGGTGCTTCCCCGCCCAGACTAAGCGCCGCACGGAGGGAATCAGGGTCCCGGTGCCCCTGGCTTGGGGAGGCAGCTCCACAGCCAGAGTGTTGCTCCGTTTGTGCCCAGAAAGCGCCTGCCAGACCGGGCCTTCCCTGGAGCTGTCCTCCCGCCTAGAGGCAGGTGGATGTGCTGTGCGGGCTTCCCCTGTGCGTTTGGGCTCCCTAGCACAGCCGCAGCGCAGGGGAACCAGCCCATGATCAGTGAGCTCCGGGCAGTACTTTGGTCCCAGGTTTGGAGCCCAATGCCCGGAACGCGGGAGAGAAGAGGCTGGCTGCCGGCGGGTGCTTGCAAGCCTGTACTGGGAAGGACCGAGTGAGCTTCCACACCGGCGGAGCTCCAGCTCTGCGCCCAGGCGCGATAGCACAGAGCCCCGGCCGAGAGGCTGCTCTGTGCTGGGCGAGCCTCCCCAAGCCCTGCCCAGCTTCTAGCGTTCGCGCCCGGGAAGGAGCAGGCTGCGGGAGTGTGGGAGACGTGAGTGGTGCCTGACTGGTGCCTCAGCTCAGCCCTCGCCTTCCCTTCGGACCTAGGAGCCAGGCGTCCTTGCAGAGGGCTTAGGGGCTGGGGGTGTGCACACTGCCAAAGCCTCCCGCGGGGAGAGCTCTTTCCGAGGGAAAGGAAGCGCCCCAGGCTGCATTCCCAAGCTGGTGCTTCCCCGCCCAGACTAAGCGCCGCACGGAGGGAATCAGGGTCCCGGTGCCCCTGGCTTGGGGAGGCAGCTCCACAGCCAGAGTGTTGCTCCGTTTGTGCCCAGAAAGCGCCTGCCAGACCGGGCCTTCCCTGGAGCTGTCCTCCCGCCTAGAGGCAGGTGGATGTGCTGTGCGGGCTTCCCCTGTGCGTTTGGGCTCCCTAGCACAGCCGCAGCGCAGGGGAACCAGCCCATGATCAGTGAGCTCCGGGCAGTACCCAGGTTTGGAGCCCAATGCCCGGAACGCGGGAGAGAAGAGGCTGGCTGCCGGCGGGTGCTTGCAAGCCTGTACTGGGAAGGACCGAGTGAGCTTCCACACCGGCGGAGCTCCAGCTCTGCGCCCAGGCGCGATAGCACAGAGCCCCGGCCGAGAGGCTGCTCTGTGCTGGGCGAGCCTCCCCAAGCCCTGCCCAGCTTCTAGCGTTCGCGCCCGGGAAGGAGCAGGCTGCGGGAGTGTGGGAGACGTGAGTGGTGCCTGACTGGTGCCTCAGCTCAGCCCTCGCCTTCCCTTCGGACCTAGGAGCCAGGCGTCCTTGCAGAGGGCTTAGGGGCTGGGGGTGTGCACACTGCCAAAGCCTCCCGCGGGGAGAGCTCTTTCCGAGGGAAAGGAAGCGCCCCAGGCTGCATTCCCAAGCTGGTGCTTCCCCGCCCAGACTAAGCGCCGCACGGAGGGAATCAGGGTCCCGGTGCCCCTGGCTTGGGGAGGCAGCTCCACAGCCAGAGTGTTGCTCCGTTTGTGCCCAGAAAGCGCCTGCCAGACCGGGCCTTCCCTGGAGCTGTCCTCCCGCCTAGAGGCAGGTGGATGTGCTGTGCGGGCTTCCCCTGTGCGTTTGGGCTCCCTAGCACAGCCGCAGCGCAGGGGAACCAGCCCATGATCAGTGAGCTCCGGGCAGTACTTTGGTCCCAGGTTTGGAGCCCAATGCCCGGAACGCGGGAGAGAAGAGGCTGGCTGCCGGCGGGTGCTTGCAAGCCTGTACTGGGAAGGACCGAGTGAGCTTCCACACCGGCGGAGCTCCAGCTCTGCGCCCAGGCGCGATAGCACAGAGCCCCGGCCGAGAGGCTGCTCTGTGCTGGGCGAGCCTCCCCAAGCCCTGCCCAGCTTCTAGCGTTCGCGCCCGGGAAGGAGCAGGCTGCGGGAGTGTGGGAGACGTGAGTGGTGCCTGACTGGTGCCTCAGCTCAGCCCTCGCCTTCCCTTCGGACCTAGGAGCCAGGCGTCCTTGCAGAGGGCTTAGGGGCTGGGGGTGTGCACACTGCCAAAGCCTCCCGCGGGGAGAGCTCTTTCCGAGGGAAAGGAAGCGCCCCAGGCTGCATTCCCAAGCTGGTGCTTCCCCGCCCAGACTAAGCGCCGCACGGAGGGAATCAGGGTCCCGGTGCCCCTGGCTTGGGGAGGCAGCTCCACAGCCAGAGTGTTGCTCCGTTTGTGCCCAGAAAGCGCCTGCCAGACCGGGCCTTCCCTGGAGCTGTCCTCCCGCCTAGAGGCAGGTGGATGTGCTGTGCGGGCTTCCCCTGTGCGTTTGGGCTCCCTAGCACAGCCGCAGCGCAGGGGAACCAGCCCATGATCAGTGAGCTCCGGGCAGTACTTTGGTCCCAGGTTTGGAGCCCAATGCCCGGAACGCGGGAGAGAAGAGGCTGGCTGCCGGCGGGTGCTTGCAAGCCTGTACTGGGAAGGACCGAGTGAGCTTCCACACCGGCGGAGCTCCAGCTCTGCGCCCAGGCGCGATAGCACAGAGCCCCGGCCGAGAGGCTGCTCTGTGCTGGGCGAGCCTCCCCAAGCCCTGCCCAGCTTCTAGCGTTCGCGCCCGGGAAGGAGCAGGCTGCGGGAGTGTGGGAGACGTGAGTGGTGCCTGACTGGTGCCTCAGCTCAGCTCTCGCCTTCCCTTCGGACCTAGGAGCCAGGCGTCCTTGCAGAGGGCTTAGGGGCTGGGGGTGTGCACACTGCCAAAGCCTCCCGCGGGGAGAGCTCTTTCCGAGGGAAAGGAAGCGCCCCAGGCTGCATTCCCAAGCTGGTGCTTCCCCGCCCAGACTAAGCGCCGCACGGAGGGAATCAGGGTCCCGGTGCCCCTGGCTTGGGGAGGCAGCTCCACAGCCAGAGTGTTGCTCCGTTTGTGCCCAGAAAGCGCCTGCCAGACCGGGCCTTCCCTGGAGCTGTCCTCCCGCCTAGAGGCAGGTGGATGTGCTGTGCGGGCTTCCCCTGTGCGTTTGGGCTCCCTAGCACAGCCGCAGCGCAGGGGAACCAGCCCATGATCAGTGAGCTCCGGGCAGTACTTTGGTCCCAGGTTTGGAGCCCAATGCCCGGAACGCGGGAGAGAAGAGGCTGGCTGCCGGCGGGTGCTTGCAAGCCTGTACTGGGAAGGACCGAGTGAGCTTCCACACCGGCGGAGCTCCAGCTCTGCGCCCAGGCGCGATAGCACAGAGCCCCGGCCGAGAGGCTGCTCTGTGCTGGGCGAGCCTCCCCAAGCCCTGCCCAGCTTCTAGCGTTCGCGCCCGGGAAGGAGCAGGCTGCGGGAGTGTGGGAGACGTGAGTGGTGCCTGACTGGTGCCTCAGCTCAGCCCTCGCCTTCCCTTCGGACCTAGGAGCCAGGCGTCCTTGCAGAGGGCTTAGGGGCTGGGGGTGTGCACACTGCCAAAGCCTCCCGCGGGGAGAGCTCTTTCCGAGGGAAAGGAAGCGCCCCAGGCTGCATTCCCAAGCTGGTGCTTCCCCGCCCAGACTAAGCGCCGCACGGAGGGAATCAGGGTCCCGGTGCCCCTGGCTTGGGGAGGCAGCTCCACAGCCAGAGTGTTGCTCCGTTTGTGCCCAGAAAGCGCCTGCCAGACCGGGCCTTCCCTGGAGCTGTCCTCCCGCCTAGAGGCAGGTGGATGTGCTGTGCGGGCTTCCCCTGTGCGTTTGGGCTCCCTAGCACAGCCGCAGCGCAGGGGAACCAGCCCATGATCAGTGAGCTCCGGGCAGTACTTTGGTCCCAGGTTTGGAGCCCAATGCCCGGAACGCGGGAGAGAAGAGGCTGGCTGCCGGCGGGTGCTTGCAAGCCTGTACTGGGAAGGACCGAGTGAGCTTCCACACCGGCGGAGCTCCAGCTCTGCGCCCAGGCGCGATAGCACAGAGCCCCGGCCGAGAGGCTGCTCTGTGCTGGGCGAGCCTCCCCAAGCCCTGCCCAGCTTCTAGCGTTCGCGCCCGGGAAGGAGCAGGCTGCGGGAGTGTGGGAGACGTGAGTGGTGCCTGACTGGTGCCTCAGCTCAGCCCTCGCCTTCCCTTCGGACCTAGGAGCCAGGCGTCCTTGCAGAGGGCTTAGGGGCTGGGGGTGTGCACACTGCCAAAGCCTCCCGCGGGGAGAGCTCTTTCCGAGGGAAAGGAAGCGCCCCAGGCTGCATTCCCAAGCTGGTGCTTCCCCGCCCAGACTAAGCGCCGCACGGAGGGAATCAGGGTCCCGGTGCCCCTGGCTTGGGGAGGCAGCTCCACAGCCAGAGTGTTGCTCCGTTTGTGCCCAGAAAGCGCCTGCCAGACCGGGCCTTCCCTGGAGCTGTCCTCCCGCCTAGAGGCAGGTGGATGTGCTGTGCGGGCTTCCCCTGTGCGTTTGGGCTCCCTAGCACAGCCGCAGCGCAGGGGAACCAGCCCATGATCAGTGAGCTCCGGGCAGTACTTTGGTCCCAGGTTTGGAGCCCAATGCCCGGAACGCGGGAGAGAAGAGGCTGGCTGCCGGCGGGTGCTTGCAAGCCTGTACTGGGAAGGACCGAGTGAGCTTCCACACCGGCGGAGCTCCAGCTCTGCGCCCAGGCGCGATAGCACAGAGCCCCGGCCGAGAGGCTGCTCTGTGCTGGGCGAGCCTCCCCAAGCCCTGCCCAGCTTCTAGCGTTCGCGCCCGGGAAGGAGCAGGCTGCGGGAGTGTGGGAGACGTGAGTGGTGCCTGACTGGTGCCTCAGCTCAGCCCTCGCCTTCCCTTCGGACCTAGGAGCCAGGCGTCCTTGCAGAGGGCTTAGGGGCTGGGGGTGTGCACACTGCCAAAGCCTCCCGCGGGGAGAGCTCTTTCCGAGGGAAAGGAAGCGCCCCAGGCTGCATTCCCAAGCTGGTGCTTCCCCGCCCAGACTAAGCGCCGCACGGAGGGAATCAGGGTCCCGGTGCCCCTGGCTTGGGGAGGCAGCTCCACAGCCAGAGTGTTGCTCCGTTTGTGCCCAGAAAGCGCCTGCCAGACCGGGCCTTCCCTGGAGCTGTCCTCCCGCCTAGAGGCAGGTGGATGTGCTGTGCGGGCTTCCCCTGTGCGTTTGGGCTCCCTAGCACAGCCGCAGCGCAGGGGAACCAGCCCATGATCAGTGAGCTCCGGGCAGTACTTTGGTCCCAGGTTTGGAGCCCAATGCCCGGAACGCGGGAGAGAAGAGGCTGGCTGCCGGCGGGTGCTTGCAAGCCTGTACTGGGAAGGACCGAGTGAGCTTCCACACCGGCGGAGCTCCAGCTCTGCGCCCAGGCGCGATAGCACAGAGCCCCGGCCGAGAGGCTGCTCTGTGCTGGGCGAGCCTCCCCAAGCCCTGCCCAGCTTCTAGCGTTCGCGCCCGGGAAGGAGCAGGCTGCGGGAGTGTGGGAGACGTGAGTGGTGCCTGACTGGTGCCTCAGCTCAGCCCTCGCCTTCCCTTCGGACCTAGGAGCCAGGCGTCCTTGCAGAGGGCTTAGGGGCTGGGGGTGTGCACACTGCCAAAGCCTCCCGCGGGGAGAGCTCTTTCCGAGGGAAAGGAAGCGCCCCAGGCTGCATTCCCAAGCTGGTGCTTCCCCGCCCAGACTAAGCGCCGCACGGAGGGAATCAGGGTCCCGGTGCCCCTGGCTTGGGGAGGCAGCTCCACAGCCAGAGTGTTGCTCCGTTTGTGCCCAGAAAGCGCCTGCCAGACCGGGCCTTCCCTGGAGCTGTCCTCCCGCCTAGAGGCAGGTGGATGTGCTGTGCGGGCTTCCCCTGTGCGTTTGGGCTCCCTAGCACAGCCGCAGCGCAGGGGAACCAGCCCATGATCAGTGAGCTCCGGGCAGTACTTTGGTCCCAGGTTTGGAGCCCAATGCCCGGAACGCGGGAGAGAAGAGGCTGGCTGCCGGCGGGTGCTTGCAAGCCTGTACTGGGAAGGACCGAGTGAGCTTCCACACCGGCGGAGCTCCAGCTCTGCGCCCAGGCGCGATAGCACAGAGCCCCGGCCGAGAGGCTGCTCTGTGCTGGGCGAGCCTCCCCAAGCCCTGCCCAGCTTCTAGCGTTCGCGCCCGGGAAGGAGCAGGCTGCGGGAGTGTGGGAGACGTGAGTGGTGCCTGACTGGTGCCTCAGCTCAGCCCTCGCCTTCCCTTCGGACCTAGGAGCCAGGCGTCCTTGCAGAGGGCTTAGGGGCTGGGGGTGTGCACACTGCCAAAGCCTCCCGCGGGGAGAGCTCTTTCCGAGGGAAAGGAAGCGCCCCAGGCTGCATTCCCAAGCTGGTGCTTCCCCGCCCAGACTAAGCGCCGCACGGAGGGAATCAGGGTCCCGGTGCCCCTGGCTTGGGGAGGCAGCTCCACAGCCAGAGTGTTGCTCCGTGTGTGCCCAGAAAGCGCCTGCCAGACCGGGCCTTCCCTGGAGCTGTCCTCCCGCCTAGAGGCAGGTGGATGTGCTGTGCGGGCTTCCCTGTGCGTTTGGGCTCCCTAGCACAGCCGCAGCGCAGGGGAACCAGCCCATGATCAGTGAGCTCCGGGCAGTACTTTGGTCCCAGGTTTGGAGCCCAATGCCCGGAACGCGGGAGAGAAGAGGCTGGCTGCCGGCGGGTGCTTGCAAGCCTGTACTGGGAAGGACCGAGTGAGCTTCCACACCGGCGGAGCTCCAGCTCTGCGCCCAGGCGCGATAGCACAGAGCCCCGGCCGAGAGGCTGCTCTGTGCTGGGCGAGCCTCCCCAGGCCCTGCCCAGCTTCTAGCGTTCGCGCCCGGGAAGGAGCAGGCTGCGGGAGTGTGGGAGACGTGAGTGGTGCCTGACTGGTGCCTCAGCTCAGCCCTCGCCTTCCCTTCGGACCTAGGAGCCAGGCGTCCTTGCAGAGGGCTTAGGGGCTGGGGGTGTGCACACTGCCAAAGCCTCCCGCGGGGAGAGCTCTTTCCGAGGGAAAGGAAGCGCCCCAGGCTGCATTCCCAAGCTGGTGCTTCCCCGCCCAGACTAAGCGCCGCACGGGGGGAATCAGGGTCCCGGTGCCCCTGGCTTGGGGAGGCAGCTCCACAGCCAGAGTGTTGCTCCGTTTGTGCCCAGAAAGCGCCTGCCAGACCGGGCCTTCCCTGGAGCTGTCCTCCCGCCTAGAGGCAGGTGGATGTGCTGTGCGGGCTTCCCTGTGCGTTTGGGCTCCCCAGCACAGCCGCAGCGCAGGGGAACCAGCCCATGATCAGTGAGCTCCGGGCAGTACTTTGGTCCCAGGTTTGGAGCCCAATGCCCGGAACGCGGGAGAGAAGAGGCTGGCTGCCGGCGGGTGCTTGCAAGCCTGTACTGGGAAGGACCGAGTGAGCTTCCACACCGGCGGAGCTCCAGCTCTGCGCCCAGGCGCGATAGCACAGAGCCCCGGCCGAGAGGCTGCTCTGTGCTGGGCGAGCCTCCCCAAGCCCTGCCCAGCTTCTAGCGTTCGCGCCCGGGAAGGAGCAGGCTGCGGGAGTGTGGGAGACGTGAGTGGTGCCTGACTGGTGCCTCAGCTCAGCCCTCGCCTTCCCTTCGGACCTAGGAGCCAGGCGTCCTTGCAGAGGGCTTAGGGGCTGGGGGTGTGCACACTGCCAAAGCCTCCCGCGGGGAGAGCTCTTTCCGAGGGAAAGGAAGCGCCCCAGGCTGCATTCCCAAGCTGGTGCTTCCCCGCCCAGACTAAGCGCCGCACGGAGGGAATCAGGGTCCCGGTGCCCCTGGCTTGGGGAGGCAGCTCCACAGCCAGAGTGTTGCTCCGTTTGTGCCCAGAAAGCGCCTGCCAGACCGGGCCTTCCCTGGAGCTGTCCTCCCGCCTAGAGGCAGGTGGATGTGCTGTGCGGGCTTCCCCTGTGCGTTTGGGCTCCCTAGCACAGCCGCAGCGCAGGGGAACCAGCCCATGATCAGTGAGCTCCGGGCAGTACTTTGGTCCCAGGTTTGGAGCCCAATGCCCGGAACGCGGGAGAGAAGAGGCTGGCTGCCGGCGGGTGCTTGCAAGCCTGTACTGGGAAGGACCGAGTGAGCTTCCACACCGGCGGAGCTCCAGCTCTGCGCCCAGGCGCGATAGCACAGAGCCCCGGCCGAGAGGCTGCTCTGTGCTGGGCGAGCCTCCCCAAGCCCTGCCCAGCTTCTAGCGTTCGCGCCCGGGAAGGAGCAGGCTGCGGGAGTGTGGGAGACGTGAGTGGTGCCTGACTGGTGCCTCAGCTCAGCCCTCGCCTTCCCTTCGGACCTAGGAGCCAGGCGTCCTTGCAGAGGGCTTAGGGGCTGGGGGTGTGCACACTGCCAAAGCCTCCCGCGGGGAGAGCTCTTTCCGAGGGAAAGGAAGCGCCCCAGGCTGCATTCCCAAGCTGGTGCTTCCCCGCCCAGACTAAGCGCCGCACGGAGGGAATCAGGGTCCCGGTGCCCCTGGCTTGGGGAGGCAGCTCCACAGCCAGAGTGTTGCTCCGTTTGTGCCCAGAAAGCGCCTGCCAGACCGGGCCTTCCCTGGAGCTGTCCTCCCGCCTAGAGGCAGGTGGATGTGCTGTGCGGGCTTCCCCTGTGCGTTTGGGCTCCCTAGCACAGCCGCAGCGCAGGGGAACCAGCCCATGATCAGTGAGCTCCGGGCAGTACTTTGGTCCCAGGTTTGGAGCCCAATGCCCGGAACGCGGGAGAGAAGAGGCTGGCTGCCGGCGGGTGCTTGCAAGCCTGTACTGGGAAGGACCGAGTGAGCTTCCACACCGGCGGAGCTCCAGCTCTGCGCCCAGGCGCGATAGCACAGAGCCCCGGCCGAGAGGCTGCTCTGTGCTGGGCGAGCCTCCCCAAGCCCTGCCCAGCTTCTAGCGTTCGCGCCCGGGAAGGAGCAGGCTGCGGGAGTGTGGGAGACGTGAGTGGTGCCTGACTGGTGCCTCAGCTCAGCCCTCGCCTTCCCTTCGGACCTAGGAGCCAGGCGTCCTTGCAGAGGGCTTAGGGGCTGGGGGTGTGCACACTGCCAAAGCCTCCCGCGGGGAGAGCTCTTTCCGAGGGAAAGGAAGCGCCCCAGGCTGCATTCCCAAGCTGGTGCTTCCCCGCCCAGACTAAGCGCCGCACGGAGGGAATCAGGGTCCCGGTGCCCCTGGCTTGGGGAGGCAGCTCCACAGCCAGAGTGTTGCTCCGTTTGTGCCCAGAAAGCGCCTGCCAGACCGGGCCTTCCCTGGAGCTGTCCTCCCGCCTAGAGGCAGGTGGATGTGCTGTGCGGGCTTCCCCTGTGCGTTTGGGCTCCCTAGCACAGCCGCAGCGCAGGGGAACCAGCCCATGATCAGTGAGCTCCGGGCAGTACTTTGGTCCCAGGTTTGGAGCCCAATGCCCGGAACGCGGGAGAGAAGAGGCTGGCTGCCGGCGGGTGCTTGCAAGCCTGTACTGGGAAGGACCGAGTGAGCTTCCACACCGGCGGAGCTCCAGCTCTGCGCCCAGGCGCGATAGCACAGAGCCCCGGCCGAGAGGCTGCTCTGTGCTGGGCGAGCCTCCCCAAGCCCTGCCCAGCTTCTAGCGTTCGCGCCCGGGAAGGAGCAGGCTGCGGGAGTGTGGGAGACGTGAGTGGTGCCTGACTGGTGCCTCAGCTCAGCTCTCGCCTTCCCTTCGGACCTAGGAGCCAGGCGTCCTTGCAGAGGGCTTAGGGGCTGGGGGTGTGCACACTGCCAAAGCCTCCCGCGGGGAGAGCTCTTTCCGAGGGAAAGGAAGCGCCCCAGGCTGCATTCCCAAGCTGGTGCTTCCCCGCCCAGACTAAGCGCCGCACGGAGGGAATCAGGGTCCCGGTGCCCCTGGCTTGGGGAGGCAGCTCCACAGCCAGAGTGTTGCTCCGTTTGTGCCCAGAAAGCGCCTGCCAGACCGGGCCTTCCCTGGAGCTGTCCTCCCGCCTAGAGGCAGGTGGATGTGCTGTGCGGGCTTCCCCTGTGCGTTTGGGCTCCCTAGCACAGCCGCAGCGCAGGGGAACCAGCCCATGATCAGTGAGCTCCGGGCAGTACTTTGGTCCCAGGTTTGGAGCCCAATGCCCGGAACGCGGGAGAGAAGAGGCTGGCTGCCGGCGGGTGCTTGCAAGCCTGTACTGGGAAGGACCGAGTGAGCTTCCACACCGGCGGAGCTCCAGCTCTGCGCCCAGGCGCGATAGCACAGAGCCCCGGCCGAGAGGCTGCTCTGTGCTGGGCGAGCCTCCCCAAGCCCTGCCCAGCTTCTAGCGTTCGCGCCCGGGAAGGAGCAGGCTGCGGGAGTGTGGGAGACGTGAGTGGTGCCTGACTGGTGCCTCAGCTCAGCCCTCGCCTTCCCTTCGGACCTAGGAGCCAGGCGTCCTTGCAGAGGGCTTAGGGGCTGGGGGTGTGCACACTGCCAAAGCCTCCCGCGGGGAGAGCTCTTTCCGAGGGAAAGGAAGCGCCCCAGGCTGCATTCCCAAGCTGGTGCTTCCCCGCCCAGACTAAGCGCCGCACGGAGGGAATCAGGGTCCCGGTGCCCCTGGCTTGGGGAGGCAGCTCCACAGCCAGAGTGTTGCTCCGTTTGTGCCCAGAAAGCGCCTGCCAGACCGGGCCTTCCCTGGAGCTGTCCTCCCGCCTAGAGGCAGGTGGATGTGCTGTGCGGGCTTCCCCTGTGCGTTTGGGCTCCCTAGCACAGCCGCAGCGCAGGGGAACCAGCCCATGATCAGTGAGCTCCGGGCAGTACTTTGGTCCCAGGTTTGGAGCCCAATGCCCGGAACGCGGGAGAGAAGAGGCTGGCTGCCGGCGGGTGCTTGCAAGCCTGTACTGGGAAGGACCGAGTGAGCTTCCACACCGGCGGAGCTCCAGCTCTGCGCCCAGGCGCGATAGCACAGAGCCCCGGCCGAGAGGCTGCTCTGTGCTGGGCGAGCCTCCCCAAGCCCTGCCCAGCTTCTAGCGTTCGCGCCCGGGAAGGAGCAGGCTGCGGGAGTGTGGGAGACGTGAGTGGTGCCTGACTGGTGCCTCAGCTCAGCCCTCGCCTTCCCTTCGGACCTAGGAGCCAGGCGTCCTTGCAGAGGGCTTAGGGGCTGGGGGTGTGCACACTGCCAAAGCCTCCCGCGGGGAGAGCTCTTTCCGAGGGAAAGGAAGCGCCCCAGGCTGCATTCCCAAGCTGGTGCTTCCCCGCCCAGACTAAGCGCCGCACGGAGGGAATCAGGGTCCCGGTGCCCCTGGCTTGGGGAGGCAGCTCCACAGCCAGAGTGTTGCTCCGTTTGTGCCCAGAAAGCGCCTGCCAGACCGGGCCTTCCCTGGAGCTGTCCTCCCGCCTAGAGGCAGGTGGATGTGCTGTGCGGGCTTCCCCTGTGCGTTTGGGCTCCCTAGCACAGCCGCAGCGCAGGGGAACCAGCCCATGATCAGTGAGCTCCGGGCAGTACTTTGGTCCCAGGTTTGGAGCCCAATGCCCGGAACGCGGGAGAGAAGAGGCTGGCTGCCGGCGGGTGCTTGCAAGCCTGTACTGGGAAGGACCGAGTGAGCTTCCACACCGGCGGAGCTCCAGCTCTGCGCCCAGGCGCGATAGCACAGAGCCCCGGCCGAGAGGCTGCTCTGTGCTGGGCGAGCCTCCCCAAGCCCTGCCCAGCTTCTAGCGTTCGCGCCCGGGAAGGAGCAGGCTGCGGGAGTGTGGGAGACGTGAGTGGTGCCTGACTGGTGCCTCAGCTCAGCCCTCGCCTTCCCTTCGGACCTAGGAGCCAGGCGTCCTTGCAGAGGGCTTAGGGGCTGGGGTGTGCACACTGCCAAAGCCTCCCGCGGGGAGAGCTCTTTCCGAGGGAAAGGAAGCGCCCCAGGCTGCATTCCCAAGCTGGTGCTTCCCCGCCCAGACTAAGCGCCGCACGGAGGGAATCAGGGTCCCGGTGCCCCTGGCTTGGGGAGGCAGCTCCACAGCCAGAGTGTTGCTCCGTTTGTGCCCAGAAAGCGCCTGCCAGACCGGGCCTTCCCTGGAGCTGTCCTCCCGCCTAGAGGCAGGTGGATGTGCTGTGCGGGCTTCCCCTGTGCGTTTGGGCTCCCTAGCACAGCCGCAGCGCAGGGGAACCAGCCCATGATCAGTGAGCTCCGGGCAGTACTTTGGTCCCAGGTTTGGAGCCCAATGCCCCGAACGCGGGAGAGAAGAGGCTGGCTGCCGGCGGGTGCTTGCAAGCCTGTACTGGGAAGGACCGAGTGAGCTTCCACACCGGCGGAGCCCAGCTCTGCGCCCAGGCGCGATAGCACAGAGCCCCGGCCGAGAGGCTGCTCTGTGCTGGGCGAGCCTCCCCAAGCCCTGCCCAGCTTGTAGCGTTCGCGCCCGGGAAGGAGCAGGCTGCGGGAGTGTGGGAGACGTGAGTGGTGCCTGACTGGTGCCTCAGCTCAGCCCTCGCCTTCCCTTCGGACCTAGGAGCCAGGCGTCCTTGCAGAGGGCTTAGGGGCTGGGGGTGTGCACACTGCCAAAGCCTCCCGCGGGGAGAGCTCTTTCCGAGGGAAAGGAAGCGCCCCAGGCTGCATTCCCAAGCTGGTGCTTCCCCGCCCAGACTAAGCGCCGCACGGAGGGAATCAGGGTCCCGGTGCCCCTGGCTTGGGGAGGCAGCTCCACAGCCAGAGTGTTGCTCCGTTTGTGCCCAGAAAGCGCCTGCCAGCCGGGCCTTCCCTTGAGCTGTCCTCCCGCCTAGAGGCAGGTGGATGTGCTGGGCGGGCTTCCCCTGTGCGTTTGGGCTCCCTAGCACAGCCGCAGCGCAGGGGAACCAGCCCATGATCAGTGAGCTCCGGGCAGTACTTTGGTCCCAGGTTTGGAGCCCAATGCCCGGAACGCGGGAGAGAAGAGGCTGGCTGCCGGCGGGTGCTTGCAAGCCTGTACTGGGAAGGACCGAGTGAGCTTCCACACCGGCGGAGCTCCAGCTCTGCGCCCAGGCGCGATAGCACAGAGCCCCGGCCGAGAGGCTGCTCTGTGCTGGGCGAGCCTCCCCAAGCCCTGCCCAGCTTCTAGCGTTCGTGCCCGGGAAGGAGCAGGCTGCGGGAGTGTGGGAGACGTGAGTGGTGCCTGACTGGTGCCTCAGCTCAGCCCTTCCCTTCGGACCTAGGAGCCAGGCGTCCTTGCAGAGGGCTTAGGGGCTGGGAGCACAACTGGGACCGCCCCCCGCGGCCACGACCCGATTCCCGAGGCCGCCCCGGGCGCGCCCCAGGCTGCCCATTCACCACGGGCTCCCGGTGAGCCCCGCCCCCACGCCCGGTTCCAGGAGAGCCTCTGGGACCCGCTCCCGCCGCCCGGTGAAACGGGAGGACAATCCATCCAGCCCACAGAGGCAATCCAAGCTGTCTAGAATTCAGGGATCCAACGAGGACTACGGAAAGGAAAGATGACCTGACCTAGGAGGGCCATGATATTCTATAGAACCGGACAAAGTTGGTTTCCAAGGAAACTTGATTCCTTGGAACCCGGAAAGCTGGTTCTTTTCATGCAATTCCAAACCATGAGCTCCTTCCCAAAGCCTGCCTGGTTGCCAGCCCCACCCCCACTCCCCAGAAACGGCTCAAAGAAATCTTTTCCATCTCAGGCGGAAAACTGGAAGATGTCTTGTCTTGTCTGTCTGGATTGATGTATGTGTCAGTGTGAGCCTTGTGATTTTTGATAATAGTGCTCAAGTTCTGAGTTCTTATTTCAATGGTCTCAAGACAAGGCAGCCCTTGCCAACCCAACTGCTTCCAATACAAGAAAACTTTGACCTCAGGGAATGTCAGAGTCCCGTGAACTGGGAACTAGTCAATATTAAATATCTAGTAGTTTTGTTTTTGCTCCTCTACTGTAGACATGTCTAAGAGTCATCAACATGAAGCACAAAATGTTCATAGTGCCTCGGTTTGTTCTAAGGTAAAAATTGCTATATCGTTCTATCTGTCACAAGCTTGTCAACAAGAAAGTACCTCGAAAGAAGAGGAACAGAACGAAAAATTAAATGTGATATGAGCTTTTAGATAAACTGTGAACACTAATTACACTCGAAAATATCTGCCTATGAGAGTCTTGATTGAAGGCAGAGGAGAAGGGGGACGACAGAGGCTAAGATGGTTGGATGGCATCACTGATTCGATGGACATGAGTTTGAGCAAGCCCCTGGAGTTGGTGATGGACACGGAAGCCCGGCGTCCTGCAGGCCACGGGGTCCCAAAGAGTCAGACACGACTGAGCCACTGAACGGAACTGAACTTACAATCGTTTCTCCAGGTGTTTTGGTTACCCGAGTTTCTATCCTGTGCTAAAATAAGTGACGACAGTGCACTGAAGAGCTGGGTCATTTAAATAAATTAAAGTTCTGAAACATTCACGCCTTGAAAGGACCTCCCTTTACACAGAAACAAGAGAGATTTTTGACTATCCAATAATAGTGTCTGGCACCATCCTGACATGTGAAACGTAAGAAAGCAATTTGTTTTTGTTTGGTTTGGTTCTGATCTAGGGTGTGTGTGTGTGTGTGTGTGTGTGTGTGTGTGTGTGTGTGTGCGTGCGTGCGGGGGAGGGGGGGCCGCTACTATCACTGATAGGTATGTTCACCAATCTGTCGAATGCCAATATAAAAGTCAGTTCTTGGTTGCTGAAGGGAAATGCATGACTTGGTATTAAAAGAAGGTATGTGGAATGAAATCGCATTTTCTGAAGGAAAACGATGTCGTTCTTTCTTCCAGGTGGCAGTTTCAGGATGGGAGAAGCAAAGGAATGGGTACAGAATGGGATAAGGAGGTTGTAGGGAAAGTGGACCCCCAGAAAAGAGTGTTGTGCCTAGCACAAGGTTTCTTGAGAGGTTGAACTGCCTTTGCCAATGGATTTTAAGTTTCTTCACCTCTTCCGTGATCTCCTCTAGGTTGACCTAGAACAGAAATCTTTTGTTAGCTCTGGCTAAGTGGAGAAGTATTGCTTCACGGTGACTTGTGTGATCCTACCTGACTGTTCTAAACCCTTTTGATATCTATGCACTGCTGCTGCTGCTGCTGCTGCTGCTGCTGCTGCGAAGTCGTTTCAGTCGTGTCCGAGTCTGTGTGACCCCATGGACGGCAGCCCACCAGGCCCCGCAGTCCCTGGGGTTCTCCAGGCAAGAACACTGGAGTGGGTTGCCATGTCCTCCTCCAATGCATGAAAGTGAAATGTGAAAGTGAAGTCGCTCAGTCGTGCCCGACTCTGAGCGACCCCATGGACTGCAGCCTACCAGGCTCTTGGGTCCATGAGATTTTCCAGGCAAGAGTACTGGAGTGGGGTGCCATTGCCTTCTCCCATATCTATTCACAAGCCTGCCTAAATCATTGACTTCTAGCCACCTTTGGGATGCCAATGACCACCCACCCTTACCAGGCCGCAGAGGAGAGAAAACACTTACCACAGGAGGTCCGGGTAAGGAACAAGGAACTAACAAGCTCCCACCAACCAGGATTCTGCAGAGGTCAACAAGAGGTCAGCAAGAGATGGGAGACTGCAGTCCAGAGGTCCTAGCAACTTCCAGCGAGCAGCAAAGACCCAGCATAGTCAAAACGAATTCAATGTTACCCAAAACAAATAAATCAACGGACAGAAGTTCTTGGAACACATGACTGAGGTTAGGGGTGAGGCAGTACATGTATGTGCCAGGATACTCTTAAAGTATACTCTTAACATAGATGAGGAGAACAAGGTAGGAGGAAAACTTACTGTTTGGTTCAGGTCGCTTCTGAGCCTTTTGGGGGAACCGACCTGAAGCCAGAGTCTAGCCGAAATACACAGGCTTTGAACATCGCTGAAGACCAACATTTCCTAAGGAAAAAACGCATTGCTTAGCTCAAGGTTTGTCTGGGAAATTCTTACACATCAGGAGATGGCTCCGAGGTGGATTTCTACAAAGAACATCCATGCAAAGGACAAGCCTGCACAGCTCTGTGCACATCTGCCCCCCCCCCCACAGCCAGCAGCATTTCCAAGTGACCTCCTAAGGCCTTCGCCAAACTACAGGGGCACCTCTGGGCTTCCTGTTTCCCTCATTTTCGGAATCTTTTCTAAAAAAAAAGAAAAACAAAAAACAAATTAAAAAAAAACAAAAACAAAAAAACCCGCACATTTCTTCGTAGAATGCCACAGTGGAAGGAAAACAGGCCTTCAATATTAAGACCTAAATTTGCAAAAACTTGGAGCTTGGTGTTTTGTTTTGTTTTGTTTTGTTTTGTTTGAATCAAACCACCACATCATTGAAAATTTTTACACGTTCTAATTATTCGGTTCCAAAACACCAAACTTGTACTGCACACGGTCCCCATGGAAAGGCCCCCTCAGCAGGACAGCCACAGATGCTGCCATGAAAGGGCAGCAGGGTGCCCTCCTCCCTTGTGTGCTGCCTGGGCGGCCACCGGGTTTTGAAACCCATGCACCCTACTAAGTTTCTAGGGTGCAATTCGTGGACCCTTCCCTTTCCCATCCCAGCAGGTGGTCAAGGGCCCGCTGGCCTCCAAAGTGCCAGAAGCAGGGCTGGGCCAGCCGGCCAGAGTTCAGGGTTCTGGCCCTTGGACTTGCAGCGGACACTAGGCTGCTTGGGAAAACCGCGCGGCTCTGACCTTTCAGCAAAGGGGTGGAGCGGTCAAGGCCTTGAGCCCAAAGGCGAGGCCTTTCTGCGACCGCCAGGTTGTGCCAACAGAGGGCGGACTACGTGGTTCCCTGCTCCACGCAGTCCCAGTTCCCTGACCTGTGGTCCGCACCCCTCCGCCGCGCCCACTGGATGCCGACCCTTGGGGACCCAGGAGCGCACGCAATGGGCGTTCCCAGCCGCCATGGCGACCCCCGAGAGGACAACGGGGAACCCCTCCCCCATCCCCGCCACGACCCGATTCCCGACCCGCGCCGCCGGGCTTCGCCCCGCCCCGGGCGCGCTCCCGGTGCGCTGCCCACCTTCACCACGGGCTCCCGGTGAGCCCCGCCCCCACGCCCGGTTCCAGGAGAGCCTCTGGGACCTCGCTCCCGCCGCCCGGTGAAACGGGAGGACAATCCATCCAGCCCGCAGAGGCAATCCAAGCTGTCTAGAATTCAGGGATCCAACGAGGGCTACGGAAAGGAAAGATGACCTGACCTAGGAGGGCCATGATATTCTATAGAACCGGACAAAGTTGGTTTCCAAGGAAACTTGATTCCTTGGAACCCGGAAAGCTGGTTCTTTTCATATGCAATTCCAAGCCATGAGCTCCTTCCCAAAGCCTGCCTGGCCGCCAGCCCCACCCCCCACTCCCCCGAAAAAACGGCTCAAAGAAATCTTTTCCATCTCAGGCGGAAAACTGGAAGATGTCTTGTCTTGTCTGTCTGGATTGATGTATGTGTCAGTGTGAGCCTTGTGATTTTTGATAATAGTGCTCAAGTTCTGAGTTCTTATTTCAATGGTCTCAAGACAAGGCAGCCCTTGCCAACCCAACTGCTTCCAATACAAAAAACTTTGACCTCAGGGAATGTCAGAGTCCCGTGAACTGGGAACTAGTCAATATTAAATATCTAGTAGTTTTGTTTTTGCTCCTCTACTGTAGACATGTCTAAGAGTCATCAACATGAAGCACAAAATGTTCATAGTGCCTCGGTTTGTTCTAAGGTAAAAATTGCTATATCGTTCTATCTGTCACAAGCTTGTCAACAAGAAAGTACCTCGAAAGAACAGGAACAAAACGAAAAATTAAATGTGATATGAGCTTTTAGATAAACTGTGAACACTAATTACACTCGAAAATATCTGCCTATGAGAGTCTTGATTGAAGGCAGAGGAGAAGGGGACGACAGAGGCTAAGATGGTTGGATGGCATCACTGATTCGATGGACATGAGTTTGAGCAAGCCCCTGGAGTTGGTGATGGACACGGAAGCCCAGCGTCCTGCAGGCCACGGGGTCCCAAAGAGTCAGACACGACTGAGCCACTGAACGGAACTGAACTTACAATCGTTTCTCCAGGTGTTTTGGTTACCCGAGTTTCTCTCCTGTGCTAAACTAAGTGACGACAGTGTACTGAAGAGCTGGGTCATTTCCAAATAAATTAAAGTTCTGAAACATTCACGCCTTGAAAGGACCTCCCTTTTACACAGAAACAAAAGAGATTTTTGACTATCCAATAAGAGTGTCTGGCACCATCCTGACATGTGAAACGTAAGAAAGCAATTTTTTTTGTTTTGTTTGGTTCTGATCTTGGGTGTGTGTGTGTGTGTGTGTGTGTGTGTGTGTGTGCGTGCGTGCGGGGGAGGGGGGGGGCGCTACTATCACTGATAGGTATGTTCACCAATCTGTCGAATGCCAATATAAAAGTCAGTTCTTGGTTGCTGAAGGGAAATGTATGACTTGGTATTAAAAGAAGGTATGTGGAATGAAATCGCATTTTCTGAAGGAAAACGACGTCGTTCTTTCTTCCAGGTGGCAGTTTCAGGATGGGAGAAGCAAAGGAATGGGTACAGAATGGGATCAGGAGGTTGTAGGGAAAGTGGACCCCCAGAAAAGAGTGTTGTGCCTAGCACAAGGTTTCTTGAGAGGTTGAACTGCCTTTGCCAATGGATTTTAAGTTTCTTTACCTCTTCCGTGATCTCTTCTAGGTTGACCTAGAACAGAAATCTTTTGTTAGCTTTGGCTAAGTGGAGAAGTATTGCTTCACGGTGACTGGTGTGATCCTACCTGACTGTTCTAAACCCTTTTGATATCTATGCACTGCTGCTGCTGCTGCTGCTGCTGCTGAAGTCGTTTCAGTCGTGTCCGAGTCTGTGTGACCCCATGGACGGCAGCCCACCAGGCCCCGCAGTCCCTGGGGTTCTCTAGGCAAGAACACTGGAGTGGGTTGCCATGTCCTCCTCCAATGCATGAAAGTGCAATGTGAAAGTGAAGTCGCTCAGTCGTGTCCGACTCTGAGCGACCCCATGGACTGCAGCCTGCCAGGCTCTTCCGTCCATGAGATTTTCCAGGCAAGAGTACTGGAGTGGGGTGCCGTTGCCTTCTCCCATATCTATTCACAAGCCTGCCTAAATCATTGACTTCTAGCCACCTTTGGGATGCCAATGACCACCCACCCTTACCAGGCCGCAGAGGAGAGAAAACACTTACCACAGGAGGTCCGGGTAAGGAACAAGGAACTAACAAGCTCCCACCAACCAGGATTCTGCAGAGGTCAACAAGAGGTCAGCAAGAGATGGGAGACTGCAGTCCAGAGGTCCTAGCAACTTCCAGCGAGCAGCAAAGACCCAGCATAGTCAAAACGAATTCAATGTTACCCAAAACAAATAAATCAACGGACAGAAGTTCTTTGAACACATGACTGAGGTTAGGGGTGAGGCAGAACATGTATGTGCCAGGATACTCTTAAAGTACGAGAAAGCAGAGAAAGGAAAGACAACTCTCAAGCTGTCCAAAGTGATCAAAATGAATGAGTACACAGTTTGACCTGTGTACACTAGCAGATAAAAATCTGAAAAGGAATTTTAAAAAATTCCCTTTCAATACTGTCAACGTGAATCAAATGCTTTGCCACGGATGTCACGAGGATGCAAGACTGGCACACTGGAAATTCTACACCGTGGTTGAAAAAGATCCTGAATACATGGACAGATATTCCATAGCGATGGAGAGACTTAAGATGGCAATACCATGGAATGCATCTTCAATCTGAAATGAAGATTCGATATGACTTGATCGCTCAGAGCTTTTGTGTCATCAAGTGTTATGGAAGGATAAAGAGATCGAGAAAGCTGCTGACATAGACTTGGGGCGGGGTGGGGGGCAGTAAGAGTACCCCTTCGGGTCTTTAGCCCGATGTGATGCAGCCACTAGCAGTCTGCTAAGGAAACAAAGGCAGTGTCTCAGAGCATGACACCTGACCCCCTCACCCACGACATGCATTGAGATAACATGGGCAGCAGGTGAGTCATCCCGGGCTAAAAAATGATTGACATGAATCTTGAAGAAAGGCAGATTTCCAGGCAAATATGTCATTTCCTTAACATAGATGAGGAGAACAAGGTAGGAGGAAAACTTACTGTTTGGTTCAGGTCGCTTCTGAGCCTTTTGGGGGAACCGACCTGAAGCCAGAGTCTAGCCGAAATACACAGGCTTTGAACATCGCTGAAGACCAACATTTCCTAAGGAAAAAACGCATTGCTTAGCTCAAGGTTTGTCTGGGAAATTCTTACACATCAGGAGATGGCTCCGAGGTGGATTTCTACAAAGAACATCCATGCAAAGGACAAGCCTGCACAGCTCTGTGCACATCTGCCCCCCCCCCTCACAGCCAGCAGCATTTCCAAGTGACCTCCTAAGGCCTTCGCCAAACTACAGGGGCACCTCTGGGCTTCCTGTTTCCCTCATTTTTCGGAATCTTTTCTAAAAAAAAAAGAAAAACAAAAAACAAATTAAAAAAAAAAAAACCCGCACATTTCTTCGTACAATGCCACAGTGGAAGGAACACAGGCCTTCAATATTAAGACCTAAATTTGCAAAAAACTTGGAGCTTGGTGTTTTGTTTTGTTTTGTTTTGTTTTGTTTGAATCAAACCACCACATCATTGAAAATTTTTACACGTTCTAATTATTCGGTTCCAAAACACCAAACTTGTACTGCACACGGTCCCCATGGAAAGGCCCCTCAGCAGGACAGCCACAGATGCTGCCATGAAAGGGCAGCAGGGTGCCCTCCTCCCTTGTTTGCTGCCTGGGCGGCCACCGGGTTTTGAAACCCATGCACCCTACTAAGTTTCTAGGGTGCAATTAGTGGACCCTTCCCTTTCCCATCCCAGCAGGTGGTCAAGGGCCCGCTGGCCTCCAAAGTGCCAGAAGCAGGGCTGGGCCAGCCGGCCAGAGTTCAGGGTTCTGGCCCTTGGACTTGCAGCGGACACTAGGCTGCTTGGGAAAACCGCGCGGCTCTGACCTTTCAGCAAAGGGGTGGAGCGGTCAAGGCCTTGAGCCCAAAGGCGAGGCCTTTCTGCGACCGCCAGGTTGTGCCAACAGAGGGCGGACTACGTGGTTCCCTGCTCCACGCAGTCCCAGTTCCCTGACCTGTGGTCCGCACCCCTCCGCCGCGCCCACTGGATGCCGACCCTTGGGGACCCAGGAGCGCACGCAATGGGCGTTCCCAGCCGCCATGGCGACCCCCGAGAGGACAACGGCGAAGCCCTCCCCCAGCCCCGCCACGACCCGATTCCCGACCCGCGCCGCCCCGGGCGCGCTCCCGGTGCGCTGCCCACCTTCACCACGGGCTCCCGGTGAGCCCCGCCCCCACGCCCGGTTCCAGGAGAGCCTCTGGGACCTCGCTCCCGCCGCCCGGTGAAACGGGAGGACAATCCATCCAGCCCACAGAGGCAATCCAAGCTGTCTAGAGTTCAGGGATCCAACGAGGGCTACGGAAAGGAAAGATGACCTGACCTAGGAGGGCCATGATATTCTATAGAACCGGACAAAGTTGGTTTCCAAGGAAACTTGATTCCTTGGAACCCGGAAAGCTGGTTCTTTTCATATGCAATTTCAAACCATGAGCTCCTTCCCAAAGCCTGCCTGGCCGCCAGCCCCACCCCCACTCCCCGGAAAAAACGGCTCAAAGAAATCTTTTCCATCTCACGCGGAAAACTGGAAGATGTCTTGTCTTGTCTGTCTGGATTGATGTATGTGTCAGTGTGAGCCTTGTGATTTTTGATAATAGTGCTCAAGTTCTGAGTTCTTATTTCAATGGTCTCAAGACAAGGCAGCCCTTGCCAACCCAACTGCTTCCAATACAAAAAAACTTTGACCTCAGGGAATGTCAGAGTCCCGTGAACTGAGAACTAGTCAATATTAAATATCTAGTAGTTTTGTTTTTGCTCCTCTACTGTAGACATGTCTAAGAGTCATCAACATGAAGCACAAAATGTTCATAGTGCCTCGGTTTGTTCTAAGGTAAAAATTGCTATATCGTTCTATCTGTCACAAGCTTGTCAACAAGAAAGTACCTCGAAAGAACAGGAACAAAACGAAAAATTAAATGTGATATGAGCTTTTAGATAAACTGTGAACACTAATTACACTCTAAAATATCTGCCTATGAGAGTCTTGATTGAAGGCAGAGGAGAAGGGGACGACAGAGGCTAAGATGGTTGGATGGCATCACTGATTCGATGGACATGAGTTTGAGCAAGCCCCTGGAGTTGGTGATGGACACGGAAGCCCAGCGTCCTGCAGGCCACGGGGTCCCAAAGAGTCAGACACGACTGAGCCACTGAACTGAACTGAACATACAATCGTTTCTCCAGGTGTTTTGGTTACCCGAGTTTCTCTCCTGTGCTAAACTAAGTGACGACCGTGTACTGAAGAGCTGGGTCATTTCCAAATAAATTCAAGTTCTGAAACATTCACGCCTTGAAAGGACCTCCCTTTTACACAGAAACAAAAGAGATTTTTGACTATCCAATAAGAGTGTCTGGCACCATCCTGACATGTGAAACGTAAGAAAGCAATTTTTTTTGTTTTGTTTGGTTCTGATCTTGGGTGTGTGTGTGTGTGTGTGTGTGTGTGTGTGTGTGTGCGAGCGTGCGGGGGAGGGGAGGGGCGCTACTATCACTGATAGGTATGTTCACCAATCTGTCGAATGCCAATATAAAAGTCAGTTCTTGGTTGCTGAAGGGAAATGTATGACTTGGTATTAAAAGAAGGTATGTGGCATGAAATCGCATTTTCTGAAGGAAAACGACGTCGTTCTTTCTTCCAGGTGGCAGTTTCAGGATGGGAGAAGCAAAGGAATGGGCACAGAATGGGAACAGGAGGTTGTAGGGAAAGTGGACCCCCAAAAAAGAGTGTTGTGCCTAGCACAAGGTTTCTTGAGAGGTTGAACTGCCTTTGCTAATGAATTTTAAGTTTCTTTACCTCTTCCGTGATCTCTTCTAGATTGACCTAGAACAGAAATCTCTTGTTAGCTTTGGCTAAGTGGAGAAGTATTGCTTCACGGTGACTTGTGTGATCCTACCTGACTGTTCTAAACCCTTTTGATATCTATGCACTGCTGCTGCTGCTGCTGCTGCTGCTGCGAAGTCGTTTCAGTCGTGTCCGAGTCTGTGTGACCCCATGGACGGCAGCCCACCAGGCCCCGCAGTCCCTGGGGTTCTCTAGGCAAGAACACTGGAGTGGGTTGCCATGTCCTCCTCCAGTGCATGAAAGTGCAATGTGAAAGTGAAGTCGCTCAGTCGTGTCCGACTCTGAGCGACCCCATGGACTGCAGCCTGCCAGGCTCTTCCGTCCATGGGATTTTCCAGGCAAGAGTACTGGAGTGGGGTGCCGTTGCCTTCTCCCATATCTATTCACAAGCCTGCCTAAATCATTGACTTCTAGCCACCTTTGGGGTGCCAATGACCACCCACCCTTACCAGGCCGCAGAGGAGAGAAAACACTTACCACAGGAGGTCCGGGTAAGGAACAAGGAACTAACAAGCTCCCACCAACCAGGATTCTGCAGAGGTCAACAAGAGGTCAGCAAGAGATGGGAGACTGCAGTCCAGAGGTCCTAGCAACTTCCAGCGAGCAGCAAAGACCCAGCATAGTCCAAACGAATTCAATGTTACCAAAAACAAATAAATAAACGGACAGAAGTTCTTTGAACACATGACTGAGA
The DNA here is from genome assembly GCF_032452875.1 of Bos javanicus. Lineage (NCBI taxonomy): Eukaryota > Metazoa > Chordata > Mammalia > Artiodactyla > Bovidae > Bos > Bos javanicus. The sequence continues at coordinate 181,926 of NW_026893863.1, forward strand.
TTAGGGGTGAGGCGGAACATGTATGTGCCAGGATACTCTTAAAGTACGAGAAAGCAGAGAAAGGAAAGACAACTCTCAAGCTGTCCAAAGTGATCAAAATGAATGAGTACACAGTTTGACCTGTGTACACTAGCAGATAAAAATCTGAAAAGGAATTTTTAAAAAAATTCCCTTTCAATACTGTCAACATGAATCAAATGCTTTGCCACGGATGTCACGAGGATGCAAGACTGGCACACTGGAAATTCTACACCGTGGCTGAAAAAGATCCTGAATACATGGACAGATATTCCATAGCGATGGAGAGACTTAAGATGGCAATACCATGGAATGCATCTTCAATCTGAAATGAAGATTCGATATGACTTGATCGCTCAGAGCTTTTGTGTCATCAAGTGTTATGGAAGGATAAAAGAGATCGAGAAAGCTGCTGACATAGACTTGGGGCGGGGTGGGGGGGGCAGTAAGAGTACCCCCTTCGGGTCTTTAGCCCGATGTGATGCAGCCACTAGCAGTCTGCTAAGGAAACAAAGGCAGTGTCTCAGAGCATGACACCAGACCCCCTCACCCACGACATGCATTGAGATAACATGGGCAGCAGGTGAGTCATCCCGGGCTAAAAAATGATTGACATGAATCTTGAAGAAAGGCAGATTTCCAGGCAAATATGTCATTTCCTTAACATAGACGAGGAGAACAAGGTAGGAGGAAAACTTACTGTTTGGTTCAGGTCACTTCTGAGCCTTTTGGGGGAACCGACCTGAAGCCAGAGTCTAGCCGAAATACACAGGCTTTGAACATCGCTGAAGACCAACATTTCCTAAGGAAAAAACGCATTGCTTAGCTCGAGGTCTGTCTGGGAAATTCTTACACATCAGGAGATGGCTCCGAGGTGGATTTCTACAAAGAACATCCATGCAAAGGACAAGCCTGCACAGCTCTGTGCACATCTGCCCCCTCCCCCTCACAGCCAGCAGCATTTCCAAGTGACCTCCTAAGGCCTTCGCCAAACTACAGGGGCACCTCTGGGTTTCCTGTTTCCCTCATTTTTCGGAATCTTTTCTAAAAAAAAGAAAAACAAAAAACAAATTAAAAAAAAAAAAACCCGCACATTTCTTCGTAGAATGCCACAGTGGAAGGAAAACAGGCCTTCAATATTAAGACCTAAATTTGCAAAAACCTTGGAGCTTGGTGTTTTGGTTTGTTTTGTTTTGTTTGAATCAAACCACCACATCATTGAAAATTTTTACACGTTCTAATTATTCGGTTCCAAAACACCAAACTTGTACTGCACACGGTCCCCATGGAAAGACCCCCTCAGCAGGACAGCCACAGATGCTGCCATGAAAGGGCAGCAGGGTGCCCTCCTCCCTTGTTTTCTGCCTGGGCGGCCACCGGGTTTTGAAACCCATGCACCCTACTAAGTTTCTAGGGTGCAATTCGTGGACCCTTCCCTTTCCCATCCCAGCAGGTGGTCAAGGGCCCGCTGGCCTCCAAAGTGCCAGAAGCAGGGCTGGGCCAGCCGGCCAGAGTTCAGGGTTCTGGCCCTTGGACTTGCAGCGGACACTCGGCTGCTTGGGAAAACCGCGCGGCTCTGACCTTTCAGCAAAGGGGTGGAGCGGTCAAGGCCTTGAGCCCAAAGGCGAGGCCTTTCTGCGACCGCCAGGTTGTGCCAACAGAGGGCGGACTACGTGGTTCCCTGCTCCACGCAGTCCCAGTTCCCTGACCTGTGGTCCGCACCCCTCCGCCGCGCCCACTGGATGCCGACCCTTGGGGACCCAGGAGCGCACGCAATGGGCGTTCCCAGCCGCCATGGCGACCCCCGAGAGGACAACGGGGAACCCCTCCCCTACCCCCGCCAGGAGCCGACCCCCGCCCCGCGCCGCCCCGCCCCTGCCATGCTCCCGGTGCCTTCCCAGCCGCAGTGGGGATCCCCGGAGCACAACTGGGACCGACCCCCACCCACAGCGATCGGAGTCTCCACCCGCGCCGCCCGGGTTGACCCCGCCCCGGGTGCGCTCCCGGCGCGGGTCCAGCCCCAGTGGCGGCCTCCGAGAGCACAACCGGGATGCCCGCCCCCGCTCCGCCATGACCGGACCCCCGACCCCCGCCCCCCGCCCCCCGCCCCCCGCCGCCCGGGTTCACCCCGCCCCTGGTGCGATCCCAGCGCGTTTCCAGCAGCAGTGGCCACCCCCGGGAGCACAACTGGGACCGCCCCCCATCCCCGCCACGACCCGATTCCCGACCCGCGCCGCCCCGGGCGCGCTCCCGGTGCGCTGCCCACCTTCACCACGGGCTCCCGGTGAGCCCCGCCCCCACGCCCGCTTCCAGGAGAGCCTCTGGGACCTCGCTCCCGCCGCCCGGTGAAACGGGAGGACAATCCATCCAGCCCACAGAGGCAATCCAAGCTGTCTAGAATTCAGGGATCCAACGAGGACTACGGAAAGGAAAGATGACCTGACCTAGGAGGGCCATGATATTCTATAGAACCGGACAAAGTTGGTTTCCAAGGAAACTTGATTCCTTGGAACCCGGAAAGCTGGTTCTTTTCATATGCAATTCCAAACCATGAGCTCCTTCCCAAAGCCTGCCTGGCCGCCAGCCCCACCCCCACTCCCCAGAAAAAACGGCTCAAAGACATCTTTTCCATCTCAGGCGGAAAACTGGAAGATGTCTTGTCTTGTCTGTCTGGATTGATGTATGTGTCAGTGTGAGCCTTGTGATTTTTGATAATAGTGCTCAAGTTCTGAGTTCTTATTTCAATGGTCTCAAGACAAGGCAGCCCTTGCCAACCCAACTGCTTCCAATACAAGAAAACTTTGACCTCAGGGAATGTCAGAGTCCCGTGAACTGGGAACTAGTCAATATTAAATATCTAGTAGTTTTGTTTTTGCTCCTCTACTGTAGACATGTCTAAGAGTCATCAACATGAAGCACAAAATGTTCATAGTGCCTCGGTTTGTTCTAAGGTAAAAATTGCTATATCGTTCTATCTGTCACAAGCTTGTCAACAAGAAAGTACCTCGAAAGAAGAGGAACAGAACGAAAAATTAAATGTGATATGAGCTTTTAGATAAACTGTGAACACTAATTACACTCTAAAATATCTGCCTATGAGAGTCTTGATTGAAGGCAGAGGAGAAGGGGACGACAGAGGCTAAGATGGTTGGATGGCATCACTGATTCGATGGACATGAGTTTGAGCAAGCCCCTGGAGTTGGTGATGGACACGGAAGCCCGGCGTCCTGCAGGCCACGGGGTCCCAAAGAGTCAGACACGACTGAGCCACTGAACGGAACTGAACTTACAATCGTTTCTCCAGGTGTTTTGGTTACCCGAGTTTCTATCCTGTGCTAAAATAAGTGACGACAGTGCACTGAAGAGCTGGGTCATTTAAATAAATTAAAGTTCTGAAACATTCACGCCTTGAAAGGACCTCCCTTTTACACAGAAACAAGAGAGATTTTTGACTATCCAATAATAGTGTCTGGCACCATCCTGACATGTGAAACGTAAGAAAGCAATTTGTTTTTGTTTTGTTTGGTTCTGATCTTGGGTGTGTGTGTGTGTGTGTGTGTGTGTGTGTGTGTGTGTGCGTGCGTGCGTGTGCGTGCGGGGGGAGGGGGGCCGCTACTATCACTGATAGGTATGTTCACCAATCTGTCGAATGCCAATATAAAAGTCAGTTCTTGGTTGCTGAAGGGAAATGCATGACTTGGTATTAAAAGAAGGTATGTGGAATGAAATCGCATTTTCTGAAGGAAAACGATGTCGTTCTTTCTTCCAGGTGGCAGTTTCAGGATGGGAGAAGCAAAGGAATGGGTACAGAATGGGATAAGGAGGTTGTAGGGAAAGTGGACCCCCAGAAAAGAGTGTTGTGCCTAGCACAAGGTTTCTTGAGAGGTTGAACTGCCTTTGCCAATGGATTTTAAGTTTCTTCACCTCTTCCGTGATCTCCTCTAGGTTGACCTAGAACAGAAATCTTTTGTTAGCTCTGGCTAAGTGGAGAAGTATTGCTTCACGGTGACTTGTGTGATCCTACCTGACTGTTCTAAACCCTTTTGATATCTATGCACTGCTGCTGCTGCTGCTGCTGCTGCTGCTGCTGCTGCGAAGTCGTTTCAGTCGTGTCCGAGTCTGTGTGACCCCATGGACGGCAGCCCACCAGGCCCCGCAGTCCCTGGGGTTCTCCAGGCAAGAACACTGGAGTGGGTTGCCATGTCCTCCTCCAATGCATGAAAGTGAAATGTGAAAGTGAAGTCGCTCAGTCGTGCCCGACTCTGAGCGACCCCATGGACTGCAGCCTACCAGGCTCTTGGGTCCATGAGATTTTCCAGGCAAGAGTACTGGAGTGGGGTGCCATTGCCTTCTCCCATATCTATTCACAAGCCTGCCTAAATCATTGACTTCTAGCCACCTTTGGGATGCCAATGACCACCCACCCTTACCAGGCCGCAGAGGAGAGAAAACACTTACCACAGGAGGTCCGGGTAAGGAACAAGGAACTAACAAGCTCCCACCAACCAGGATTCTGCAGAGGTCAACAAGAGGTCAGCAAGAGATGGGAGACTGCAGTCCAGAGGTCCTAGCAACTTCCAGCGAGCAGCAAAGACCCAGCATAGTCAAAACGAATTCAATGTTACCCAAAACAAATAAATCAACGGACAGAAGTTCTTGGAACACATGACTGAGGTTAGGGGTGAGGCAGTACATGTATGTGCCAGGATACTCTTAAAGTATACTCTTAACATAGATGAGGAGAACAAGGTAGGAGGAAAACTTACTGTTTGGTTCAGGTCGCTTCTGAGCCTTTTGGGGGAACCGACCTGAAGCCAGAGTCTAGCCGAAATACACAGGCTTTGAACATCGCTGAAGACCAACATTTCCTAAGGAAAAAACGCATTGCTTAGCTCAAGGTTTGTCTGGGAAATTCTTACACATCAGGAGATGGCTCCGAGGTGGATTTCTACAAAGAACATCCATGCAAAGGACAAGCCTGCACAGCTCTGTGCACATCTGCCCCCTCCCCCCCTCACAGCCAGCAGCATTTCCAAGTGACCTCCTAAGGCCTTCGCCAAACTACAGGGGCACCTCTGGGCTTCCTGTTTCCCTCATTTTTCGGAATCTTTTCTAAAAAAAAAAGAAAAACAAAAAACAAATTAAAAAAAAACAAAAACAAAAAAACCCCGCACATTTCTTCGTACAATGCCACAGTGGAAGGAAAACAGGCCTTCAATATTAAGACCTAAATTTGCAAAAAACTTGGAGCTTGGTGTTTTGTTTTGTTTTGTTTTGTTTTGTTTGAATCAAACCACCACATCATTGAAAATTTTTACACGTTCTAATTATTCGGTTCCAAAACACCAAACTTGTACTGCACACGGTCCCCATGGAAAGGCCCCCTCAGCAGGACAGCCACAGATGCTGCCATGAAAGGGCAGCAGGGTGCCCTCCTCCCTTGTGTGCTGCCTGGGCGGCCACCGGGTTTTGAAACCCATGCACCCTACTAAGTTTCTAGGGTGCAATTAGTGGACCCTTCCCTTTCCCATCCCAGCAGGTGGTCAAGGGCCCGCTGGCCTCCAAAGTGCCAGAAGCAGGGCTGGGCCAGCCGGCCAGAGTTCAGGGTTCTGGCCCTTGGACTTGCAGCGGACACTAGGCTGCTTGGGAAAACCGCGCGGCTCTGACCTTTCAGCAAAGGGGTGGAGCGGTCAAGGCCTTGAGCCCAAAGGCGAGGCCTTTCTGCGACCGCCAGGTTGTGCCAACAGAGGGCGGACTACGTGGTTCCCTGCTCCACGCAGTCCCAGTTCCCTGACCTGTGGTCGGCACCCCTCCGCCGCGCCCACTGGATGCCGACCCTTGGGGACCCAGGAGCGCACGCAATGGGCGTTCCCAGCCGCCATGGCGACCCCCGAGAGGACAACGGCGAAGCCCTCCCCCAGCCCCGCCACGACCCGATTCCCGACCCGCGCCGCCCCGGGCGCGCTCCCGGTGCGCTGCCCACCTTCACCACGGGCTCCCGGTGAGCCCCGCCCCCACGCCCGGTTCCAGGAGAGCCTCTGGGACCTCGCTCCCGCCGCCCGGTGAAACGGGAGGACAATCCATCCAGCCCACAGAGGCAATCCAAGCTGTCTAGAGTTCAGGGATCCAACGAGGGCTACGGAAAGGAAAGATGACCTGACCTAGGAGGGCCATGATATTCTATAGAACCGGACAAAGTTGGTTTCCAAGGAAACTTGATTCCTTGGAACCCGGAAAGCTGGTTCTTTTCATATGCAATTTCAAACCATGAGCTCCTTCCCAAAGCCTGCCTGGCCGCCAGCCCCACCCCCCACTCCCCGGAAAAAACGGCTCAAAGAAATCTTTTCCATCTCACGCGGAAAACTGGAAGATGTCTTGTCTTGTCTGTCTGGATTGATGTATGTGTCAGTGTGAGCCTTGTGATTTTTGATAATAGTGCTCAAGTTCTGAGTTCTTATTTCAATGGTCTCAAGACAAGGCAGCCCTTGCCAACCCAACTGCTTCCAATACAAAAAAACTTTGACCTCAGGGAATGTCAGAGTCCCGTGAACTGAGAACTAGTCAATATTAAATATCTAGTAGTTTTGTTTTTGCTCCTCTACTGTAGACATGTCTAAGAGTCATCAACATGAAGCACAAAATGTTCATAGTGCCTCGGTTTGTTCTAAGGTAAAAATTGCTATATCGTTCTATCTGTCACAAGCTTGTCAACAAGAAAGTACCTCGAAAGAACAGGAACAAAACGAAAAATTAAATGTGATATGAGCTTTTAGATAAACTGTGAACACTAATTACACTCTAAAATATCTGCCTATGAGAGTCTTGATTGAAGGCAGAGGAGAAGGGGACGACAGAGGCTAAGATGGTTGGATGGCATCACTGATTCGATGGACATGAGTTTGAGCAAGCCCCTGGAGTTGGTGATGGACACGGAAGCCCAGCGTCCTGCAGGCCACGGGGTCCCAAAGAGTCAGACACGACTGAGCCACTGAACTGAACTGAACATACAATCGTTTCTCCAGGTGTTTTGGTTACCCGAGTTTCTCTCCTGTGCTAAACTAAGTGACGACCGTGTACTGAAGAGCTGGGTCATTTCCAAATAAATTCAAGTTCTGAAACATTCACGCCTTGAAAGGACCTCCCTTTTACACAGAAACAAAAGAGATTTTTGACTATCCAATAAGAGTGTCTGGCACCATCCTGACATGTGAAACGTAAGAAAGCAATTTTTTTTGTTTTGTTTGGTTCTGATCTTGGGTGTGTGTGTGTGTGTGTGTGTGTGTGTGTGTGTGCGAGCGTGCGGGGGAGGGGAGGGGCGCTACTATCACTGATAGGTATGTTCACCAATCTGTCGAATGCCAATATAAAAGTCAGTTCTTGGTTGCTGAAGGGAAATGTATGACTTGGTATTAAAAGAAGGTATGTGGCATGAAATCGCATTTTCTGAAGGAAAACGACGTCGTTCTTTCTTCCAGGTGGCAGTTTCAGGATGGGAGAAGCAAAGGAATGGGCACAGAATGGGAACAGGAGGTTGTAGGGAAAGTGGACCCCCAAAAAGAGTGTTGTGCCTAGCACAAGGTTTCTTGAGAGGTTGAACTGCCTTTGCTAATGAATTTTAAGTTTCTTTACCTCTTCCGTGATCTCTTCTAGATTGACCTAGAACAGAAATCTCTTGTTAGCTTTGGCTAAGTGGAGAAGTATTGCTTCACGGTGACTTGTGTGATCCTACCTGACTGTTCTAAACCCTTTTGATATCTATGCACTGCTGCTGCTGCTGCTGCTGCTGCTGCGAAGTCGTTTCAGTCGTGTCCGAGTCTGTGTGACCCCATGGACGGCAGCCCACCAGGCCCCGCAGTCCCTGGGGTTCTCTAGGCAAGAACACTGGAGTGGGTTGCCATGTCCTCCTCCAGTGCATGAAAGTGCAATGTGAAAGTGAAGTCGCTCAGTCGTGTCCGACTCTGAGCGACCCCATGGACTGCAGCCTGCCAGGCTCTTCCGTCCATGGGATTTTCCAGGCAAGAGTACTGGAGTGGGGTGCCGTTGCCTTCTCCCATATCTATTCACAAGCCTGCCTAAATCATTGACTTCTAGCCACCTTTGGGGTGCCAATGACCACCCACCCTTACCAGGCCGCAGAGGAGAGAAAACACTTACCACAGGAGGTCCGGGTAAGGAACAAGGAACTAACAAGCTCCCACCAACCAGGATTCTGCAGAGGTCAACAAGAGGTCAGCAAGAGATGGGAGACTGCAGTCCAGAGGTCCTAGCAACTTCCAGCGAGCAGCAAAGACCCAGCATAGTCCAAACGAATTCAATGTTACCAAAAACAAATAAATAAACGGACAGAAGTTCTTTGAACACATGACTGAGATTAGGGGTGAGGCGGAACATGTATGTGCCAGGATACTCTTAAAGTACGAGAAAGCAGAGAAAGGAAAGACAACTCTCAAGCTGTCCAAAGTGATCAAAATGAATGAGTACACAGTTTGACCTGTGTACACTAGCAGATAAAAATCTGAAAAGGAATTTTTAAAAAATTCCCTTTCAATACTGTCAACATGAATCAAATGCTTTGCCACGGATGTCACGAGGATGCAAGACTGGCACACTGGAAATTCTACACCGTGGCTGAAAAAGATCCTGAATACATGGACAGATATTCCATAGCGATGGAGAGACTTAAGATGGCAATACCATGGAATGCATCTTCAATCTGAAATGAAGATTCGATATGACTTGATCGCTCAGAGCTTTTGTGTCATCAAGTGTTATGGAAGGATAAAAGAGATCGAGAAAGCTGCTGACATAGACTTGGGGCGGGGTGGGGGGGGCAGTAAGAGTACCCCCTTCGGGTCTTTAGCCCGATGTGATGCAGCCACTAGCAGTCTGCTAAGGAAACAAAGGCAGTGTCTCAGAGCATGACACCAGACCCCCTCACCCACGACATGCATTGAGATAACATGGGCAGCAGGTGAGTCATCCCGGGCTAAAAAATGATTGACATGAATCTTGAAGAAAGGCAGATTTCCAGGCAAATATGTCATTTCCTTAACATAGACGAGGAGAACAAGGTAGGAGGAAAACTTACTGTTTGGTTCAGGTCACTTCTGAGCCTTTTGGGGGAACCGACCTGAAGCCAGAGTCTAGCCGAAATACACAGGCTTTGAACATCGCTGAAGACCAACATTTCCTAAGGAAAAAACGCATTGCTTAGCTCGAGGTCTGTCTGGGAAATTCTTACACATCAGGAGATGGCTCCGAGGTGGATTTCTACAAAGAACATCCATGCAAAGGACAAGCCTGCACAGCTCTGTGCACATCTGCCCCCTCCCCCCTCACAGCCAGCAGCATTTCCAAGTGACCTCCTAAGGCCTTCGCCAAACTACAGGGGCACCTCTGGGTTTCCTGTTTCCCTCATTTTTCGGAATCTTTTCTAAAAAAAAGAAAAACAAAAAACAAATTAAAAAAAAAAAAAAACCCGCACATTTCTTCGTAGAATGCCACAGTGGAAGGAAAACAGGCCTTCAATATTAAGACCTAAATTTGCAAAAACCTTGGAGCTTGGTGTTTTGGTTTGTTTTGTTTTGTTTGAATCAAACCACCACATCATTGAAAATTTTTACACGTTCTAATTATTCGGTTCCAAAACACCAAACTTGTACTGCACACGGTCCCCATGGAAAGACCCCCTCAGCAGGACAGCCACAGATGCTGCCATGAAAGGGCAGCAGGGTGCCCTCCTCCCTTGTTTTCTGCCTGGGCGGCCACCGGGTTTTGAAACCCATGCACCCTACTAAGTTTCTAGGGTGCAATTCGTGGACCCTTCCCTTTCCCATCCCAGCAGGTGGTCAAGGGCCCGCTGGCCTCCAAAGTGCCAGAAGCAGGGCTGGGCCAGCCGGCCAGAGTTCAGGGTTCTGGCCCTTGGACTTGCAGCGGACACTCGGCTGCTTGGGAAAACCGCGCGGCTCTGACCTTTCAGCAAAGGGGTGGAGCGGTCAAGGCCTTGAGCCCAAAGGCGAGGCCTTTCTGCGACCGCCAGGTTGTGCCAACAGAGGGCGGACTACGTGGTTCCCTGCTCCACGCAGTCCCAGTTCCCTGACCTGTGGTCCGCACCCCTCCGCCGCGCCCACTGGATGCCGACCCTTGGGGACCCAGGAGCGCACGCAATGGGCGTTCCCAGCCGCCATGGCGACCCCCGAGAGGACAACGGGGAACCCCTCCCCTACCCCCTCCAGGAGCCGACCCCCGCCCCGCGCCGCCCCGCCCCTGCCATGCTCCCGGTGCCTTCCCAGCCGCAGTGGGGATCCCCGGAGCACAACTGGGACCGACCCCCACCCACAGCGATCGGAGTCTCCACCCGCGCCGCCCGGGTTGACCCCGCCCCGGGTGCGCTCCCGGCGCGGGTCCAGCCCCAGTGGCGGCCTCCGAGAGCACAACCGGGATGCCCGCCCCCGCTCCGCCATGACCGGACCCCCGACCCCCGCCCCCCGCCCCCCGCCCCCCGCCGCCCGGGTTCACCCCGCCCCTGGTGCGATCCCAGCGCGTTTCCAGCAGCAGTGGCCACCCCCGGGAGCACAACTGGGACCGCCCCCCATCCCCGCCACGACCCGATTCCCGACCCGCGCCGCCCCGGGCGCGCTCCCGGTGCGCTGCCCACCTTCACCACGGGCTCCCGGTGAGCCCCGCCCCCACGCCCGCTTCCAGGAGAGCCTCTGGGACCTCGCTCCCGCCGCCCGGTGAAACGGGAGGACAATCCATCCAGCCCACAGAGGCAATCCAAGCTGTCTAGAATTCAGGGATCCAACGAGGACTACGGAAAGGAAAGATGACCTGACCTAGGAGGGCCATGATATTCTATAGAACCGGACAAAGTTGGTTTCCAAGGAAACTTGATTCCTTGGAACCCGGAAAGCTGGTTCTTTTCATATGCAATTCCAAACCATGAGCTCCTTCCCAAAGCCTGCCTGGCCGCCAGCCCCACCCCCCACTCCCCAGAAAAAACGGCTCAAAGACATCTTTTCCATCTCAGGCGGAAAACTGGAAGATGTCTTGTCTTGTCTGTCTGGATTGATGTATGTGTCAGTGTGAGCCTTGTGATTTTTGATAATAGTGCTCAAGTTCTGAGTTCTTATTTCAATGGTCTCAAGACAAGGCAGCCCTTGCCAACCCAACTGCTTCCAATACAAGAAAACTTTGACCTCAGGGAATGTCAGAGTCCCGTGAACTGGGAACTAGTCAATATTAAATATCTAGTAGTTTTGTTTTTGCTCCTCTACTGTAGACATGTCTAAGAGTCATCAACATGAAGCACAAAATGTTCATAGTGCCTCGGTTTGTTCTAAGGTAAAAATTGCTATATCGTTCTATCTGTCACAAGCTTGTCAACAAGAAAGTACCTCGAAAGAAGAGGAACAGAACGAAAAATTAAATGTGATATGAGCTTTTAGATAAACTGTGAACACTAATTACACTCTAAAATATCTGCCTATGAGAGTCTTGATTGAAGGCAGAGGAGAAGGGGACGACAGAGGCTAAGATGGTTGGATGGCATCACTGATTCGATGGACATGAGTTTGAGCAAGCCCCTGGAGTTGGTGATGGACACGGAAGCCCGGCGTCCTGCAGGCCACGGGGTCCCAAAGAGTCAGACACGACTGAGCCACTGAACGGAACTGAACTTACAATCGTTTCTCCAGGTGTTTTGGTTACCCGAGTTTCTATCCTGTGCTAAAATAAGTGACGACAGTGCACTGAAGAGCTGGGTCATTTAAATAAATTAAAGTTCTGAAACATTCACGCCTTGAAAGGACCTCCCTTTTACACAGAAACAAGAGAGATTTTTGACTATCCAATAATAGTGTCTGGCACCATCCTGACATGTGAAACGTAAGAAAGCAATTTGTTTTTGTTTGGTTTGGTTCTGATCTTGGGTGTGTGTGTGTGTGTGTGTGTGTGTGTGTGTGTGTGTGTGCGTGCGTGCGTGTGCGTGCGGGGGAGGGGGGGGCCGCTACTATCACTGATAGGTATGTTCACCAATCTGTCGAATGCCAATATAAAAGTCAGTTCTTGGTTGCTGAAGGGAAATGCATGACTTGGTATTAAAAGAAGGTATGTGGAATGAAATCGCATTTTCTGAAGGAAAACGATGTCGTTCTTTCTTCCAGGTGGCAGTTTCAGGATGGGAGAAGCAAAGGAATGGGTACAGAATGGGATAAGGAGGTTGTAGGGAAAGTGGACCCCCAGAAAAGAGTGTTGTGCCTAGCACAAGGTTTCTTGAGAGGTTGAACTGCCTTTGCCAATGGATTTTAAGTTTCTTCACCTCTTCCGTGATCTCCTCTAGGTTGACCTAGAACAGAAATCTTTTGTTAGCTCTGGCTAAGTGGAGAAGTATTGCTTCACGGTGACTTGTGTGATCCTACCTGACTGTTCTAAACCCTTTTGATATCTATGCACTGCTGCTGCTGCTGCTGCTGCTGCTGCTGCTGCTGCGAAGTCGTTTCAGTCGTGTCCGAGTCTGTGTGACCCCATGGACGGCAGCCCACCAGGCCCCGCAGTCCCTGGGGTTCTCCAGGCAAGAACACTGGAGTGGGTTGCCATGTCCTCCTCCAATGCATGAAAGTGAAATGTGAAAGTGAAGTCGCTCAGTCGTGCCCGACTCTGAGCGACCCCATGGACTGCAGCCTACCAGGCTCTTGGGTCCATGAGATTTTCCAGGCAAGAGTACTGGAGTGGGGTGCCATTGCCTTCTCCCATATCTATTCACAAGCCTGCCTAAATCATTGACTTCTAGCCACCTTTGGGATGCCAATGACCACCCACCCTTACCAGGCCGCAGAGGAGAGAAAACACTTACCACAGGAGGTCCGGGTAAGGAACAAGGAACTAACAAGCTCCCACCAACCAGGATTCTGCAGAGGTCAACAAGAGGTCAGCAAGAGATGGGAGACTGCAGTCCAGAGGTCCTAGCAACTTCCAGCGAGCAGCAAAGACCCAGCATAGTCAAAACGAATTCAATGTTACCCAAAACAAATAAATCAACGGACAGAAGTTCTTGGAACACATGACTGAGGTTAGGGGTGAGGCAGTACATGTATGTGCCAGGATACTCTTAAAGTATACTCTTAACATAGATGAGGAGAACAAGGTAGGAGGAAAACTTACTGTTTGGTTCAGGTCGCTTCTGAGCCTTTTGGGGGAACCGACCTGAAGCCAGAGTCTAGCCGAAATACACAGGCTTTGAACATCGCTGAAGACCAACATTTCCTAAGGAAAAAACGCATTGCTTAGCTCAAGGTTTGTCTGGGAAATTCTTACACATCAGGAGATGGCTCCGAGGTGGATTTCTACAAAGAACATCCATGCAAAGGACAAGCCTGCACAGCTCTGTGCACATCTGCCCCCTCCCCCCCTCACAGCCAGCAGCATTTCCAAGTGACCTCCTAAGGCCTTCGCCAAACTACAGGGGCACCTCTGGGCTTCCTGTTTCCCTCATTTTTCGGAATCTTTTCTAAAAAAAAAAGAAAAACAAAAAACAAATTAAAAAAAAACAAAAACAAAAAAAACCCGCACATTTCTTCGTACAATGCCACAGTGGAAGGAAAACAGGCCTTCAATATTAAGACCTAAATTTGCAAAAAACTTGGAGCTTGGTGTTTTGTTTTGTTTTGTTTTGTTTTGTTTGAATCAAACCACCACATCATTGAAAATTTTTACACGTTCTAATTATTCGGTTCCAAAACACCAAACTTGTACTGCACACGGTCCCCATGGAAAGGCCCCCTCAGCAGGACAGCCACAGATGCTGCCATGAAAGGGCAGCAGGGTGCCCTCCTCCCTTGTGTGCTGCCTGGGCGGCCACCGGGTTTTGAAACCCATGCACCCTACTAAGTTTCTAGGGTGCAATTAGTGGACCCTTCCCTTTCCCATCCCAGCAGGTGGTCAAGGGCCCGCTGGCCTCCAAAGTGCCAGAAGCAGGGCTGGGCCAGCCGGCCAGAGTTCAGGGTTCTGGCCCTTGGACTTGCAGCGGACACTAGGCTGCTTGGGAAAACCGCGCGGCTCTGACCTTTCAGCAAAGGGGTGGAGCGGTCAAGGCCTTGAGCCCAAAGGCGAGGCCTTTCTGCGACCGCCAGGTTGTGCCAACAGAGGGCGGACTACGTGGTTCCCTGCTCCACGCAGTCCCAGTTCCCTGACCTGTGGTCCGCACCCCTCCGCCGCGCCCACTGGATGCCGACCCTTGGGGACCCAGGAGCGCACGCAATGGGCGTTCCCAGCCGCCATGGCGACCCCCGAGAGGACAACGGCGAAGCCCTCCCCCAGCCCCGCCACGACCCGATTCCCGACCCGCGCCGCCCCGGGCGCGCTCCCGGTGCGCTGCCCACCTTCACCACGGGCTCCCGGTGAGCCCCGCCCCCACGCCCGGTTCCAGGAGAGCCTCTGGGACCTCGCTCCCGCCGCCCGGTGAAACGGGAGGACAATCCATCCAGCCCACAGAGGCAATCCAAGCTGTCTAGAGTTCAGGGATCCAACGAGGGCTACGGAAAGGAAAGATGACCTGACCTAGGAGGGCCATGATATTCTATAGAACCGGACAAAGTTGGTTTCCAAGGAAACTTGATTCCTTGGAACCCGGAAAGCTGGTTCTTTTCATATGCAATTTCAAACCATGAGCTCCTTCCCAAAGCCTGCCTGGCCGCCAGCCCCACCCCCCACTCCCCGGAAAAAACGGCTCAAAGAAATCTTTTCCATCTCACGCGGAAAACTGGAAGATGTCTTGTCTTGTCTGTCTGGATTGATGTATGTGTCAGTGTGAGCCTTGTGATTTTTGATAATAGTGCTCAAGTTCTGAGTTCTTATTTCAATGGTCTCAAGACAAGGCAGCCCTTGCCAACCCAACTGCTTCCAATACAAAAAAACTTTGACCTCAGGGAATGTCAGAGTCCCGTGAACTGAGAACTAGTCAATATTAAATATCTAGTAGTTTTGTTTTTGCTCCTCTACTGTAGACATGTCTAAGAGTCATCAACATGAAGCACAAAATGTTCATAGTGCCTCGGTTTGTTCTAAGGTAAAAATTGCTATATCGTTCTATCTGTCACAAGCTTGTCAACAAGAAAGTACCTCGAAAGAACAGGAACAAAACGAAAAATTAAATGTGATATGAGCTTTTAGATAAACTGTGAACACTAATTACACTCTAAAATATCTGCCTATGAGAGTCTTGATTGAAGGCAGAGGAGAAGGGGACGACAGAGGCTAAGATGGTTGGATGGCATCACTGATTCGATGGACATGAGTTTGAGCAAGCCCCTGGAGTTGGTGATGGACACGGAAGCCCAGCGTCCTGCAGGCCACGGGGTCCCAAAGAGTCAGACACGACTGAGCCACTGAACTGAACTGAACATACAATCGTTTCTCCAGGTGTTTTGGTTACCCGAGTTTCTCTCCTGTGCTAAACTAAGTGACGACCGTGTACTGAAGAGCTGGGTCATTTCCAAATAAATTCAAGTTCTGAAACATTCACGCCTTGAAAGGACCTCCCTTTTACACAGAAACAAAAGAGATTTTTGACTATCCAATAAGAGTGTCTGGCACCATCCTGACATGTGAAACGTAAGAAAGCAATTTTTTTTTGTTTTGTTTGGTTCTGATCTTGGGTGTGTGTGTGTGTGTGTGTGTGTGTGTGTGTGTGCGAGCGTGCGGGGGAGGGGAGGGGCGCTACTATCACTGATAGGTATGTTCACCAATCTGTCGAATGCCAATATAAAAGTCAGTTCTTGGTTGCTGAAGGGAAATGTATGACTTGGTATTAAAAGAAGGTATGTGGCATGAAATCGCATTTTCTGAAGGAAAACGACGTCGTTCTTTCTTCCAGGTGGCAGTTTCAGGATGGGAGAAGCAAAGGAATGGGCACAGAATGGGAACAGGAGGTTGTAGGGAAAGTGGACCCCCAAAAGAGTGTTGTGCCTAGCACAAGGTTTCTTGAGAGGTTGAACTGCCTTTGCTAATGAATTTTAAGTTTCTTTACCTCTTCCGTGATCTCTTCTAGATTGACCTAGAACAGAAATCTCTTGTTAGCTTTGGCTAAGTGGAGAAGTATTGCTTCACGGTGACTTGTGTGATCCTACCTGACTGTTCTAAACCCTTTTGATATCTATGCACTGCTGCTGCTGCTGCTGCTGCTGCTGCGAAGTCGTTTCAGTCGTGTCCGAGTCTGTGTGACCCCATGGACGGCAGCCCACCAGGCCCCGCAGTCCCTGGGGTTCTCTAGGCAAGAACACTGGAGTGGGTTGCCATGTCCTCCTCCAGTGCATGAAAGTGCAATGTGAAAGTGAAGTCGCTCAGTCGTGTCCGACTCTGAGCGACCCCATGGACTGCAGCCTGCCAGGCTCTTCCGTCCATGGGATTTTCCAGGCAAGAGTACTGGAGTGGGGTGCCGTTGCCTTCTCCCATATCTATTCACAAGCCTGCCTAAATCATTGACTTCTAGCCACCTTTGGGGTGCCAATGACCACCCACCCTTACCAGGCCGCAGAGGAGAGAAAACACTTACCACAGGAGGTCCGGGTAAGGAACAAGGAACTAACAAGCTCCCACCAACCAGGATTCTGCAGAGGTCAACAAGAGGTCAGCAAGAGATGGGAGACTGCAGTCCAGAGGTCCTAGCAACTTCCAGCGAGCAGCAAAGACCCAGCATAGTCCAAACGAATTCAATGTTACCAAAAACAAATAAATAAACGGACAGAAGTTCTTTGAACACATGACTGAGATTAGGGGTGAGGCGGAACATGTATGTGCCAGGATACTCTTAAAGTACGAGAAAGCAGAGAAAGGAAAGACAACTCTCAAGCTGTCCAAAGTGATCAAAATGAATGAGTACACAGTTTGACCTGTGTACACTAGCAGATAAAAATCTGAAAAGGAATTTTTAAAAAAATTCCCTTTCAATACTGTCAACATGAATCAAATGCTTTGCCACGGATGTCACGAGGATGCAAGACTGGCACACTGGAAATTCTACACCGTGGCTGAAAAAGATCCTGAATACATGGACAGATATTCCATAGCGATGGAGAGACTTAAGATGGCAATACCATGGAATGCATCTTCAATCTGAAATGAAGATTCGATATGACTTGATCGCTCAGAGCTTTTGTGTCATCAAGTGTTATGGAAGGATAAAAGAGATCGAGAAAGCTGCTGACATAGACTTGGGGCGGGGTGGGGGGGGGGCAGTAAGAGTACCCCCTTCGGGTCTTTAGCCCGATGTGATGCAGCCACTAGCAGTCTGCTAAGGAAACAAAGGCAGTGTCTCAGAGCATGACACCAGACCCCCTCACCCACGACATGCATTGAGATAACATGGGCAGCAGGTGAGTCATCCCGGGCTAAAAAATGATTGACATGAATCTTGAAGAAAGGCAGATTTCCAGGCAAATATGTCATTTCCTTAACATAGACGAGGAGAACAAGGTAGGAGGAAAACTTACTGTTTGGTTCAGGTCACTTCTGAGCCTTTTGGGGGAACCGACCTGAAGCCAGAGTCTAGCCGAAATACACAGGCTTTGAACATCGCTGAAGACCAACATTTCCTAAGGAAAAAACGCATTGCTTAGCTCGAGGTCTGTCTGGGAAATTCTTACACATCAGGAGATGGCTCCGAGGTGGATTTCTACAAAGAACATCCATGCAAAGGACAAGCCTGCACAGCTCTGTGCACATCTGCCCCCTCCCCCTCACAGCCAGCAGCATTTCCAAGTGACCTCCTAAGGCCTTCGCCAAACTACAGGGGCACCTCTGGGTTTCCTGTTTCCCTCATTTTTCGGAATCTTTTCTAAAAAAAAGAAAAACAAAAAACAAATTAAAAAAAAAAAAAACCCGCACATTTCTTCGTAGAATGCCACAGTGGAAGGAAAACAGGCCTTCAATATTAAGACCTAAATTTGCAAAAACCTTGGAGCTTGGTGTTTTGGTTTGTTTTGTTTTGTTTGAATCAAACCACCACATCATTGAAAATTTTTACACGTTCTAATTATTCGGTTCCAAAACACCAAACTTGTACTGCACACGGTCCCCATGGAAAGACCCCCTCAGCAGGACAGCCACAGATGCTGCCATGAAAGGGCAGCAGGGTGCCCTCCTCCCTTGTTTTCTGCCTGGGCGGCCACCGGGTTTTGAAACCCATGCACCCTACTAAGTTTCTAGGGTGCAATTCGTGGACCCTTCCCTTTCCCATCCCAGCAGGTGGTCAAGGGCCCGCTGGCCTCCAAAGTGCCAGAAGCAGGGCTGGGCCAGCCGGCCAGAGTTCAGGGTTCTGGCCCTTGGACTTGCAGCGGACACTCGGCTGCTTGGGAAAACCGCGCGGCTCTGACCTTTCAGCAAAGGGGTGGAGCGGTCAAGGCCTTGAGCCCAAAGGCGAGGCCTTTCTGCGACCGCCAGGTTGTGCCAACAGAGGGCGGACTACGTGGTTCCCTGCTCCACGCAGTCCCAGTTCCCTGACCTGTGGTCCGCACCCCTCCGCCGCGCCCACTGGATGCCGACCCTTGGGGACCCAGGAGCGCACGCAATGGGCGTTCCCAGCCGCCATGGCGACCCCCGAGAGGACAACGGCGAAGCCCTCCCCCAGCCCCGCCACGACCCGATTCCCGACCCGCGCCGCCCCGGGCGCGCTCCCGGTGCGCTGCCCACCTTCACCACGGGCTCCCGGTGAGCCCCGCCCCCACGCCCGGTTCCAGGAGAGCCTCTGGGACCTCGCTCCCGCCGCCCGGTGAAACGGGAGGTCAATCCATCCAGCCCACAGAGGCAATCCAAGCTGTCTAGAGTTCAGGGATCCAACGAGGGCTACGGAAAGGAAAGATGACCTGACCTAGGAGGGCCATGATAGTCTATAGAACCGGACAAAGTTGGTTTCCAAGGAAACTTGATTCCTTGGAACCCGGAAAGCTGGTTCTTTTCATATGCAATTTCAAACCATGAGCTCCTTCCCAAAGCCTGCCTGGCCGCCAGCCCCACCCCCCACTCCCCGGAAAAAACGGCTCAAAGAAATCTTTTCCATCTCACGCGGAAAACTGGAAGATGTCTTGTCTTGTCTGTCTGGATTGATGTATGTGTCAGTGTGAGCCTTGTGATTTTTGATAATAGTGCTCAAGTTCTGAGTTCTTATTTCAATGGTCTCAAGACAAGGCAGCCCTTGCCAACCCAACTGCTTCCAATACAAAAAAACTTTGACCTCAGGGAATGTCAGAGTCCCGTGAACTGAGAACTAGTCAATATTAAATATCTAGTAGTTTTGTTTTTGCTCCTCTACTGTAGACATGTCTAAGAGTCATCAACATGAAGCACAAAATGTTCATAGTGCCTCGGTTTGTTCTAAGGTAAAAATTGCTATATCGTTCTATCTGTCACAAGCTTGTCAACAAGAAAGTACCTCGAAAGAACAGGAACAAAACGAAAAATTAAATGTGATATGAGCTTTTAGATAAACTGTGAACACTAATTACACTCTAAAATATCTGCCTATGAGAGTCTTGATTGAAGGCAGAGGAGAAGGGGACGACAGAGGCTAAGATGGTTGGATGGCATCACTGATTCGATGGACATGAGTTTGAGCAAGCCCCTGGAGTTGGTGATGGACACGGAAGCCCAGCGTCCTGCAGGCCACGGGGTCCCAAAGAGTCAGACACGACTGAGCCACTGAACTGAACTGAACATACAATCGTTTCTCCAGGTGTTTTGGTTACCCGAGTTTCTCTCCTGTGCTAAACTAAGTGACGACCGTGTACTGAAGAGCTGGGTCATTTCCAAATAAATTAAAGTTCTGAAACATTCACGCCTTGAAAGGACCTCCCTTTTACACAGAAACAAAAGAGATTTTTGACTATCCAATAAGAGTGTCTGGCACCATCCTGACATGTGAAACGTAAGAAAGCAATTTTTTTTGTTTTGTTTGGTTCTGATCTTGGGTGTGTGTGTGTGTGTGTGTGTGTGTGTGTGTGTGCGCGAGCGTGCGGGGGAGGGGAGGGGCGCTACTATCACTGATAGGTATGTTCACCAATCTGTCGAATGCCAATATAAAAGTCAGTTCTTGGTTGCTGAAGGGAAATGTATGACTTGGTATTAAAAGAAGGTATGTGGCATGAAATCGCATTTTCTGAAGGAAAACGACGTCGTTCTTTCTTCCAGGTGGCAGTTTCAGGATGGGAGAAGCAAAGGAATGGGCACAGAATGGGAACAGGAGGTTGTAGGGAAAGTGGACCCCCAAAAAGAGTGTTGTGCCTAGCACAAGGTTTCTTGAGAGGTTGAACTGCCTTTGCTAATGAATTTTAAGTTTCTTTACCTCTTCCGTGATCTCTTCTAGATTGACCTAGAACAGAAATCTCTTGTTAGCTTTGGCTAAGTGGAGAAGTATTGCTTCACGGTGACTTGTGTGATCCTACCTGACTGTTCTAAACCCTTTTGATATCTATGCACTGCTGCTGCTGCTGCTGCTGCTGCTGCGAAGTCGTTTCAGTCGTGTCCGAGTCTGTGTGACCCCATGGACGGCAGCCCACCAGGCCCCGCAGTCCCTGGGGTTCTCTAGGCAAGAACACTGGAGTGGGTTGCCATGTCCTCCTCCAGTGCATGAAAGTGCAATGTGAAAGTGAAGTCGCTCAGTCGTGTCCGACTCTGAGCGACCCCATGGACTGCAGCCTGCCAGGCTCTTCCGTCCATGGGATTTTCCAGGCAAGAGTACTGGAGTGGGGTGCCGTTGCCTTCTCCCATATCTATTCACAAGCCTGCCTAAATCATTGACTTCTAGCCACCTTTGGGGTGCCAATGACCACCCACCCTTACCAGGCCGCAGAGGAGAGAAAACACTTACCACAGGAGGTCCGGGTAAGGAACAAGGAACTAACAAGCTCCCACCAACCAGGATTCTGCAGAGGTCAACAAGAGGTCAGCAAGAGATGGGAGACTGCAGTCCAGAGGTCCTAGCAACTTCCAGCGAGCAGCAAAGACCCAGCATAGTCCAAACGAATTCAATGTTACCAAAAACAAATAAATAAACGGACAGAAGTTCTTTGAACACATGACTGAGATTAGGGGTGAGGCGGAACATGTATGTGCCAGGATACTCTTAAAGTACGAGAAAGCAGAGAAAGGAAAGACAACTCTCAAGCTGTCCAAAGTGATCAAAATGAATGAGTACACAGTTTGACCTGTGTACACTAGCAGATAAAAATCTGAAAAGGAATTTTTAAAAAAATTCCCTTTCAATACTGTCAACATGAATCAAATGCTTTGCCACGGATGTCACGAGGATGCAAGACTGGCACACTGGAAATTCTACACCGTGGCTGAAAAAGATCCTGAATACATGGACAGATATTCCATAGTGATGGAGAGACTTAAGATGGCAATACCATGGAATGCATCTTCAATCTGAAATGAAGATTCGATATGACTTGATCGCTCAGAGCTTTTGTGTCATCAAGTGTTATGGAAGGATAAAAGAGATCGAGAAAGCTGCTGACATAGACTTGGGGCGGGGTGGGGGGGGGCAGTAAGAGTACCCCCTTCGGGTCTTTAGCCCGATGTGATGCAGCCACTAGCAGTCTGCTAAGGAAACAAAGGCAGTGTCTCAGAGCATGACACCAGACCCCCTCACCCACGACATGCATTGAGATAACATGGGCAGCAGGTGAGTCATCCCGGGCTAAAAAATGATTGACATGAATCTTGAAGAAAGGCAGATTTCCAGGCAAATATGTCATTTCCTTAACATAGACGAGGAGAACAAGGTAGGAGGAAAACTTACTGTTTGGTTCAGGTCACTTCTGAGCCTTTTGGGGGAACCGACCTGAAGCCAGAGTCTAGCCGAAATACACAGGCTTTGAACATCGCTGAAGACCAACATTTCCTAAGGAAAAAACGCATTGCTTAGCTCGAGGTCTGTCTGGGAAATTCTTACACATCAGGAGATGGCTCCGAGGTGGATTTCTACAAAGAACATCCATGCAAAGGACAAGCCTGCACAGCTCTGTGCACATCTGCCCCCTCCCCCTCACAGCCAGCAGCATTTCCAAGTGACCTCCTAAGGCCTTCGCCAAACTACAGGGGCACCTCTGGGTTTCCTGTTTCCCTCATTTTCGGAATCTTTTCTAAAAAAAGAAAAACAAAAAACAAATTAAAAAAAAAAAAAACCCGCACATTTCTTCGTAGAATGCCACAGTGGAAGGAAAACAGGCCTTCAATATTAAGACCTAAATTTGCAAAAACCTTGGAGCTTGGTGTTTTGGTTTGTTTTGTTTTGTTTGAATCAAACCACCACATCATTGAAAATTTTTACACGTTCTAATTATTCGGTTCCAAAACACCAAACTTGTACTGCACACGGTCCCCATGGAAAGACCCCCTCAGCAGGACAGCCACAGATGCTGCCATGAAAGGGCAGCAGGGTGCCCTCCTCCCTTGTTTTCTGCCTGGGCGGCCACCGGGTTTTGAAACCCATGCACCCTACTAAGTTTCTAGGGTGCAATTCGTGGACCCTTCCCTTTCCCATCCCAGCAGGTGGTCAAGGGCCCGCTGGCCTCCAAAGTGCCAGAAGCAGGGCTGGGCCAGCCGGCCAGAGTTCAGGGTTCTGGCCCTTGGACTTGCAGCGGACACTCGGCTGCTTGGGAAAACCGCGCGGCTCTGACCTTTCAGCAAAGGGGTGGAGCGGTCAAGGCCTTGAGCCCAAAGGCGAGGCCTTTCTGCGACCGCCAGGTTGTGCCAACAGAGGGCGGACTACGTGGTTCCCTGCTCCACGCAGTCCCAGTTCCCTGACCTGTGGTCCGCACCCCTCCGCCGCGCCCACTGGATGCCGACCCTTGGGGACCCAGGAGCGCACGCAATGGGCGTTCCCAGCCGCCATGGCGACCCCCGAGAGGACAACGGGGAACCCCTCCCCTACCCCCGCCAGGAGCCGACCCCCGCCCCGCGCCGCCCCGCCCCTGCCATGCTCCCGGTGCCTTCCCAGCCGCAGTGGGGATCCCCGGAGCACAACTGGGACCGACCCCCACCCACAGCGATCGGAGTCTCCACCCGCGCCGCCCGGGTTGACCCCGCCCCGGGTGCGCTCCCGGCGCGGGTCCAGCCCCAGTGGCGGCCTCCGAGAGCACAACCGGGATGCCCGCCCCCGCTCCGCCATGACCGGACCCCCGACCCCCGCCCCCCGCCCCCCGCCGCCCGGGTTCACCCCGCCCCTGGTGCGATCCCAGCGCGTTTCCAGCAGCAGTGGCCACCCCCGGGAGCACAACTGGGACCGCCCCCCATCCCCGCCACGACCCGATTCCCGACCCGCGCCGCCCCGGGCGCGCTCCCGGTGCGCTGCCCACCTTCACCACGGGCTCCCGGTGAGCCCCGCCCCCACGCCCGGTTCCAGGAGAGCCTCTGGGACCTCGCTCCCGCCGCCCGGTGAAACGGGAGGACAATCCATCCAGCCCACAGAGGCAATCCAAGCTGTCTAGAATTCAGGGATCCAACGAGGACTACGGAAAGGAAAGATGACCTGACCTAGGAGGGCCATGATATTCTATAGAACCGGACAAAGTTGGTTTCCAAGGAAACTTGATTCCTTGGAACCCGGAAAGCTGGTTCTTTTCATATGCAATTCCAAACCATGAGCTCCTTCCCAAAGCCTGCCTGGCCGCCAGCCCCACCCCCCACTCCCCAGAAAAAACGGCTCAAAGACATCTTTTCCATCTCAGGCGGAAAACTGGAAGATGTCTTGTCTTGTCTGTCTGGATTGATGTATGTGTCAGTGTGAGCCTTGTGATTTTTGATAATAGTGCTCAAGTTCTGAGTTCTTATTTCAATGGTCTCAAGACAAGGCAGCCCTTGCCAACCCAACTGCTTCCAATACAAGAAAACTTTGACCTCAGGGAATGTCAGAGTCCCGTGAACTGGGAACTAGTCAATATTAAATATCTAGTAGTTTTGTTTTTGCTCCTCTACTGTAGACATGTCTAAGAGTCATCAACATGAAGCACAAAATGTTCATAGTGCCTCGGTTTGTTCTAAGGTAAAAATTGCTATATCGTTCTATCTGTCACAAGCTTGTCAACAAGAAAGTACCTCGAAAGAAGAGGAACAGAACGAAAAATTAAATGTGATATGAGCTTTTAGATAAACTGTGAACACTAATTACACTCTAAAATATCTGCCTATGAGAGTCTTGATTGAAGGCAGAGGAGAAGGGGACGACAGAGGCTAAGATGGTTGGATGGCATCACTGATTCGATGGACATGAGTTTGAGCAAGCCCCTGGAGTTGGTGATGGACACGGAAGCCCGGCGTCCTGCAGGCCACGGGGTCCCAAAGAGTCAGACACGACTGAGCCACTGAACGGAACTGAACTTACAATCGTTTCTCCAGGTGTTTTGGTTACCCGAGTTTCTATCCTGTGCTAAAATAAGTGACGACAGTGCACTGAAGAGCTGGGTCATTTAAATAAATTAAAGTTCTGAAACATTCACGCCTTGAAAGGACCTCCCTTTTACACAGAAACAAGAGAGATTTTTGACTATCCAATAATAGTGTCTGGCACCATCCTGACATGTGAAACGTAAGAAAGCAATTTGTTTTTGTTTGGTTTGGTTCTGATCTTGGGTGTGTGTGTGTGTGTGTGTGTGTGTGTGTGTGTGTGTGCGTGCGTGCGTGTGCGTGCGGGGGAGGGGGGGCCGCTACTATCACTGATAGGTATGTTCACCAATCTGTCGAATGCCAATATAAAAGTCAGTTCTTGGTTGCTGAAGGGAAATGCATGACTTGGTATTAAAAGAAGGTATGTGGAATGAAATCGCATTTTCTGAAGGAAAACGATGTCGTTCTTTCTTCCAGGTGGCAGTTTCAGGATGGGAGAAGCAAAGGAATGGGTACAGAATGGGATAAGGAGGTTGTAGGGAAAGTGGACCCCCAGAAAAGAGTGTTGTGCCTAGCACAAGGTTTCTTGAGAGGTTGAACTGCCTTTGCCAATGGATTTTAAGTTTCTTCACCTCTTCCGTGATCTCCTCTAGGTTGACCTAGAACAGAAATCTTTTGTTAGCTCTGGCTAAGTGGAGAAGTATTGCTTCACGGTGACTTGTGTGATCCTACCTGACTGTTCTAAACCCTTTTGATATCTATGCACTGCTGCTGCTGCTGCTGCTGCTGCTGCTGCTGCTGCTGCTGCGAAGTCGTTTCAGTCGTGTCCGAGTCTGTGTGACCCCATGGACGGCAGCCCACCAGGCCCCGCAGTCCCTGGGGTTCTCCAGGCAAGAACACTGGAGTGGGTTGCCATGTCCTCCTCCAATGCATGAAAGTGAAATGTGAAAGTGAAGTCGCTCAGTCGTGCCCGACTCTGAGCGACCCCATGGACTGCAGCCTACCAGGCTCTTGGGTCCATGAGATTTTCCAGGCAAGAGTACTGGAGTGGGGTGCCATTGCCTTCTCCCATATCTATTCACAAGCCTGCCTAAATCATTGACTTCTAGCCACCTTTGGGATGCCAATGACCACCCACCCTTACCAGGCCGCAGAGGAGAGAAAACACTTACCACAGGAGGTCCGGGTAAGGAACAAGGAACTAACAAGCTCCCACCAACCAGGATTCTGCAGAGGTCAACAAGAGGTCAGCAAGAGATGGGAGACTGCAGTCCAGAGGTCCTAGCAACTTCCAGCGAGCAGCAAAGACCCAGCATAGTCAAAACGAATTCAATGTTACCCAAAACAAATAAATCAACGGACAGAAGTTCTTGGAACACATGACTGAGGTTAGGGGTGAGGCAGTACATGTATGTGCCAGGATACTCTTAAAGTATACTCTTAACATAGATGAGGAGAACAAGGTAGGAGGAAAACTTACTGTTTGGTTCAGGTCGCTTCTGAGCCTTTTGGGGGAACCGACCTGAAGCCAGAGTCTAGCCGAAATACACAGGCTTTGAACATCGCTGAAGACCAACATTTCCTAAGGAAAAAACGCATTGCTTAGCTCAAGGTTTGTCTGGGAAATTCTTACACATCAGGAGATGGCTCCGAGGTGGGTTTCTACAAAGAACATCCATGCAAAGGACAAGCCTGCACAGCTCTGTGCACATCTGCCCCCTCCCCCCCTCACAGCCAGCAGCATTTCCAAGTGACCTCCTAAGGCCTTCGCCAAACTACAGGGGCACCTCTGGGCTTCCTGTTTCCCTCATTTTCGGAATCTTTTCTAAAAAAAAAAGAAAAACAAAAAAAAAATTAAAAAAAAACAACAAAACAAAAAAACCCCGCACATTTCTTCGTACAATGCCACAGTGGAAGGAAAACAGGCCTTCAATATTAAGACCTAAATTTGCAAAAAACTTGGAGCTTGGTGTTTTGTTTTGTTTTGTTTTGTTTTGTTTGAATCAAACCACCACATCATTGAAAATTTTTACACGTTCTAATTATTCGGTTCCAAAACACCAAACTTGTACTGCACACGGTCCCCATGGAAAGGCCCCCTCAGCAGGACAGCCACAGATGCTGCCATGAAAGGGCAGCAGGGTGCCCTCCTCCCTTGTGTGCTGCCTGGGCGGCCACCGGGTTTTGAAACCCATGCACCCTACTAAGTTTCTAGGGTGCAATTAGTGGACCCTTCCCTTTCCCATCCCAGCAGGTGGTCAAGGGCCCGCTGGCCTCCAAAGTGCCAGAAGCAGGGCTGGGCCAGCCGGCCAGAGTTCAGGGTTCTGGCCCTTGGACTTGCAGCGGACACTAGGCTGCTTGGGAAAACCGCGCGGCTCTGACCTTTCAGCAAAGGGGTGGAGCGGTCAAGGCCTTGAGCCCAAAGACGAGGCCTTTCTGCGACCGCCAGGTTGTGCCAACAGAGGGCGGACTACGTGGTTCCCTGCTCCACGCAGTCCCAGTTCCCTGACCTGTGGTCGGCACCCCTCCGCCGCGCCCACTGGATGCCGACCCTTGGGGACCCAGGAGCGCACGCAATGGGCGTTCCCAGCCGCCATGGCGACCCCCGAGAGGACAACGGCGAAGCCCTCCCCCAGCCCCGCCACGACCCGATTCCCGACCCGCGCCGCCCCGGGCGCGCTCCCGGTGCGCTGCCCACCTTCACCACGGGCTCCCGGTGAGCCCCGCCCCCACGCCCGGTTCCAGGAGAGCCTCTGGGACCTCGCTCCCGCCGCCCGGTGAAACGGGAGGACAATCCATCCAGCCCACAGAGGCAATCCAAGCTGTCTAGAGTTCAGGGATCCAACGAGGGCTACGGAAAGGAAAGATGACCTGACCTAGGAGGGCCATGATATTCTATAGAACCGGACAAAGTTGGTTTCCAAGGAAACTTGATTCCTTGGAACCCGGAAAGCTGGTTCTTTTCATATGCAATTTCAAACCATGAGCTCCTTCCCAAAGCCTGCCTGGCCGCCAGCCCCACCCCCCACTCCCCGGAAAAAACGGCTCAAAGAAATCTTTTCCATCTCACGCGGAAAACTGGAAGATGTCTTGTCTTGTCTGTCTGGATTGATGTATGTGTCAGTGTGAGCCTTGTGATTTTTGATAATAGTGCTCAAGTTCTGAGTTCTTATTTCAATGGTCTCAAGACAAGGCAGCCCTTGCCAACCCAACTGCTTCCAATACAAAAAAACTTTGACCTCAGGGAATGTCAGAGTCCCGTGAACTGAGAACTAGTCAATATTAAATATCTAGTAGTTTTGTTTTTGCTCCTCTACTGTAGACATGTCTAAGAGTCATCAACATGAAGCACAAAATGTTCATAGTGCCTCGGTTTGTTCTAAGGTAAAAATTGCTATATCGTTCTATCTGTCACAAGCTTGTCAACAAGAAAGTACCTCGAAAGAACAGGAACAAAACGAAAAATTAAATGTGATATGAGCTTTTAGATAAACTGTGAACACTAATTACACTCTAAAATATCTGCCTATGAGAGTCTTGATTGAAGGCAGAGGAGAAGGGGACGACAGAGGCTAAGATGGTTGGATGGCATCACTGATTCGATGGACATGAGTTTGAGCAAGCCCCTGGAGTTGGTGATGGACACGGAAGCCCAGCGTCCTGCAGGCCACGGGGTCCCAAAGAGTCAGACACGACTGAGCCACTGAACTGAACTGAACATACAATCGTTTCTCCAGGTGTTTTGGTTACCCGAGTTTCTCTCCTGTGCTAAACTAAGTGACGACCGTGTACTGAAGAGCTGGGTCATTTCCAAATAAATTCAAGTTCTGAAACATTCACGCCTTGAAAGGACCTCCCTTTTACACAGAAACAAAAGAGATTTTTGACTATCCAATAAGAGTGTCTGGCACCATCCTGACATGTGAAACGTAAGAAAGCAATTTTTTTTTGTTTTGTTTGGTTCTGATCTTGGGTGTGTGTGTGTGTGTGTGTGTGTGTGTGTGTGTGCGAGCGTGCGGGGGAGGGGAGGGGCGCTACTATCACTGATAGGTATGTTCACCAATCTGTCGAATGCCAATATAAAAGTCAGTTCTTGGTTGCTGAAGGGAAATGTATGACTTGGTATTAAAAGAAGGTATGTGGCATGAAATCGCATTTTCTGAAGGAAAACGACGTCGTTCTTTCTTCCAGGTGGCAGTTTCAGGATGGGAGAAGCAAAGGAATGGGCACAGAATGGGAACAGGAGGTTGTAGGGAAAGTGGACCCCCAAAAAGAGTGTTGTGCCTAGCACAAGGTTTCTTGAGAGGTTGAACTGCCTTTGCTAATGAATTTTAAGTTTCTTTACCTCTTCCGTGATCTCTTCTAGATTGACCTAGAACAGAAATCTCTTGTTAGCTTTGGCTAAGTGGAGAAGTATTGCTTCACGGTGACTTGTGTGATCCTACCTGACTGTTCTAAACCCTTTTGATATCTATGCACTGCTGCTGCTGCTGCTGCTGCTGCTGCGTCGTTTCAGTCGTGTCCGAGTCTGTGTGACCCCATGGACGGCAGCCCACCAGGCCCCGCAGTCCCTGGGGTTCTCTAGGCAAGAACACTGGAGTGGGTTGCCATGTCCTCCTCCAGTGCATGAAAGTGCAATGTGAAAGTGAAGTCGCTCAGTCGTGTCCGACTCTGAGCGACCCCATGGACTGCAGCCTGCCAGGCTCTTCCGTCCATGGGATTTTCCAGGCAAGAGTACTGGAGTGGGGTGCCGTTGCCTTCTCCCATATCTATTCACAAGCCTGCCTAAATCATTGACTTCTAGCCACCTTTGGGGTGCCAATGACCACCCACCCTTACCAGGCCGCAGAGGAGAGAAAACACTTACCACAGGAGGTCCGGGTAAGGAACAAGGAACTAACAAGCTCCCACCAACCAGGATTCTGCAGAGGTCAACAAGAGGTCAGCAAGAGATGGGAGACTGCAGTCCAGAGGTCCTAGCAACTTCCAGCGAGCAGCAAAGACCCAGCATAGTCCAAACGAATTCAATGTTACCAAAAACAAATAAATAAACGGACAGAAGTTCTTTGAACACATGACTGAGATTAGGGGTGAGGCGGAACATGTATGTGCCAGGATACTCTTAAAGTACGAGAAAGCAGAGAAAGGAAAGACAACTCTCAAGCTGTCCAAAGTGATCAAAATGAATGAGTACACAGTTTGACCTGTGTACACTAGCAGATAAAAATCTGAAAAGGAATTTTTAAAAAAATTCCCTTTCAATACTGTCAACATGAATCAAATGCTTTGCCACGGATGTCACGAGGATGCAAGACTGGCACACTGGAAATTCTACACCGTGGCTGAAAAAGATCCTGAATACATGGACAGATATTCCATAGCGATGGAGAGACTTAAGATGGCAATACCATGGAATGCATCTTCAATCTGAAATGAAGATTCGATATGACTTGATCGCTCAGAGCTTTTGTGTCATCAAGTGTTATGGAAGGATAAAAGAGATCGAGAAAGCTGCTGACATAGACTTGGGGCGGGGTGGGGGGGGGGCAGTAAGAGTACCCCCTTCGGGTCTTTAGCCCGATGTGATGCAGCCACTAGCAGTCTGCTAAGGAAACAAAGGCAGTGTCTCAGAGCATGACACCAGACCCCCTCACCCACGACATGCATTGAGATAACATGGGCAGCAGGTGAGTCATCCCGGGCTAAAAAATGATTGACATGAATCTTGAAGAAAGGCAGATTTCCAGGCAAATATGTCATTTCCTTAACATAGACGAGGAGAACAAGGTAGGAGGAAAACTTACTGTTTGGTTCAGGTCACTTCTGAGCCTTTTGGGGGAACCGACCTGAAGCCAGAGTCTAGCCGAAATACACAGGCTTTGAACATCGCTGAAGACCAACATTTCCTAAGGAAAAAACGCATTGCTTAGCTCGAGGTCTGTCTGGGAAATTCTTACACATCAGGAGATGGCTCCGAGGTGGATTTCTACAAAGAACATCCATGCAAAGGACAAGCCTGCACAGCTCTGTGCACATCTGCCCCCTCCCCCTCACAGCCAGCAGCATTTCCAAGTGACCTCCTAAGGCCTTCGCCAAACTACAGGGGCACCTCTGGGTTTCCTGTTTCCCTCATTTTTCGGAATCTTTTCTAAAAAAAGAAAAACAAAAAACAAATTAAAAAAAAAAAAAAACCCGCACATTTCTTCGTAGAATGCCACAGTGGAAGGAAAACAGGCCTTCAATATTAAGACCTAAATTTGCAAAAACCTTGGAGCTTGGTGTTTTGGTTTGTTTTGTTTTGTTTGAATCAAACCACCACATCATTGAAAATTTTTACACGTTCTAATTATTCGGTTCCAAAACACCAAACTTGTACTGCACACGGTCCCCATGGAAAGACCCCCTCAGCAGGACAGCCACAGATGCTGCCATGAAAGGGCAGCAGGGTGCCCTCCTCCCTTGTTTTCTGCCTGGGCGGCCACCGGGTTTTGAAACCCATGCACCCTACTAAGTTTCTAGGGTGCAATTCGTGGACCCTTCCCTTTCCCATCCCAGCAGGTGGTCAAGGGCCCGCTGGCCTCCAAAGTGCCAGAAGCAGGGCTGGGCCAGCCGGCCAGAGTTCAGGGTTCTGGCCCTTGGACTTGCAGCGGACACTCGGCTGCTTGGGAAAACCGCGCGGCTCTGACCTTTCAGCAAAGGGGTGGAGCGGTCAAGGCCTTGAGCCCAAAGGCGAGGCCTTTCTGCGACCGCCAGGTTGTGCCAACAGAGGGCGGACTACGTGGTTCCCTGCTCCACGCAGTCCCAGTTCCCTGACCTGTGGTCCGCACCCCTCCGCCGCGCCCACTGGATGCCGACCCTTGGGGACCCAGGAGCGCACGCAATGGGCGTTCCCAGCCGCCATGGCGACCCCCGAGAGGACAACGGGGAACCCCTCCCCTACCCCCCCCCGGAGCCGCCCCCCGCCCCGCGCCGCCCCGCCCCTGCCATGCTCCCGGTGCCTTCCCAGCCGCAGTGGGGATCCCCGGAGCACAACTGGGACCGACCCCCACCCACAGCGATCGGAGTCTCCACCCGCGCCGCCCGGGTTGACCCCGCCCCGGGTGCGCTCCCGGCGCGGGTCCAGCCCCAGTGGCGGCCTCCGAGAGCACAACCGGGATGCCCGCCCCCGCTCCGCCATGACCGGACCCCCGACCCCCGCCCCCCGCCGCCCGCCCCCCGCCGCCCGGGTTCACCCCGCCCCTGGTGCGATCCCAGCGCGTTTCCAGCAGCAGTGGCCACCCCCGGGAGCACAACTGGGACCGCCCCCATCCCCGCCACGACCCGATTCCCGACCCGCGCCGCCCCGGGCGCGCTCCCGGTGCGCTGCCCACCTTCACCACGGGCTCCCGGTGAGCCCCGCCCCCACGCCCGCTTCCAGGAGAGCCTCTGGGACCTCGCTCCCGCCGCCCGGTGAAACGGGAGGACAATCCATCCAGCCCACAGAGGCAATCCAAGCTGTCTAGAATTCAGGGATCCAACGAGGACTACGGAAAGGAAAGATGACCTGACCTAGGAGGGCCATGATATTCTATAGAACCGGACAAAGTTGGTTTCCAAGGAAACTTGATTCCTTGGAACCCGGAAAGCTGGTTCTTTTCATATGCAATTCCAAACCATGAGCTCCTTCCCAAAGCCTGCCTGGCCGCCAGCCCCACCCCCCACTCCCCAGAAAAAACGGCTCAAAGACATCTTTTCCATCTCAGGCGGAAAACTGGAAGATGTCTTGTCTTGTCTGTCTGGATTGATGTATGTGTCAGTGTGAGCCTTGTGATTTTTGATAATAGTGCTCAAGTTCTGAGTTCTTATTTCAATGGTCTCAAGACAAGGCAGCCCTTGCCAACCCAACTGCTTCCAATACAAGAAAACTTTGACCTCAGGGAATGTCAGAGTCCCGTGAACTGGGAACTAGTCAATATTAAATATCTAGTAGTTTTGTTTTTGCTCCTCTACTGTAGACATGTCTAAGAGTCATCAACATGAAGCACAAAATGTTCATAGTGCCTCGGTTTGTTCTAAGGTAAAAATTGCTATATCGTTCTATCTGTCACAAGCTTGTCAACAAGAAAGTACCTCGAAAGAAGAGGAACAGAACGAAAAATTAAATGTGATATGAGCTTTTAGATAAACTGTGAACACTAATTACACTCTAAAATATCTGCCTATGAGAGTCTTGATTGAAGGCAGAGGAGAAGGGGACGACAGAGGCTAAGATGGTTGGATGGCATCACTGATTCGATGGACATGAGTTTGAGCAAGCCCCTGGAGTTGGTGATGGACACGGAAGCCCGGCGTCCTGCAGGCCACGGGGTCCCAAAGAGTCAGACACGACTGAGCCACTGAACGGAACTGAACTTACAATCGTTTCTCCAGGTGTTTTGGTTACCCGAGTTTCTATCCTGTGCTAAAATAAGTGACGACAGTGCACTGAAGAGCTGGGTCATTTAAATAAATTAAAGTTCTGAAACATTCACGCCTTGAAAGGACCTCCCTTTTACACAGAAACAAGAGAGATTTTTGACTATCCAATAATAGTGTCTGGCACCATCCTGACATGTGAAACGTAAGAAAGCAATTTGTTTTTGTTTGGTTTGGTTCTGATCTTGGGTGTGTGTGTGTGTGTGTGTGTGTGTGTGTGTGTGTGTGTGTGCGTGCGTGCGTGTGCGTGCGGGGGAGGGGGGGCCGCTACTATCACTGATAGGTATGTTCACCAATCTGTCGAATGCCAATATAAAAGTCAGTTCTTGGTTGCTGAAGGGAAATGCATGACTTGGTATTAAAAGAAGGTATGTGGAATGAAATCGCATTTTCTGAAGGAAAACGATGTCGTTCTTTCTTCCAGGTGGCAGTTTCAGGATGGGAGAAGCAAAGGAATGGGTACAGAATGGGATAAGGAGGTTGTAGGGAAAGTGGACCCCCAGAAAAGAGTGTTGTGCCTAGCACAAGGTTTCTTGAGAGGTTGAACTGCCTTTGCCAATGGATTTTAAGTTTCTTCACCTCTTCCGTGATCTCCTCTAGGTTGACCTAGAACAGAAATCTTTTGTTAGCTCTGGCTAAGTGGAGAAGTATTGCTTCACGGTGACTTGTGTGATCCTACCTGACTGTTCTAAACCCTTTTGATATCTATGCACTGCTGCTGCTGCTGCTGCTGCTGCTGCTGCTGCTGCGAAGTCGTTTCAGTCGTGTCCGAGTCTGTGTGACCCCATGGACGGCAGCCCACCAGGCCCCGCAGTCCCTGGGGTTCTCCAGGCAAGAACACTGGAGTGGGTTGCCATGTCCTCCTCCAATGCATGAAAGTGAAATGTGAAAGTGAAGTCGCTCAGTCGTGCCCGACTCTGAGCGACCCCATGGACTGCAGCCTACCAGGCTCTTGGGTCCATGAGATTTTCCAGGCAAGAGTACTGGAGTGGGGTGCCATTGCCTTCTCCCATATCTATTCACAAGCCTGCCTAAATCATTGACTTCTAGCCACCTTTGGGATGCCAATGACCACCCACCCTTACCAGGCCGCAGAGGAGAGAAAACACTTACCACAGGAGGTCCGGGTAAGGAACAAGGAACTAACAAGCTCCCACCAACCAGGATTCTGCAGAGGTCAACAAGAGGTCAGCAAGAGATGGGAGACTGCAGTCCAGAGGTCCTAGCAACTTCCAGCGAGCAGCAAAGACCCAGCATAGTCAAAACGAATTCAATGTTACCCAAAACAAATAAATCAACGGACAGAAGTTCTTGGAACACATGACTGAGGTTAGGGGTGAGGCAGTACATGTATGTGCCAGGATACTCTTAAAGTATACTCTTAACATAGATGAGGAGAACAAGGTAGGAGGAAAACTTACTGTTTGGTTCAGGTCGCTTCTGAGCCTTTTGGGGGAACCGACCTGAAGCCAGAGTCTAGCCGAAATACACAGGCTTTGAACATCGCTGAAGACCAACATTTCCTAAGGAAAAAACGCATTGCTTAGCTCAAGGTTTGTCTGGGAAATTCTTACACATCAGGAGATGGCTCCGAGGTGGATTTCTACAAAGAACATCCATGCAAAGGACAAGCCTGCACAGCTCTGTGCACATCTGCCCCCTCCCCCTCACAGCCAGCAGCATTTCCAAGTGACCTCCTAAGGCCTTCGCCAAACTACAGGGGCACCTCTGGGCTTCCTGTTTCCCTCATTTTTCGGAATCTTTTCTAAAAAAAAAAGAAAAACAAAAAACAAATTAAAAAAACAAAAACAAAAAAACCCCGCACATTTCTTCGTACAATGCCACAGTGGAAGGAAAACAGGCCTTCAATATTAAGACCTAAATTTGCAAAAAACTTGGAGCTTGGTGTTTTGTTTTGTTTTGTTTTGTTTTGTTTGAATCAAACCACCACATCATTGAAAATTTTTACACGTTCTAATTATTCGGTTCCAAAACACCAAACTTGTACTGCACACGGTCCCCATGGAAAGGCCCCCTCAGCAGGACAGCCACAGATGCTGCCATGAAAGGGCAGCAGGGTGCCCTCCTCCCTTGTGTGCTGCCTGGGCGGCCACCGGGTTTTGAAACCCATGCACCCTACTAAGTTTCTAGGGTGCAATTAGTGGACCCTTCCCTTTCCCATCCCAGCAGGTGGTCAAGGGCCCGCTGGCCTCCAAAGTGCCAGAAGCAGGGCTGGGCCAGCCGGCCAGAGTTCAGGGTTCTGGCCCTTGGACTTGCAGCGGACACTAGGCTGCTTGGGAAAACCGCGCGGCTCTGACCTTTCAGCAAAGGGGTGGAGCGGTCAAGGCCTTGAGCCCAAAGGCGAGGCCTTTCTGCGACCGCCAGGTTGTGCCAACAGAGGGCGGACTACGTGGTTCCCTGCTCCACGCAGTCCCAGTTCCCTGACCTGTGGTCGGCACCCCTCCGCCGCGCCCACTGGATGCCGACCCTTGGGGACCCAGGAGCGCACGCAATGGGCGTTCCCAGCCGCCATGGCGACCCCCGAGAGGACAACGGCGAAGCCCTCCCCCAGCCCCGCCACGACCCGATTCCCGACCCGCGCCGCCCCGGGCGCGCTCCCGGTGCGCTGCCCACCTTCACCACGGGCTCCCGGTGAGCCCCGCCCCCACGCCCGGTTCCAGGAGAGCCTCTGGGACCTCGCTCCCGCCGCCCGGTGAAACGGGAGGACAATCCATCCAGCCCACAGAGGCAATCCAAGCTGTCTAGAGTTCAGGGATCCAACGAGGGCTACGGAAAGGAAAGATGACCTGACCTAGGAGGGCCATGATATTCTATAGAACCGGACAAAGTTGGTTTCCAAGGAAACTTGATTCCTTGGAACCCGGAAAGCTGGTTCTTTTCATATGCAATTTCAAACCATGAGCTCCTTCCCAAAGCCTGCCTGGCCGCCAGCCCCACCCCCACTCCCCAGAAAAAACGGCTCAAAGACATCTTTTCCATCTCACGCGGAAAACTGGAAGATGTCTTGTCTTGTCTGTCTGGATTGATGTATGTGTCAGTGTGAGCCTTGTGATTTTTGATAATAGTGCTCAAGTTCTGAGTTCTTATTTCAATGGTCTCAAGACAAGGCAGCCCTTGCCAACCCAACTGCTTCCAATACAAAAAAACTTTGACCTCAGGGAATGTCAGAGTCCCGTGAACTGAGAACTAGTCAATATTAAATATCTAGTAGTTTTGTTTTTGCTCCTCTACTGTAGACATGTCTAAGAGTCATCAACATGAAGCACAAAATGTTCATAGTGCCTCGGTTTGTTCTAAGGTAAAAATTGCTATATCGTTCTATCTGTCACAAGCTTGTCAACAAGAAAGTACCTCGAAAGAACAGGAACAAAACGAAAAATTAAATGTGATATGAGCTTTTAGATAAACTGTGAACACTAATTACACTCTAAAATATCTGCCTATGAGAGTCTTGATTGAAGGCAGAGGAGAAGGGGACGACAGAGGCTAAGATGGTTGGATGGCATCACTGATTCGATGGACATGAGTTTGAGCAAGCCCCTGGAGTTGGTGATGGACACGGAAGCCCAGCGTCCTGCAGGCCACGGGGTCCCAAAGAGTCAGACACGACTGAGCCACTGAACGGAACTGAACATACAATCGTTTCTCCAGGTGTTTTGGTTACCCGAGTTTCTCTCCTGTGCTAAACTAAGTGACGACCGTGTACTGAAGAGCTGGGTCATTTCCAAATAAATTCAAGTTCTGAAACATTCACGCCTTGAAAGGACCTCCCTTTTACACAGAAACAAAAGAGATTTTTGACTATCCAATAAGAGTGTCTGGCACCATCCTGACATGTGAAACGTAAGAAAGCAATTTTTTTTTGTTTTGTTTGGTTCTGATCTTGGGTGTGTGTGTGTGTGTGTGTGTGTGTGTGTGTGTGTGCGAGCGTGCGTGGGGGGAGGGGAGGGGCGCTACTATCACTGATAGGTATGTTCACCAATCTGTCGAATGCCAATATAAAAGTCAGTTCTTGGTTGCTGAAGGGAAATGTATGACTTGGTATTAAAAGAAGGTATGTGGCATGAAATCGCATTTTCTGAAGGAAAACGACGTCGTTCTTTCTTCCAGGTGGCAGTTTCAGGATGGGAGAAGCAAAGGAATGGGCACAGAATGGGAACAGGAGGTTGTAGGGAAAGTGGACCCCCAGAAAAGAGTGTTGTGCCTAGCACAAGGTTTCTTGAGAGGTTGAACTGCCTTTGCTAATGAATTTTAAGTTTCTTTACCTCTTCCGTGATCTCTTCTAGATTGACCTAGAACAGAAATCTTTTGTTAGCTTTGGCTAAGTGGAGAAGTATTGCTTCACGGTGACTTGTGTGATCCTACCTGACTGTTCTAAACCCTTTTGATATCTATGCACTGCTGCTGCTGCTGCTGCTGCTGCTGCGAAGTCGTTTCAGTCGTGTCCGAGTCTGTGTGACCCCATGGACGGCAGCCCACCAGGCCCCGCAGTCCCTGGGGTTCTCTAGGCAAGAACACTGGAGTGGGTTGCCATGTCCTCCTCCAGTGCATGAAAGTGCAATGTGAAAGTGAAGTCGCTCAGTCGTGTCCGACTCTGAGCGACCCCATGGACTGCAGCCTGCCAGGCTCTTCCGTCCATGGGATTTTCCAGGCAAGAGTACTGGAGTGGGGTGCCGTTGCCTTCTCCCATATCTATTCACAAGCCTGCCTAAATCATTGACTTCTAGCCACCTTTGGGGTGCCAATGACCACCCACCCTTACCAGGCCGCAGAGGAGAGAAAACACTTACCACAGGAGGTCCGGGTAAGGAACAAGGAACTAACAAGCTCCCACCAACCAGGATTCTGCAGAGGTCAACAAGAGGTCAGCAAGAGATGGGAGACTGCAGTCCAGAGGTCCTAGCAACTTCCAGCGAGCAGCAAAGACCCAGCATAGTCCAAACGAATTCAATGTTACCAAAAACAAATAAATAAACGGACAGAAGTTCTTTGAACACATGACTGAGATTAGGGGTGAGGCAGAACATGTATGTGCCAGGATACTCTTAAAGTATACTCTTAACATAGACGAGGAGAACAAGGTAGGAGGAAAACTTACTGTTTGGTTCAGGTCACTTCTGAGCCTTTTGGGGGAACCGACCTGAAGCCAGAGTCTAGCCGAAATACACAGGCTTTGAACATCGCTGAAGACCAACATTTCCTAAGGAAAAAACGCATTGCTTAGCTCAAGGTTTGTCTGGGAAATTCTTACACATCAGGAGATGGCTCCGAGGTGGATTTCTACAAAGAACATCCATGCAAAGGACAAGCCTGCACAGCTCTGTGCACATCTGCCCCCTCCCCCCCTCACAGCCAGCAGCATTTCCAAGTGACCTCCTAAGGCCTTCGCCAAACTACAGGGGCACCTCTGGGCTTCCTGTTTCCCTCATTTTTCGGAATCTTTTCTAAAAAAAAAGAAAAACAAAAAACAAATTAAAAAAAAAAAAAAAAAAAAACCCGCACATTTCTTCGTAGAATGCCACAGTGGAAGGAAAACAGGCCTTCAATATTAAGACCTAAATTTGCAAAAACCTTGGAGCTTGGTGTTTTGGTTTGTTTTGTTTTGTTTTGTTTGAATCAAACCACCACATCATTGAAAATTTTTACACGTTCTAATTATTCGGTTCCAAAACACCAAACTTGTACTGCACACGGTCCCCATGGAAAGGCCCCCTCAGCAGGACAGCCACAGATGCTGCCATGAAAGGGCAGCAGGGTGCCCTCCTCCCTTGTTTGCTGCCTGGGCGGCCACCGGGTTTTGAAACCCATGCACCCTGCTAAGTTTCTAGGGTGCAATTCGTGGACCCTTCCCTTTCCCATCCCAGCAGGTGGTCAAGGGCCCGCTGGCCTCCAAAGTGCCAGAAGCAGGGCTGGGCCAGCCGGCCAGAGTTCAGGGTTCTGGCCCTTGGACTTGCAGCGGACACTAGGCTGCTTGGGAAAACCGCGCGGCTCTGACCTTTCAGCAAAGGGGTGGAGCGGTCAAGGCCTTGAGCCCAAAGGCGAGGCCTTTCTGCGACCGCCAGGTTGTGCCAACAGAGGGCGGACTACGTGGTTCCCTGCTCCACGCAGTCCCAGTTCCCTGACCTGTGGTCCGCACCCCTCCGCCGCGCCCACTGGATGCCGACCCTTGGGGACCCAGGAGCGCACGCAATGGGCGTTCCCAGCCGCCATGGCGACCCCCGAGAGGACAACGGCGAAGCCCTCCCCCAGCCCCGCCACGACCCGATTCCCGACCCGCGCCGCCCCGGGCGCGCTCCCGGTGCGCTGCCCACCTTCACCACGGGCTCCCGGTGAGCCCCGCCCCCACGCCCGGTTCCAGGAGAGCCTCTGGGACCTCGCTCCCGCCGCCCGGTGAAACGGGAGGACAATCCATCCAGCCCACAGAGGCAATCCAAGCTGTCTAGAGTTCAGGGATCCAACGAGGGCTACGGAAAGGAAAGATGACCTGACCTAGGAGGGCCATGATATTCTATAGAACCGGACAAAGTTGGTTTCCAAGGAAACTTGATTCCTTGGAACCCGGAAAGCTGGTTCTTTTCATATGCAATTTCAAACCATGAGCTCCTTCCCAAAGCCTGCCTGGCCGCCAGCCCCACCCCCCACTCCCCGGAAAAAACGGCTCAAAGAAATCTTTTCCATCTCACGCGGAAAACTGGAAGATGTCTTGTCTTGTCTGTCTGGATTGATGTATGTGTCAGTGTGAGCCTTGTGATTTTTGATAATAGTGCTCAAGTTCTGAGTTCTTATTTCAATGGTCTCAAGACAAGGCAGCCCTTGCCAACCCAACTGCTTCCAATACAAAAAAACTTTGACCTCAGGGAATGTCAGAGTCCCGTGAACTGGGAACTAGTCAATATTAAATATCTAGTAGTTTTGTTTTTGCTCCTCTACTGTAGACATGTCTAAGAGTCATCAACATGAAGCACAAAATGTTCATAGTGCCTCGGTTTGTTCTAAGGTAAAAATTGCTATATCGTTCTATCTGTCACAAGCTTGTCAACAAGAAAGTACCTCGAAAGAACAGGAACAAAACGAAAAATTAAATGTGATATGAGCTTTTAGATAAACTGTGAACACTAATTACACTCTAAAATATCTGCCTATGAGAGTCTTGATTGAAGGCAGAGGAGAAGGGGACGACAGAGGCTAAGATGGTTGGATGGCATCACTGATTCGATGGACATGAGTTTGAGCAAGCCCCTGGAGTTGGTGATGGACACGGAAGCCCAGCGTCCTGCAGGCCACGGGGTCCCAAAGAGTCAGACACGACTGAGCCACTGAACTGAACTGAACATACAATCGTTTCTCCAGGTGTTTTGGTTACCCGAGTTTCTCTCCTGTGCTAAACTAAGTGACGACCGTGTACTGAAGAGCTGGGTCATTTCCAAATAAATTCAAGTTCTGAAACATTCACGCCTTGAAAGGACCTCCCTTTTACACAGAAACAAAAGAGATTTTTGACTATCCAATAAGAGTGTCTGGCACCATCCTGACATGTGAAACGTAAGAAAGCAATTTTTTTTTGTTTTGTTTGGTTCTGATCTTGGGTGTGTGTGTGTGTGTGTGTGTGTGTGTGTGTGTGTGCGAGCGTGCGGGGGAGGGGAGGGGCGCTACTATCACTGATAGGTATTTTCACCAATCTGTCGAATGCCAATATAAAAGTCAGTTCTTGGTTGCTGAAGGGAAATGTATGACTTGGTATTAAAAGAAGGTATGTGGCATGAAATCGCATTTTCTGAAGGAAAACGACGTCGTTCTTTCTTCCAGGTGGCAGTTTCAGGATGGGAGAAGCAAAGGAATGGGCACAGAATGGGAACAGGAGGTTGTAGGGAAAGTGGACCCCCAAAAAGAGTGTTGTGCCTAGCACAAGGTTTCTTGAGAGGTTGAACTGCCTTTGCTAATGAATTTTAAGTTTCTTTACCTCTTCCGTGATCTCTTCTAGATTGACCTAGAACAGAAATCTCTTGTTAGCTTTGGCTAAGTGGAGAAGTATTGCTTCACGGTGACTTGTGTGATCCTACCTGACTGTTCTAAACCCTTTTGATATCTATGCACTGCTGCTGCTGCTGCTGCTGCTGCTGCGAAGTCGTTTCAGTCGTGTCCGAGTCTGTGTGACCCCATGGACGGCAGCCCACCAGGCCCCGCAGTCCCTGGGGTTCTCTAGGCAAGAACACTGGAGTGGGTTGCCATGTCCTCCTCCAGTGCATGAAAGTGCAATGTGAAAGTGAAGTCGCTCAGTCGTGTCCGACTCTGAGCGACCCCATGGACTGCAGCCTGCCAGGCTCTTCCGTCCATGGGATTTTCCAGGCAAGAGTACTGGAGTGGGGTGCCGTTGCCTTCTCCCATATCTATTCACAAGCCTGCCTAAATCATTGACTTCTAGCCACCTTTGGGGTGCCAATGACCACCCACCCTTACCAGGCCGCAGAGGAGAGAAAACACTTACCACAGGAGGTCCGGGTAAGGAACAAGGAACTAACAAGCTCCCACCAACCAGGATTCTGCAGAGGTCAACAAGAGGTCAGCAAGAGATGGGAGACTGCAGTCCAGAGGTCCTAGCAACTTCCAGCGAGCAGCAAAGACCCAGCATAGTCCAAACGAATTCAATGTTACCAAAAACAAATAAATAAACGGACAGAAGTTCTTTGAACACATGACTGAGATTAGGGGTGAGGCGGAACATGTATGTGCCAGGATACTCTTAAAGTACGAGAAAGCAGAGAAAGGAAAGACAACTCTCAAGCTGTCCAAAGTGATCAAAATGAATGAGTACACAGTTTGACCTGTGTACACTAGCAGATAAAAATCTGAAAAGGAATTTTTAAAAAAATTCCCTTTCAATACTGTCAACATGAATCAAATGCTTTGCCACGGATGTCACGAGGATGCAAGACTGGCACACTGGAAATTCTACACCGTGGCTGAAAAAGATCCTGAATACATGGACAGATATTCCATAGCGATGGAGAGACTTAAGATGGCAATACCATGGAATGCATCTTCAATCTGAAATGAAGATTCGATATGACTTGATCGCTCAGAGCTTTTGTGTCATCAAGTGTTATGGAAGGATAAAAGAGATCGAGAAAGCTGCTGACATAGACTTGGGGCGGGGTGGGGGGGGGCAGTAAGAGTACCCCCTTCGGGTCTTTAGCCCGATGTGATGCAGCCACTAGCAGTCTGCTAAGGAAACAAAGGCAGTGTCTCAGAGCATGACACCAGACCCCCTCACCCACGACATGCATTGAGATAACATGGGCAGCAGGTGAGTCATCCCGGGCTAAAAAATGATTGACATGAATCTTGAAGAAAGGCAGATTTCCAGGCAAATATGTCATTTCCTTAACATAGACGAGGAGAACAAGGTAGGAGGAAAACTTACTGTTTGGTTCAGGTCACTTCTGAGCCTTTTGGGGGAACCGACCTGAAGCCAGAGTCTAGCCGAAATACACAGGCTTTGAACATCGCTGAAGACCAACATTTCCTAAGGAAAAAACGCATTGCTTAGCTCGAGGTCTGTCTGGGAAATTCTTACACATCAGGAGATGGCTCCGAGGTGGATTTCTACAAAGAACATCCATGCAAAGGACAAGCCTGCACAGCTCTGTGCACATCTGCCCCCTCCCCCCTCACAGCCAGCAGCATTTCCAAGTGACCTCCTAAGGCCTTCGCCAAACTACAGGGGCACCTCTGGGTTTCCTGTTTCCCTCATTTTTCGGAATCTTTTCTAAAAAAAAGAAAAACAAAAAACAAATTAAAAAAAAAAAAACCCGCACATTTCTTCGTAGAATGCCACAGTGGAAGGAAAACAGGCCTTCAATATTAAGACCTAAATTTGCAAAAACCTTGGAGCTTGGTGTTTTGGTTTGTTTTGTTTTGTTTGAATCAAACCACCACATCATTGAAAATTTTTACACGTTCTAATTATTCGGTTCCAAAACACCAAACTTGTACTGCACACGGTCCCCATGGAAAGACCCCCTCAGCAGGACAGCCACAGATGCTGCCATGAAAGGGCAGCAGGGTGCCCTCCTCCCTTGTTTTCTGCCTGGGCGGCCACCGGGTTTTGAAACCCATGCACCCTACTAAGTTTCTAGGGTGCAATTCGTGGACCCTTCCCTTTCCCATCCCAGCAGGTGGTCAAGGGCCCGCTGGCCTCCAAAGTGCCAGAAGCAGGGCTGGGCCAGCCGGCCAGAGTTCAGGGTTCTGGCCCTTGGACTTGCAGCGGACACTCGGCTGCTTGGGAAAACCGCGCGGCTCTGACCTTTCAGCAAAGGGGTGGAGCGGTCAAGGCCTTGAGCCCAAAGGCGAGGCCTTTCTGCGACCGCCAGGTTGTGCCAACAGAGGGCGGACTACGTGGTTCCCTGCTCCACGCAGTCCCAGTTCCCTGACCTGTGGTCCGCACCCCTCCGCCGCGCCCACTGGATGCCGACCCTTGGGGACCCAGGAGCGCACGCAATGGGCGTTCCCAGCCGCCATGGCGACCCCCGAGAGGACAACGGGGAACCCCTCCCCTACCCCCGCCAGGAGCCGACCCCCGCCCCGCGCCGCCCCGCCCCTGCCATGCTCCCGGTGCCTTCCCAGCCGCAGTGGGGATCCCCGGAGCACAACTGGGACCGACCCCCACCCACAGCGATCGGAGTCTCCACCCGCGCCGCCCGGGTTGACCCCGCCCCGGGTGCGCTCCCGGCGCGGGTCCAGCCCCAGTGGCGGCCTCCGAGAGCACAACCGGGATGCCCGCCCCCGCTCCGCCATGACCGGACC
Source organism: Bos javanicus (assembly GCF_032452875.1). Lineage (NCBI taxonomy): Eukaryota > Metazoa > Chordata > Mammalia > Artiodactyla > Bovidae > Bos > Bos javanicus. The sequence continues at coordinate 225,600 of NW_026893863.1, forward strand.
CCCGCCCCCCGCCCCCCGCCCCCCGCCCCCCGCCGCCCGGGTTCACCCCGCCCCTGGTGCGATCCCAGCGCGTTTCCAGCAGCAGTGGCCACCCCCGGGAGCACAACTGGGACCGCCCCCCATCCCCGCCACGACCCGATTCCCGACCCGCGCCGCCCCGGGCGCGCTCCCGGTGCGCTGCCCACCTTCACCACGGGCTCCCGGTGAGCCCCGCCCCCACGCCCGGTTCCAGGAGAGCCTCTGGGACCTCGCTCCCGCCGCCCGGTGAAACGGGAGGACAATCCATCCAGCCCACAGAGGCAATCCAAGCTGTCTAGAATTCAGGGATCCAACGAGGACTACGGAAAGGAAAGATGACCTGACCTAGGAGGGCCATGATATTCTATAGAACCGGACAAAGTTGGTTTCCAAGGAAACTTGATTCCTTGGAACCCGGAAAGCTGGTTCTTTTCATATGCAATTCCAAACCATGAGCTCCTTCCCAAAGCCTGCCTGGCCGCCAGCCCCACCCCCCACTCCCCAGAAAAAACGGCTCAAAGACATCTTTTCCATCTCAGGCGGAAAACTGGAAGATGTCTTGTCTTGTCTGTCTGGATTGATGTATGTGTCAGTGTGAGCCTTGTGATTTTTGATAATAGTGCTCAAGTTCTGAGTTCTTATTTCAATGGTCTCAAGACAAGGCAGCCCTTGCCAACCCAACTGCTTCCAATACAAGAAAACTTTGACCTCAGGGAATGTCAGAGTCCCGTGAACTGGGAACTAGTCAATATTAAATATCTAGTAGTTTTGTTTTTGCTCCTCTACTGTAGACATGTCTAAGAGTCATCAACATGAAGCACAAAATGTTCATAGTGCCTCGGTTTGTTCTAAGGTAAAAATTGCTATATCGTTCTATCTGTCACAAGCTTGTCAACAAGAAAGTACCTCGAAAGAAGAGGAACAGAACGAAAAATTAAATGTGATATGAGCTTTTAGATAAACTGTGAACACTAATTACACTCTAAAATATCTGCCTATGAGAGTCTTGATTGAAGGCAGAGGAGAAGGGGACGACAGAGGCTAAGATGGTTGGATGGCATCACTGATTCGATGGACATGAGTTTGAGCAAGCCCCTGGAGTTGGTGATGGACACGGAAGCCCGGCGTCCTGCAGGCCACGGGGTCCCAAAGAGTCAGACACGACTGAGCCACTGAACGGAACTGAACTTACAATCGTTTCTCCAGGTGTTTTGGTTACCCGAGTTTCTATCCTGTGCTAAAATAAGTGACGACAGTGCACTGAAGAGCTGGGTCATTTAAATAAATTAAAGTTCTGAAACATTCACGCCTTGAAAGGACCTCCCTTTTACACAGAAACAAGAGAGATTTTTGACTATCCAATAATAGTGTCTGGCACCATCCTGACATGTGAAACGTAAGAAAGCAATTTGTTTTTGTTTGGTTTGGTTCTGATCTTGGGTGTGTGTGTGTGTGTGTGTGTGTGTGTGTGTGTGTGTGCGTGCGTGCGTGTGCGTGCGGGGGAGGGGGGGGCCGCTACTATCACTGATAGGTATGTTCACCAATCTGTCGAATGCCAATATAAAAGTCAGTTCTTGGTTGCTGAAGGGAAATGCATGACTTGGTATTAAAAGAAGGTATGTGGAATGAAATCGCATTTTCTGAAGGAAAACGATGTCGTTCTTTCTTCCAGGTGGCAGTTTCAGGATGGGAGAAGCAAAGGAATGGGTACAGAATGGGATAAGGAGGTTGTAGGGAAAGTGGACCCCCAGAAAAGAGTGTTGTGCCTAGCACAAGGTTTCTTGAGAGGTTGAACTGCCTTTGCCAATGGATTTTAAGTTTCTTCACCTCTTCCGTGATCTCCTCTAGGTTGACCTAGAACAGAAATCTTTTGTTAGCTCTGGCTAAGTGGAGAAGTATTGCTTCACGGTGACTTGTGTGATCCTACCTGACTGTTCTAAACCCTTTTGATATCTATGCACTGCTGCTGCTGCTGCTGCTGCTGCTGCTGCTGCTGCTGCGAAGTCGTTTCAGTCGTGTCCGAGTCTGTGTGACCCCATGGACGGCAGCCCACCAGGCCCCGCAGTCCCTGGGGTTCTCCAGGCAAGAACACTGGAGTGGGTTGCCATGTCCTCCTCCAATGCATGAAAGTGAAATGTGAAAGTGAAGTCGCTCAGTCGTGCCCGACTCTGAGCGACCCCATGGACTGCAGCCTACCAGGCTCTTGGGTCCATGAGATTTTCCAGGCAAGAGTACTGGAGTGGGGTGCCATTGCCTTCTCCCATATCTATTCACAAGCCTGCCTAAATCATTGACTTCTAGCCACCTTTGGGATGCCAATGACCACCCACCCTTACCAGGCCGCAGAGGAGAGAAAACACTTACCACAGGAGGTCCGGGTAAGGAACAAGGAACTAACAAGCTCCCACCAACCAGGATTCTGCAGAGGTCAACAAGAGGTCAGCAAGAGATGGGAGACTGCAGTCCAGAGGTCCTAGCAACTTCCAGCGAGCAGCAAAGACCCAGCATAGTCAAAACGAATTCAATGTTACCCAAAACAAATAAATCAACGGACAGAAGTTCTTGGAACACATGACTGAGGTTAGGGGTGAGGCAGTACATGTATGTGCCAGGATACTCTTAAAGTATACTCTTAACATAGACGAGGAGAACAAGGTAGGAGGAAAACTTACTGTTTGGTTCAGGTCGCTTCTGAGCCTTTTGGGGGAACCGACCTGAAGCCAGAGTCTAGCCGAAATACACAGGCTTTGAACATCGCTGAAGACCAACATTTCCTAAGGAAAAAACGCATTGCTTAGCTCAAGGTTTGTCTGGGAAATTCTTACACATCAGGAGATGGCTCCGAGGTGGATTTCTACAAAGAACATCCATGCAAAGGACAAGCCTGCACAGCTCTGTGCACATCTGCCCCCTCCCCCCCTCACAGCCAGCAGCATTTCCAAGTGACCTCCTAAGGCCTTCGCCAAACTACAGGGGCACCTCTGGGCTTCCTGTTTCCCTCATTTTTCGGAATCTTTTCTAAAAAAAAAAGAAAAACAAAAAACAAATTAAAAAAAAACAAAAACAAAAAAAACCCGCACATTTCTTCGTAGAATGCCACAGTGGAAGGAAAACAGGCCTTCAATATTAAGACCTAAATTTGCAAAAACCTTGGAGCTTGGTGTTTTGTTTTGTTTTGTTTTGTTTTGTTTGAATCAAACCACCACATCATTTAAAATTTTTACACGTTCTAATTATTCGGTTCCAAAACACCAAACTTGTACTGCACACGGTCCCCATGGAAAGGCCCCCTCAGCAGGACAGCCACAGATGCTGCCATGAAAGGGCAGCAGGGTGCCCTCCTCCCTTGTGTGCTGCCTGGGCGGCCACCGGGTTTTGAAACCCATGCACCCTACTAAGTTTCTAGGGTGCAATTCGTGGACCCTTCCCTTTCCCATCCCAGCAGGTGGTCAAGGGCCCGCTGGCCTCCAAAGTGCCAGAAGCAGGGCTGGGCCAGCCGGCCAGAGTTCAGGGTTCTGGCCCTTGGACTTGCAGCGGACACTAGGCTGCTTGGGAAAACCGCGCGGCTCTGACCTTTCAGCAAAGGGGTGGAGCGGTCAAGGCCTTGAGCCCAAAGGCGAGGCCTTTCTGCGACCGCCAGGTTGTGCCAACAGAGGGCGGACTACGTGGTTCCCTGCTCCACGCAGTCCCAGTTCCCTGACCTGTGGTCCGCACCCCTCCGCCGCGCCCACTGGATGCCGACCCTTGGGGACCCAGGAGCGCACGCAATGGGCGTTCCCAGCCGCCATGGCGACCCCCGAGAGGACAACGGCGAAGCCCTCCCCCAGCCCCGCCACGACCCGATTCCCGACCCGCGCCGCCCCGGGCGCGCTCCCGGTGCGCTGCCCACCTTCACCACGGGCTCCCGGTGAGCCCCGCCCCCACGCCCGGTTCCAGGAGAGCCTCTGGGACCTCGCTCCCGCCGCCCGGTGAAACGGGAGGACAATCCATCCAGCCCACAGAGGCAATCCAAGCTGTCTAGAGTTCAGGGATCCAACGAGGGCTACGGAAAGGAAAGATGACCTGACCTAGGAGGGCCATGATATTCTATAGAACCGGACAAAGTTGGTTTCCAAGGAAACTTGATTCCTTGGAACCCGGAAAGCTGGTTCTTTTCATATGCAATTTCAAACCATGAGCTCCTTCCCAAAGCCTGCCTGGCCGCCAGCCCCACCCCCCACTCCCCGGAAAAAACGGCTCAAAGAAATCTTTTCCATCTCACGCGGAAAACTGGAAGATGTCTTGTCTTGTCTGTCTGGATTGATGTATGTGTCAGTGTGAGCCTTGTGATTTTTGATAATAGTGCTCAAGTTCTGAGTTCTTATTTCAATGGTCTCAAGACAAGGCAGCCCTTGCCAACCCAACTGCTTCCAATACAAAAAAACTTTGACCTCAGGGAATGTCAGAGTCCCGTGAACTGAGAACTAGTCAATATTAAATATCTAGTAGTTTTGTTTTTGCTCCTCTACTGTAGACATGTCTAAGAGTCATCAACATGAAGCACAAAATGTTCATAGTGCCTCGGTTTGTTCTAAGGTAAAAATTGCTATATCGTTCTATCTGTCACAAGCTTGTCAACAAGAAAGTACCTCGAAAGAACAGGAACAAAACGAAAAATTAAATGTGATATGAGCTTTTAGATAAACTGTGAACACTAATTACACTCTAAAATATCTGCCTATGAGAGTCTTGATTGAAGGCAGAGGAGAAGGGGACGACAGAGGCTAAGATGGTTGGATGGCATCACTGATTCGATGGACATGAGTTTGAGCAAGCCCCTGGAGTTGGTGATGGACACGGAAGCCCAGCGTCCTGCAGGCCACGGGGTCCCAAAGAGTCAGACACGACTGAGCCACTGAACTGAACTGAACATACAATCGTTTCTCCAGGTGTTTTGGTTACCCGAGTTTCTCTCCTGTGCTAAACTAAGTGACGACCGTGTACTGAAGAGCTGGGTCATTTCCAAATAAATTCAAGTTCTGAAACATTCACGCCTTGAAAGGACCTCCCTTTTACACAGAAACAAAAGAGATTTTTGACTATCCAATAAGAGTGTCTGGCACCATCCTGACATGTGAAACGTAAGAAAGCAATTTTTTTTGTTTTGTTTGGTTCTGATCTTGGGTGTGTGTGTGTGTGTGTGTGTGTGTGTGTGTGTGAGAGAGAGCGGGGGAGGGGAGGGGCGCTACTATCACTGATAGGTATGTTCACCAATCTGTCGAATGCCAATATAAAAGTCAGTTCTTGGTTGCTGAAGGGAAATGTATGACTTGGTATTAAAAGAAGGTATGTGGCATGAAATCGCATTTTCTGAAGGAAAACGACGTCGTTCTTTCTTCCAGGTGGCAGTTTCAGGATGGGAGAAGCAAAGGAATGGGTACAGAATGGGAACAGGAGGTTGTAGGGAAAGTGGACCCCCAAAAAAGAGTGTTGTGCCTAGCACAAGGTTTCTTGAGAGGTTGAACTGCCTTTGCTAATGAATTTTAAGTTTCTTTACCTCTTCCGTGATCTCTTCTAGATTGACCTAGAACAGAAATCTCTTGTTAGCTTTGGCTAAGTGGAGAAGTATTGCTTCACGGTGACTTGTGTGATCCTACCTGACTGTTCTAAACCCTTTTGATATCTATGCACTGCTGCTGCTGCTGCTGCTGCTGCTGCGAAGTCGTTTCAGTCGTGTCCGAGTCTGTGTGACCCCATGGACGGCAGCCCACCAGGCCCCGCAGTCCCTGGGGTTCTCTAGGCAAGAACACTGGAGTGGGTTGCCATGTCCTCCTCCAGTGCATGAAAGTGCAATGTGAAAGTGAAGTCGCTCAGTCGTGTCCGACTCTGAGCGACCCCATGGACTGCAGCCTGCCAGGCTCTTCCGTCCATGGGATTTTCCAGGCAAGAGTACTGGAGTGGGGTGCCGTTGCCTTCTCCCATATCTATTCACAAGCCTGCCTAAATCATTGACTTCTAGCCACCTTTGGGGTGCCAATGACCACCCACCCTTATCAGGCCGCAGAGGAGAGAAAACACTTACCACAGGAGGTCCGGGTAAGGAACAAGGAACTAACAAGCTCCCACCAACCAGGATTCTGCAGAGGTCAACAAGAGGTCAGCAAGAGATGGGAGACTGCAGTCCAGAGGTCCTAGCAACTTCCAGCGAGCAGCAAAGACCCAGCATAGTCCAAACGAATTCAATGTTACCAAAAACAAATAAATAAACGGACAGAAGTTCTTTGAACACATGACTGAGATTAGGGGTGAGGCGGAACATGTATGTGCCAGGATACTCTTAAAGTACGAGAAAGCAGAGAAAGGAAAGACAACTCTCAAGCTGTCCAAAGTGATCAAAATGAATGAGTACACAGTTTGACCTGTGTACACTAGCAGATAAAAATCTGAAAAGGAATTTTTAAAAAAATTCCCTTTCAATACTGTCAACATGAATCAAATGCTTTGCCACGGATGTCACGAGGATGCAAGACTGGCACACTGGAAATTCTACACCGTGGCTGAAAAAGATCCTGAATACATGGACAGATATTCCATAGCGATGGAGAGACTTAAGATGGCAATACCATGGAATGCATCTTCAATCTGAAATGAAGATTCGATATGACTTGATCGCTCAGAGCTTTTGTGTCATCAAGTGTTATGGAAGGATAAAAGAGATCGAGAAAGCTGCTGACATAGACTTGGGGCGGGGTGGGGGGGGGCAGTAAGAGTACCCCCTTCGGGTCTTTAGCCCGATGTGATGCAGCCACTAGCAGTCTGCTAAGGAAACAAAGGCAGTGTCTCAGAGCATGACACCAGACCCCCTCACCCACGACATGCATTGAGATAACATGGGCAGCAGGTGAGTCATCCCGGGCTAAAAAATGATTGACATGAATCTTGAAGAAAGGCAGATTTCCAGGCAAATATGTCATTTCCTTAACATAGACGAGGAGAACAAGGTAGGAGGAAAACTTACTGTTTGGTTCAGGTCACTTCTGAGCCTTTTGGGGGAACCGACCTGAAGCCAGAGTCTAGCCGAAATACACAGGCTTTGAACATCGCTGAAGACCAACATTTCCTAAGGAAAAAACGCATTGCTTAGCTCGAGGTCTGTCTGGGAAATTCTTACACATCAGGAGATGGCTCCGAGGTGGATTTCTACAAAGAACATCCATGCAAAGGACAAGCCTGCACAGCTCTGTGCACATCTGCCCCCTCCCCCTCACAGCCAGCAGCATTTCCAAGTGACCTCCTAAGGCCTTCGCCAAACTACAGGGGCACCTCTGGGTTTCCTGTTTCCCTCATTTTTCGGAATCTTTTCTAAAAAAAAGAAAAACAAAAAACAAATTAAAAAAAAAAAAACCCGCACATTTCTTCGTAGAATGCCACAGTGGAAGGAAAACAGGCCTTCAATATTAAGACCTAAATTTGCAAAAACCTTGGAGCTTGGTGTTTTGGTTTGTTTTGTTTTGTTTGAATCAAACCACCACATCATTGAAAATTTTTACACGTTCTAATTATTCGGTTCCAAAACACCAAACTTGTACTGCACACGGTCCCCATGGAAAGACCCCCTCAGCAGGACAGCCACAGATGCTGCCATGAAAGGGCAGCAGGGTGCCCTCCTCCCTTGTTTTCTGCCTGGGCGGCCACCGGGTTTTGAAACCCATGCACCCTACTAAGTTTCTAGGGTGCAATTCGTGGACCCTTCCCTTTCCCATCCCAGCAGGTGGTCAAGGGCCCGCTGGCCTCCAAAGTGCCAGAAGCAGGGCTGGGCCAGCCGGCCAGAGTTCAGGGTTCTGGCCCTTGGACTTGCAGCGGACACTCGGCTGCTTGGGAAAACCGCGCGGCTCTGACCTTTCAGCAAAGGGGTGGAGCGGTCAAGGCCTTGAGCCCAAAGGCGAGGCCTTTCTGCGACCGCCAGGTTGTGCCAACAGAGGGCGGACTACGTGGTTCCCTGCTCCACGCAGTCCCAGTTCCCTGACCTGTGGTCCGCACCCCTCCGCCGCGCCCACTGGATGCCGACCCTTGGGGACCCAGGAGCGCACGCAATGGGCGTTCCCAGCCGCCATGGCGACCCCCGAGAGGACAACGGGGAACCCCTCCCCTACCCCCGCCAGGAGCCGACCCCCGCCCCGCGCCGCCCCGCCCCTGCCATGCTCCCGGTGCCTTCCCAGCCGCAGTGGGGATCCCCGGAGCACAACTGGGACCGACCCCCACCCACAGCGATCGGAGTCTCCACCCGCGCCGCCCGGGTTGACCCCGCCCCGGGTGCGCTCCCGGCGCGGGTCCAGCCCCAGTGGCGGCCTCCGAGAGCACAACCGGGATGCCCGCCCCCGCTCCGCCATGACCGGACCCCCGACCCCCGCCCCCCGCCCCCCGCCCCCCGCCGCCCGGGTTCACCCCGCCCCTGGTGCGATCCCAGCGCGTTTCCAGCAGCAGTGGCCACCCCCGGGAGCACAACTGGGACCGCCCCCCATCCCCGCCACGACCCGATTCCCGACCCGCGCCGCCCCGGGCGCGCTCCCGGTGCGCTGCCCACCTTCACCACGGGCTCCCGGTGAGCCCCGCCCCCACGCCCGGTTCCAGGAGAGCCTCTGGGACCTCGCTCCCGCCGCCCGGTGAAACGGGAGGACAATCCATCCAGCCCACAGAGGCAATCCAAGCTGTCTAGAATTCAGGGATCCAACGAGGACTACGGAAAGGAAAGATGACCTGACCTAGGAGGGCCATGATATTCTATAGAACCGGACAAAGTTGGTTTCCAAGGAAACTTGATTCCTTGGAACCCGGAAAGCTGGTTCTTTTCATATGCAATTCCAAACCATGAGCTCCTTCCCAAAGCCTGCCTGGCCGCCAGCCCCACCCCCCACTCCCCAGAAAAAACGGCTCAAAGACATCTTTTCCATCTCAGGCGGAAAACTGGAAGATGTCTTGTCTTGTCTGTCTGGATTGATGTATGTGTCAGTGTGAGCCTTGTGATTTTTGATAATAGTGCTCAAGTTCTGAGTTCTTATTTCAATGGTCTCAAGACAAGGCAGCCCTTGCCAACCCAACTGCTTCCAATACAAGAAAACTTTGACCTCAGGGAATGTCAGAGTCCCGTGAACTGGGAACTAGTCAATATTAAATATCTAGTAGTTTTGTTTTTGCTCCTCTACTGTAGACATGTCTAAGAGTCATCAACATGAAGCACAAAATGTTCATAGTGCCTCGGTTTGTTCTAAGGTAAAAATTGCTATATCGTTCTATCTGTCACAAGCTTGTCAACAAGAAAGTACCTCGAAAGAAGAGGAACAGAACGAAAAATTAAATGTGATATGAGCTTTTAGATAAACTGTGAACACTAATTACACTCTAAAATATCTGCCTATGAGAGTCTTGATTGAAGGCAGAGGAGAAGGGGACGACAGAGGCTAAGATGGTTGGATGGCATCACTGATTCGATGGACATGAGTTTGAGCAAGCCCCTGGAGTTGGTGATGGACACGGAAGCCCGGCGTCCTGCAGGCCACGGGGTCCCAAAGAGTCAGACACGACTGAGCCACTGAACGGAACTGAACTTACAATCGTTTCTCCAGGTGTTTTGGTTACCCGAGTTTCTATCCTGTGCTAAAATAAGTGACGACAGTGCACTGAAGAGCTGGGTCATTTAAATAAATTAAAGTTCTGAAACATTCACGCCTTGAAAGGACCTCCCTTTTACACAGAAACAAGAGAGATTTTTGACTATCCAATAATAGTGTCTGGCACCATCCTGACATGTGAAACGTAAGAAAGCAATTTGTTTTTGTTTGGTTTGGTTCTGATCTTGGGTGTGTGTGTGTGTGTGTGTGTGTGTGTGTGTGTGTGTGCGTGCGTGCGTGTGCGTGCGGGGGGGGGGGGGCCGCTACTATCACTGATAGGTATGTTCACCAATCTGTCGAATGCCAATATAAAAGTCAGTTCTTGGTTGCTGAAGGGAAATGCATGACTTGGTATTAAAAGAAGGTATGTGGAATGAAATCGCATTTTCTGAAGGAAAACGATGTCGTTCTTTCTTCCAGGTGGCAGTTTCAGGATGGGAGAAGCAAAGGAATGGGTACAGAATGGGATAAGGAGGTTGTAGGGAAAGTGGACCCCCAGAAAAGAGTGTTGTGCCTAGCACAAGGTTTCTTGAGAGGTTGAACTGCCTTTGCCAATGGATTTTAAGTTTCTTCACCTCTTCCGTGATCTCCTCTAGGTTGACCTAGAACAGAAATCTTTTGTTAGCTCTGGCTAAGTGGAGAAGTATTGCTTCACGGTGACTTGTGTGATCCTACCTGACTGTTCTAAACCCTTTTGATATCTATGCACTGCTGCTGCTGCTGCTGCTGCTGCTGCTGCTGCTGCTGCGAAGTCGTTTCAGTCGTGTCCGAGTCTGTGTGACCCCATGGACGGCAGCCCACCAGGCCCCGCAGTCCCTGGGGTTCTCCAGGCAAGAACACTGGAGTGGGTTGCCATGTCCTCCTCCAATGCATGAAAGTGAAATGTGAAAGTGAAGTCGCTCAGTCGTGCCCGACTCTGAGCGACCCCATGGACTGCAGCCTACCAGGCTCTTGGGTCCATGAGATTTTCCAGGCAAGAGTACTGGAGTGGGGTGCCATTGCCTTCTCCCATATCTATTCACAAGCCTGCCTAAATCATTGACTTCTAGCCACCTTTGGGATGCCAATGCCCACCCACCCTTACCAGGCCGCAGAGGAGAGAAAACACTTACCACAGGAGGTCCGGGTAAGGAACAAGGAACTAACAAGCTCCCACCAACCAGGATTCTGCAGAGGTCAACAAGAGGTCAGCAAGAGATGGGAGACTGCAGTCCAGAGGTCCTAGCAACTTCCAGCGAGCAGCAAAGACCCAGCATAGTCAAAACGAATTCAATGTTACCCAAAACAAATAAATCAACGGACAGAAGTTCTTGGAACACATGACTGAGGTTAGGGGTGAGGCAGTACATGTATGTGCCAGGATACTCTTAAAGTATACTCTTCACGTAGATGAGGAGAACAAGGTAGGAGGAAAACTTACTGTTTGGTTCAGGTCGCTTCTGAGCCTTTTGGGGGAACCGACCTGAAGCCAGAGTCTAGCCGAAATACACAGGCTTTGAACATCGCTGAAGACCAACATTTCCTAAGGAAAAAACGCATTGCTTAGCTCAAGGTTTGTCTGGGAAATTCTTACACATCAGGAGATGGCTCCGAGGTGGATTTCTACAAAGAACATCCATGCAAAGGACAAGCCTGCACAGCTCTGTGCACATCTGCCCCCTCCCCCTCACAGCCAGCAGCATTTCCAAGTGACCTCCTAAGGCCTTCGCCAAACTACAGGGGCACCTCTGGGCTTCCTGTTTCCCTCATTTTTCGGAATCTTTTCTAAAAAAAAAAAAAAAAAAAAAAAAAAATTAAAAAAAAAAAAAAAAAAAACAACCCGCACATTTCTTCGTACAATGCCACAGTGGAAGGAAAACAGGCCTTCAATATTAAGACCTAAATTTGCAAAAAACTTGGAGCTTGGTGTTTTGTTTTGTTTTGTTTTGTTTTGTTTGAATCAAACCACCACATCATTTAAAATTTTTACACGTTCTAATTATTCGGTTCCAAAACACCAAACTTGTACTGCACACGGTCCCCATGGAAAGGCCCCCTCAGCAGGACAGCCACAGATGCTGCCATGAAAGGGCAGCAGGGTGCCCTCCTCCCTTGTGTGCTGCCTGGGCGGCCACCGGGTTTTGAAACCCATGCACCCTACTAAGTTTCTAGGGTGCAATTCGTGGACCCTTCCCTTTCCCATCCCAGCAGGTGGTCAAGGGCCCGCTGGCCTCCAAAGTGCCAGAAGCAGGGCTGGGCCAGCCGGCCAGAGTTCAGGGTTCTGGCCCTTGGACTTGCAGCGGACACTAGGCTGCTTGGGAAAACCGCGCGGCTCTGACCTTTCAGCAAAGGGGTGGAGCGGTCAAGGCCTTGAGCCCAAAGGCGAGGCCTTTCTGCGACCGCCAGGTTGTGCCAACAGAGGGCGGACTACGTGGTTCCCTGCTCCACGCAGTCCCAGTTCCCTGACCTGTGGTCCGCACCCCTCCGCCGCGCCCACTGGATGCCGACCCTTGGGGACCCAGGAGCGCACGCAATGGGCGTTCCCAGCCGCCATGGCGACCCCCGAGAGGACAACGGCGAAGCCCTCCCCCAGCCCCGCCACGACCCGATTCCCGACCCGCGCCGCCCCGGGCGCGCTCCCGGTGCGCTGCCCACCTTCACCACGGGCTCCCGGTGAGCCCCGCCCCCACGCCCGGTTCCAGGAGAGCCTCTGGGACCTCGCTCCCGCCGCCCGGTGAAACGGGAGGACAATCCATCCAGCCCACAGAGGCAATCCAAGCTGTCTAGAGTTCAGGGATCCAACGAGGGCTACGGAAAGGAAAGATGACCTGACCTAGGAGGGCCATGATATTCTATAGAACCGGACAAAGTTGGTTTCCAAGGAAACTTGATTCCTTGGAACCCGGAAAGCTGGTTCTTTTCATATGCAATTTCAAACCATGAGCTCCTTCCCAAAGCCTGCCTGGCCGCCAGCCCCACCCCCCACTCCCCGGAAAAAACGGCTCAAAGAAATCTTTTCCATCTCACGCGGAAAACTGGAAGATGTCTTGTCTTGTCTGTCTGGATTGATGTATGTGTCAGTGTGAGCCTTGTGATTTTTGATAATAGTGCTCAAGTTCTGAGTTCTTATTTCAATGGTCTCAAGACAAGGCAGCCCTTGCCAACCCAACTGCTTCCAATACAAAAAAACTTTGACCTCAGGGAATGTCAGAGTCCCGTGAACTGAGAACTAGTCAATATTAAATATCTAGTAGTTTTGTTTTTGCTCCTCTACTGTAGACATGTCTAAGAGTCATCAACATGAAGCACAAAATGTTCATAGTGCCTCGGTTTGTTCTAAGGTAAAAATTGCTATATCGTTCTATCTGTCACAAGCTTGTCAACAAGAAAGTACCTCGAAAGAACAGGAACAAAACGAAAAATTAAATGTGATATGAGCTTTTAGATAAACTGTGAACACTAATTACACTCTAAAATATCTGCCTATGAGAGTCTTGATTGAAGGCAGAGGAGAAGGGGACGACAGAGGCTAAGATGGTTGGATGGCATCACTGATTCGATGGACATGAGTTTGAGCAAGCCCCTGGAGTTGGTGATGGACACGGAAGCCCAGCGTCCTGCAGGCCACGGGGTCCCAAAGAGTCAGACACGACTGAGCCACTGAACTGAACTGAACATACAATCATTTCTCCAGGTGTTTTGGTTACCCGAGTTTCTCTCCTGTGCTAAACTAAGTGACGACCGTGTACTGAAGAGCTGGGTCATTTCCAAATAAATTCAAGTTCTGAAACATTCACGCCTTGAAAGGACCTCCCTTTTACACAGAAACAAAAGAGATTTTTGACTATCCAATAAGAGTGTCTGGCACCATCCTGACATGTGAAACGTAAGAAAGCAATTTTTTTTGTTTTGTTTGGTTCTGATCTTGGGTGTGTGTGTGTGTGTGTGTGTGTGTGTGTGCGAGCGAGCGTGCGGGGGAGGGGGCGCTACTATCACTGATAGGTATGTTCACCAATCTGTCGAATGCCAATATAAAAGTCAGTTCTTGGTTGCTGAAGGGAAATGTATGACTTGGTATTAAAAGAAGGTATGTGGCATGAAATCGCATTTTCTGAAGGAAAACGACGTCGTTCTTTCTTCCAGGTGGCAGTTTCAGGATGGGAGAAGCAAAGGAATGGGCACAGAATGGGAACAGGAGGTTGTAGGGAAAGTGGACCCCCAAAAAAGAGTGTTGTGCCTAGCACAAGGTTTCTTGAGAGGTTGAACTGCCTTTGCTAATGAATTTTAAGTTTCTTTACCTCTTCCGTGATCTCTTCTAGATTGACCTAGAACAGAAATCTCTTGTTAGCTTTGGCTAAGTGGAGAAGTATTGCTTCACGGTGACTTGTGTGATCCTACCTGACTGTTCTAAACCCTTTTGATATCTATGCACTGCTGCTGCTGCTGCTGCTGCTGCTGCGAAGTCGTTTCAGTCGTGTCCGAGTCTGTGTGACCCCATGGACGGCAGCCCACCAGGCCCCGCAGTCCCTGGGGTTCTCTAGGCAAGAACACTGGAGTGGGTTGCCATGTCCTCCTCCAGTGCATGAAAGTGCAATGTGAAAGTGAAGTCGCTCAGTCGTGTCCGACTCTGAGCGACCCCATGGACTGCAGCCTGCCAGGCTCTTCCGTCCATGGGATTTTCCAGGCAAGAGTACTGGAGTGGGGTGCCGTTGCCTTCTCCCATATCTATTCACAAGCCTGCCTAAATCATTGACTTCTAGCCACCTTTGGGGTGCCAATGACCACCCACCCTTACCAGGCCGCAGAGGAGAGAAAACACTTACCACAGGAGGTCCGGGTAAGGAACAAGGAACTAACAAGCTCCCACCAACCAGGATTCTGCAGAGGTCAACAAGAGGTCAGCAAGAGATGGGAGACTGCAGTCCAGAGGTCCTAGCAACTTCCAGCGAGCAGCAAAGACCCAGCATAGTCCAAACGAATTCAATGTTACCAAAAACAAATAAATAAACGGACAGAAGTTCTTTGAACACATGACTGAGATTAGGGGTGAGGCGGAACATGTATGTGCCAGGATACTCTTAAAGTACGAGAAAGCAGAGAAAGGAAAGACAACTCTCAAGCTGTCCAAAGTGATCAAAATGAATGAGTACACAGTTTGACCTGTGTACACTAGCAGATAAAAATCTGAAAAGGAATTTTTAAAAAAATTCCCTTTCAATACTGTCAACATGAATCAAATGCTTTGCCACGGATGTCACGAGGATGCAAGACTGGCACACTGGAAATTCTACACCGTGGCTGAAAAAGATCCTGAATACATGGACAGATATTCCATAGCGATGGAGAGACTTAAGATGGCAATACCATGGAATGCATCTTCAATCTGAAATGAAGATTCGATATGACTTGATCGCTCAGAGCTTTTGTGTCATCAAGTGTTATGGAAGGATAAAAGAGATCGAGAAAGCTGCTGACATAGACTTGGGGCGGGGTGGGGGGGGGCAGTAAGAGTACCCCCTTCGGGTCTTTAGCCCGATGTGATGCAGCCACTAGCAGTCTGCTAAGGAAACAAAGGCAGTGTCTCAGAGCATGACACCAGACCCCCTCACCCACGACATGCATTGAGATAACATGGGCAGCAGGTGAGTCATCCCGGGCTAAAAAATGATTGACATGAATCTTGAAGAAAGGCAGATTTCCAGGCAAATATGTCATTTCCTTAACATAGACGAGGAGAACAAGGTAGGAGGAAAACTTACTGTTTGGTTCAGGTCACTTCTGAGCCTTTTGGGGGAACCGACCTGAAGCCAGAGTCTAGCCGAAATACACAGGCTTTGAACATCGCTGAAGACCAACATTTCCTAAGGAAAAAACGCATTGCTTAGCTCGAGGTCTGTCTGGGAAATTCTTACACATCAGGAGATGGCTCCGAGGTGGATTTCTACAAAGAACATCCATGCAAAGGACAAGCCTGCACAGCTCTGTGCACATCTGCCCCCTCCCCCTCACAGCCAGCAGCATTTCCAAGTGACCTCCTAAGGCCTTCGCCAAACTACAGGGGCACCTCTGGGTTTCCTGTTTCCCTCATTTTTCGGAATCTTTTCTAAAAAAAAGAAAAACAAAAAACAAATTAAAAAAAAAAAAACCCGCACATTTCTTCGTAGAATGCCACAGTGGAAGGAAAACAGGCCTTCAATATTAAGACCTAAATTTGCAAAAACCTTGGAGCTTGGTGTTTTGGTTTGTTTTGTTTTGTTTGAATCAAACCACCACATCATTGAAAATTTTTACACGTTCTAATTATTCGGTTCCAAAACACCAAACTTGTACTGCACACGGTCCCCATGGAAAGACCCCCTCAGCAGGACAGCCACAGATGCTGCCATGAAAGGGCAGCAGGGTGCCCTCCTCCCTTGTTTTCTGCCTGGGCGGCCACCGGGTTTTGAAACCCATGCACCCTACTAAGTTTCTAGGGTGCAATTCGTGGACCCTTCCCTTTCCCATCCCAGCAGGTGGTCAAGGGCCCGCTGGCCTCCAAAGTGCCAGAAGCAGGGCTGGGCCAGCCGGCCAGAGTTCAGGGTTCTGGCCCTTGGACTTGCAGCGGACACTCGGCTGCTTGGGAAAACCGCGCGGCTCTGACCTTTCAGCAAAGGGGTGGAGCGGTCAAGGCCTTGAGCCCAAAGGCGAGGCCTTTCTGCGACCGCCAGGTTGTGCCAACAGAGGGCGGACTACGTGGTTCCCTGCTCCACGCAGTCCCAGTTCCCTGACCTGTGGTCCGCACCCCTCCGCCGCGCCCACTGGATGCCGACCCTTGGGGACCCAGGAGCGCACGCAATGGGCGTTCCCAGCCGCCATGGCGACCCCCGAGAGGACAACGGGGAACCCCTCCCCTACCCCCGCCAGGAGCCGACCCCCGCCCCGCGCCGCCCCGCCCCTGCCATGCTCCCGGTGCCTTCCCAGCCGCAGTGGGGATCCCCGGAGCACAACTGGGACCGACCCCCACCCACAGCGATCGGAGTCTCCACCCGCGCCGCCCGGGTTGACCCCGCCCCGGGTGCGCTCCCGGCGCGGGTCCAGCCCCAGTGGCGGCCTCCGAGAGCACAACCGGGATGCCCGCCCCCGCTCCGCCATGACCGGACCCCCGACCCCCGCCCCCCGCCCCCCGCCCCCCGCCGCCCGGGTTCACCCCGCCCCTGGTGCGATCCCAGCGCGTTTCCAGCAGCAGTGGCCACCCCCGGGAGCACAACTGGGACCGCCCCCCATCCCCGCCACGACCCGATTCCCGACCCGCGCCGCCCCGGGCGCGCTCCCGGTGCGCTGCCCACCTTCACCACGGGCTCCCGGTGAGCCCCGCCCCCACGCCCGGTTCCAGGAGAGCCTCTGGGACCTCGCTCCCGCCGCCCGGTGAAACGGGAGGACAATCCATCCAGCCCACAGAGGCAATCCAAGCTGTCTAGAATTCAGGGATCCAACGAGGACTACGGAAAGGAAAGATGACCTGACCTAGGAGGGCCATGATATTCTATAGAACCGGACAAAGTTGGTTTCCAAGGAAACTTGATTCCTTGGAACCCGGAAAGCTGGTTCTTTTCATATGCAATTCCAAACCATGAGCTCCTTCCCAAAGCCTGCCTGGCCGCCAGCCCCACCCCCCACTCCCCAGAAAAAACGGCTCAAAGACATCTTTTCCATCTCAGGCGGAAAACTGGAAGATGTCTTGTCTTGTCTGTCTGGATTGATGTATGTGTCAGTGTGAGCCTTGTGATTTTTGATAATAGTGCTCAAGTTCTGAGTTCTTATTTCAATGGTCTCAAGACAAGGCAGCCCTTGCCAACCCAACTGCTTCCAATACAAGAAAACTTTGACCTCAGGGAATGTCAGAGTCCCGTGAACTGGGAACTAGTCAATATTAAATATCTAGTAGTTTTGTTTTTGCTCCTCTACTGTAGACATGTCTAAGAGTCATCAACATGAAGCACAAAATGTTCATAGTGCCTCGGTTTGTTCTAAGGTAAAAATTGCTATATCGTTCTATCTGTCACAAGCTTGTCAACAAGAAAGTACCTCGAAAGAAGAGGAACAGAACGAAAAATTAAATGTGATATGAGCTTTTAGATAAACTGTGAACACTAATTACACTCTAAAATATCTGCCTATGAGAGTCTTGATTGAAGGCAGAGGAGAAGGGGACGACAGAGGCTAAGATGGTTGGATGGCATCACTGATTCGATGGACATGAGTTTGAGCAAGCCCCTGGAGTTGGTGATGGACACGGAAGCCCGGCGTCCTGCAGGCCACGGGGTCCCAAAGAGTCAGACACGACTGAGCCACTGAACGGAACTGAACTTACAATCGTTTCTCCAGGTGTTTTGGTTACCCGAGTTTCTATCCTGTGCTAAAATAAGTGACGACAGTGCACTGAAGAGCTGGGTCATTTAAATAAATTAAAGTTCTGAAACATTCACGCCTTGAAAGGACCTCCCTTTTACACAGAAACAAGAGAGATTTTTGACTATCCAATAATAGTGTCTGGCACCATCCTGACATGTGAAACGTAAGAAAGCAATTTGTTTTTGTTTGGTTTGGTTCTGATCTTGGGTGTGTGTGTGTGTGTGTGTGTGTGTGTGTGTGTGTGTGCGTGCGTGCGTGTGCGTGCGGGGGAGGGGGGGCCGCTACTATCACTGATAGGTATGTTCACCAATCTGTCGAATGCCAATATAAAAGTCAGTTCTTGGTTGCTGAAGGGAAATGCATGACTTGGTATTAAAAGAAGGTATGTGGAATGAAATCGCATTTTCTGAAGGAAAACGATGTCGTTCTTTCTTCCAGGTGGCAGTTTCAGGATGGGAGAAGCAAAGGAATGGGTACAGAATGGGATAAGGAGGTTGTAGGGAAAGTGGACCCCCAGAAAAGAGTGTTGTGCCTAGCACAAGGTTTCTTGAGAGGTTGAACTGCCTTTGCCAATGGATTTTAAGTTTCTTCACCTCTTCCGTGATCTCCTCTAGGTTGACCTAGAACAGAAATCTTTTGTTAGCTCTGGCTAAGTGGAGAAGTATTGCTTCACGGTGACTTGTGTGATCCTACCTGACTGTTCTAAACCCTTTTGATATCTATGCACTGCTGCTGCTGCTGCTGCTGCTGCTGCTGCTGCTGCTGCGAAGTCGTTTCAGTCGTGTCCGAGTCTGTGTGACCCCATGGACGGCAGCCCACCAGGCCCCGCAGTCCCTGGGGTTCTCCAGGCAAGAACACTGGAGTGGGTTGCCATGTCCTCCTCCAATGCATGAAAGTGAAATGTGAAAGTGAAGTCGCTCAGTCGTGCCCGACTCTGAGCGACCCCATGGACTGCAGCCTACCAGGCTCTTGGGTCCATGAGATTTTCCAGGCAAGAGTACTGGAGTGGGGTGCCATTGCCTTCTCCCATATCTATTCACAAGCCTGCCTAAATCATTGACTTCTAGCCACCTTTGGGATGCCAATGACCACCCACCCTTACCAGGCCGCAGAGGAGAGAAAACACTTACCACAGGAGGTCCGGGTAAGGAACAAGGAACTAACAAGCTCCCACCAACCAGGATTCTGCAGAGGTCAACAAGAGGTCAGCAAGAGATGGGAGACTGCAGTCCAGAGGTCCTAGCAACTTCCAGCGAGCAGCAAAGACCCAGCATAGTCAAAACGAATTCAATGTTACCCAAAACAAATAAATCAACGGACAGAAGTTCTTGGAACACATGACTGAGGTTAGGGGTGAGGCAGTACATGTATGTGCCAGGATACTCTTAAAGTATACTCTTAACATAGATGAGGAGAACAAGGTAGGAGGAAAACTTACTGTTTGGTTCAGGTCGCTTCTGAGCCTTTTGGGGGAACCGACCTGAAGCCAGAGTCTAGCCGAAATACACAGGCTTTGAACATCGCTGAAGACCAACATTTCCTAAGGAAAAAACGCATTGCTTAGCTCAAGGTTTGTCTGGGAAATTCTTACACATCAGGAGATGGCTCCGAGGTGGATTTCTACAAAGAACATCCATGCAAAGGACAAGCCTGCACAGCTCTGTGCACATCTGCCCCCTCCCCCCCTCACAGCCAGCAGCATTTCCA
Organism: Bos javanicus; assembly: GCF_032452875.1. Classification (NCBI taxonomy): domain Eukaryota; kingdom Metazoa; phylum Chordata; class Mammalia; order Artiodactyla; family Bovidae; genus Bos; species Bos javanicus. The sequence continues at coordinate 245,342 of NW_026893863.1, forward strand.
AGTGACCTCCTAAGGCCTTCGCCAAACTACAGGGGCACCTCTGGGCTTCCTGTTTCCCTCATTTTTCGGAATCTTTTCTAAAAAAAAAAGAAAAACAAAAAACAAATTAAAAAAAAACAAAAACAAAAAAAACCCGCACATTTCTTCGTACAATGCCACAGTGGAAGGAAAACAGGCCTTCAATATTAAGACCTAAATTTGCAAAAAACTTGGAGCTTGGTGTTTTGTTTTGTTTTGTTTTGTTTTGTTTGAATCAAACCACCACATCATTGAAAATTTTTACACGTTCTAATTATTCGGTTCCAAAACACCAAACTTGTACTGCACACGGTCCCCATGGAAAGGCCCCCTCAGCAGGACAGCCACAGATGCTGCCATGAAAGGGCAGCAGGGTGCCCTCCTCCCTTGTGTGCTGCCTGGGCGGCCACCGGGTTTTGAAACCCATGCACCCTACTAAGTTTCTAGGGTGCAATTCGTGGACCCTTCCCTTTCCCATCCCAGCAGGTGGTCAAGGGCCCGCTGGCCTCCAAAGTGCCAGAAGCAGGGCTGGGCCAGCCGGCCAGAGTTCAGGGTTCTGGCCCTTGGACTTGCAGCGGACACTAGGCTGCTTGGGAAAACCGCGCGGCTCTGACCTTTCAGCAAAGGGGTGGAGCGGTCAAGGCCTTGAGCCCAAAGGCGAGGCCTTTCTGCGACCGCCAGGTTGTGCCAACAGAGGGCGGACTACGTGGTTCCCTGCTCCACGCAGTCCCAGTTCCCTGACCTGTGGTCCGCACCCCTCCGCCGCGCCCACTGGATGCCGACCCTTGGGGACCCAGGAGCGCACGCAATGGGCGTTCCCAGCCGCCATGGCGACCCCCGAGAGGACAACGGCGAAGCCCTCCCCCAGCCCCGCCACGACCCGATTCCCGACCCGCGCCGCCCCGGGCGCGCTCCCGGTGCGCTGCCCACCTTCACCACGGGCTCCCGGTGAGCCCCGCCCCCACGCCCGGTTCCAGGAGAGCCTCTGGGACCTCGCTCCCGCCGCCCGGTGAAACGGGAGGACAATCCATCCAGCCCACAGAGGCAATCCAAGCTGTCTAGAGTTCAGGGATCCAACGAGGGCTACGGAAAGGAAAGATGACCTGACCTAGGAGGGCCATGATATTCTATAGAACCGGACAAAGTTGGTTTCCAAGGAAACTTGATTCCTTGGAACCCGGAAAGCTGGTTCTTTTCATATGCAATTTCAAACCATGAGCTCCTTCCCAAAGCCTGCCTGGCCGCCAGCCCCACCCCCCACTCCCCGGAAAAAACGGCTCAAAGAAATCTTTTCCATCTCACGCGGAAAACTGGAAGATGTCTTGTCTTGTCTGTCTGGATTGATGTATGTGTCAGTGTGAGCCTTGTGATTTTTGATAATAGTGCTCAAGTTCTGAGTTCTTATTTCAATGGTCTCAAGACAAGGCAGCCCTTGCCAACCCAACTGCTTCCAATACAAAAAAACTTTGACCTCAGGGAATGTCAGAGTCCCGTGAACTGGGAACTAGTCAATATTAAATATCTAGTAGTTTTGTTTTTGCTCCTCTACTGTAGACATGTCTAAGAGTCATCAACATGAAGCACAAAATGTTCATAGTGCCTCGGTTTGTTCTAAGGTAAAAATTGCTATATCGTTCTATCTGTCACAAGCTTGTCAACAAGAAAGTACCTCGAAAGAACAGGAACAAAACGAAAAATTAAATGTGATATGAGCTTTTAGATAAACTGTGAACACTAATTACACTCTAAAATATCTGCCTATGAGAGTCTTGATTGAAGGCAGAGGAGAAGGGGACGACAGAGGCTAAGATGGTTGGATGGCATCACTGATTCGATGGACATGAGTTTGAGCAAGCCCCTGGAGTTGGTGATGGACACGGAAGCCCAGCGTCCTGCAGGCCACGGGGTCCCAAAGAGTCAGACACGACTGAGCCACTGAACTGAACTGAACATACAATCGTTTCTCCAGGTGTTTTGGTTACCCGAGTTTCTCTCCTGTGCTAAACTAAGTGACGACCGTGTACTGAAGAGCTGGGTCATTTCCAAATAAATTCAAGTTCTGAAACATTCACGCCTTGAAAGGACCTCCCTTTTACACAGAAACAAAAGAGATTTTTGACTATCCAATAAGAGTGTCTGGCACCATCCTGACATGTGAAACGTAAGAAAGCAATTTTTTTTGTTTTGTTTGGTTCTGATCTTGGGTGTGTGTGTGTGTGTGTGTGTGTGTGTGTGTGCGAGCGTGCGGGGGAGGGGAGGGGCGCTACTATCACTGATAGGTATGTTCACCAATCTGTCGAATGCCAATATAAAAGTCAGTTCTTGGTTGCTGAAGGGAAATGTATGACTTGGTATTAAAAGAAGGTATGTGGCATGAAATCGCATTTTCTGAAGGAAAACGACGTCGTTCTTTCTTCCAGGTGGCAGTTTCAGGATGGGAGAAGCAAAGGAATGGGCACAGAATGGGAACAGGAGGTTGTAGGGAAAGTGGACCCCCAAAAAGAGTGTTGTGCCTAGCACAAGGTTTCTTGAGAGGTTGAACTGCCTTTGCTAATGAATTTTAAGTTTCTTTACCTCTTCCGTGATCTCTTCTAGATTGACCTAGAACAGAAATCTCTTGTTAGCTTTGGCTAAGTGGAGAAGTATTGCTTCACGGTGACTTGTGTGATCCTACCTGACTGTTCTAAACCCTTTTGATATCTATGCACTGCTGCTGCTGCTGCTGCTGCTGCTGCGAAGTCGTTTCAGTCGTGTCCGAGTCTGTGTGACCCCATGGACGGCAGCCCACCAGGCCCCGCAGTCCCTGGGGTTCTCTAGGCAAGAACACTGGAGTGGGTTGCCATGTCCTCCTCCAGTGCATGAAAGTGCAATGTGAAAGTGAAGTCGCTCAGTCGTGTCCGACTCTGAGCGACCCCATGGACTGCAGCCTGCCAGGCTCTTCCGTCCATGGGATTTTCCAGGCAAGAGTACTGGAGTGGGGTGCCGTTGCCTTCTCCCATATCTATTCACAAGCCTGCCTAAATCATTGACTTCTAGCCACCTTTGGGGTGCCAATGACCACCCACCCTTACCAGGCCGCAGAGGAGAGAAAACACTTACCACAGGAGGTCCGGGTAAGGAACAAGGAACTAACAAGCTCCCACCAACCAGGATTCTGCAGAGGTCAACAAGAGGTCAGCAAGAGATGGGAGACTGCAGTCCAGAGGTCCTAGCAACTTCCAGCGAGCAGCAAAGACCCAGCATAGTCCAAACGAATTCAATGTTACCAAAAACAAATAAATAAACGGACAGAAGTTCTTTGAACACATGACTGAGATTAGGGGTGAGGCGGAACATGTATGTGCCAGGATACTCTTAAAGTACGAGAAAGCAGAGAAAGGAAAGACAACTCTCAAGCTGTCCAAAGTGATCAAAATGAATGAGTACACAGTTTGACCTGTGTACACTAGCAGATAAAAATCTGAAAAGGAATTTTTTAAAAAAATTCCCTTTCAATACTGTCAACATGAATCAAATGCTTTGCCACGGATGTCACGAGGATGCAAGACTGGCACACTGGAAATTCTACACCGTGGCTGAAAAAGATCCTGAATACATGGACAGATATTCCATAGCGATGGAGAGACTTAAGATGGCAATACCATGGAATGCATCTTCAATCTGAAATGAAGATTCGATATGACTTGATCGCTCAGAGCTTTTGTGTCATCAAGTGTTATGGAAGGATAAAAGAGATCGAGAAAGCTGCTGACATAGACTTGGGGCGGGGTGGGGGGGTAAGAGTACCCCTTCGGGTCTTTAGCCCGATGTGATGCAGCCACTAGCAGTCTGCTAAGGAAACAAAGGCAGTGTCTCAGAGCATGACACCAGACCCCCTCACCCACGACATGCATTGAGATAACATGGGCAGCAGGTGAGTCATCCCGGGCTAAAAAATGATTGACATGAATCTTGAAGAAAGGCAGATTTCCAGGCAAATATGTCATTTCCTTAACATAGACGAGGAGAACAAGGTAGGAGGAAAACTTACTGTTTGGTTCAGGTCACTTCTGAGCCTTTTGGGGGAACCGACCTGAAGCCAGAGTCTAGCCGAAATACACAGGCTTTGAACATCGCTGAAGACCAACATTTCCTAAGGAAAAAACGCATTGCTTAGCTCGAGGTCTGTCTGGGAAATTCTTACACATCAGGAGATGGCTCCGAGGTGGATTTCTACAAAGAACATCCATGCAAAGGACAAGCCTGCACAGCTCTGTGCACATCTGCCCCCTCCCCCTCACAGCCAGCAGCATTTCCAAGTGACCTCCTAAGGCCTTCGCCAAACTACAGGGGCACCTCTGGGTTTCCTGTTTCCCTCATTTTTCGGAATCTTTTCTAAAAAAAAGAAAAACAAAAAACAAATTAAAAAAAAAAAAACCCGCACATTTCTTCGTAGAATGCCACAGTGGAAGGAAAACAGGCCTTCAATATTAAGACCTAAATTTGCAAAAACCTTGGAGCTTGGTGTTTTGGTTTGTTTTGTTTTGTTTGAATCAAACCACCACATCATTGAAAATTTTTACACGTTCTAATTATTCGGTTCCAAAACACCAAACTTGTACTGCACACGGTCCCCATGGAAAGACCCCCTCAGCAGGACAGCCACAGATGCTGCCATGAAAGGGCAGCAGGGTGCCCTCCTCCCTTGTTTTCTGCCTGGGCGGCCACCGGGTTTTGAAACCCATGCACCCTACTAAGTTTCTAGGGTGCAATTCGTGGACCCTTCCCTTTCCCATCCCAGCAGGTGGTCAAGGGCCCGCTGGCCTCCAAAGTGCCAGAAGCAGGGCTGGGCCAGCCGGCCAGAGTTCAGGGTTCTGGCCCTTGGACTTGCAGCGGACACTCGGCTGCTTGGGAAAACCGCGCGGCTCTGACCTTTCAGCAAAGGGGTGGAGCGGTCAAGGCCTTGAGCCCAAAGGCGAGGCCTTTCTGCGACCGCCAGGTTGTGCCAACAGAGGGCGGACTACGTGGTTCCCTGCTCCACGCAGTCCCAGTTCCCTGACCTGTGGTCCGCACCCCTCCGCCGCGCCCACTGGATGCCGACCCTTGGGGACCCAGGAGCGCACGCAATGGGCGTTCCCAGCCGCCATGGCGACCCCCGAGAGGACAACGGGGAACCCCTCCCCTACCCCCGCCAGGAGCCGACCCCCGCCCCGCGCCGCCCCGCCCCTGCCATGCTCCCGGTGCCTTCCCAGCCGCAGTGGGGATCCCCGGAGCACAACTGGGACCGACCCCCACCCACAGCGATCGGAGTCTCCACCCGCGCCGCCCGGGTTGACCCCGCCCCGGGTGCGCTCCCGGCGCGGGTCCAGCCCCAGTGGCGGCCTCCGAGAGCACAACCGGGATGCCCGCCCCCGCTCCGCCATGACCGGACCCCCGACCCCCGCCCCCCGCCCCCCGCCGCCCGGGTTCACCCCGCCCCTGGTGCGATCCCAGCGCGTTTCCAGCAGCAGTGGCCACCCCCGGGAGCACAACTGGGACCGCCCCCCATCCCCGCCACGACCCGATTCCCGACCCGCGCCGCCCCGGGCGCGCTCCCGGTGCGCTGCCCACCTTCACCACGGGCTCCCGGTGAGCCCCGCCCCCACGCCCGGTTCCAGGAGAGCCTCTGGGACCTCGCTCCCGCCGCCCGGTGAAACGGGAGGACAATCCATCCAGCCCACAGAGGCAATCCAAGCTGTCTAGAATTCAGGGATCCAACGAGGACTACGGAAAGGAAAGATGACCTGACCTAGGAGGGCCATGATATTCTATAGAACCGGACAAAGTTGGTTTCCAAGGAAACTTGATTCCTTGGAACCCGGAAAGCTGGTTCTTTTCATATGCAATTCCAAACCATGAGCTCCTTCCCAAAGCCTGCCTGGCCGCCAGCCCAACCCCCCACTCCCCAGAAAAAACGGCTCAAAGACATCTTTTCCATCTCAGGCGGAAAACTGGAAGATGTCTTGTCTTGTCTGTCTGGATTGATGTATGTGTCAGTGTGAGCCTTGTGATTTTTGATAATAGTGCTCAAGTTCTGAGTTCTTATTTCAATGGTCTCAAGACAAGGCAGCCCTTGCCAACCCAACTGCTTCCAATACAAGAAAACTTTGACCTCAGGGAATGTCAGAGTCCCGTGAACTGGGAACTAGTCAATATTAAATATCTAGTAGTTTTGTTTTTGCTCCTCTACTGTAGACATGTCTAAGAGTCATCAACATGAAGCACAAAATGTTCATAGTGCCTCGGTTTGTTCTAAGGTAAAAATTGCTATATCGTTCTATCTGTCACAAGCTTGTCAACAAGAAAGTACCTCGAAAGAAGAGGAACAGAACGAAAAATTAAATGTGATATGAGCTTTTAGATAAACTGTGAACACTAATTACACTCTAAAATATCTGCCTATGAGAGTCTTGATTGAAGGCAGAGGAGAAGGGGACGACAGAGGCTAAGATGGTTGGATGGCATCACTGATTCGATGGACATGAGTTTGAGCAAGCCCCTGGAGTTGGTGATGGACACGGAAGCCCGGCGTCCTGCAGGCCACGGGGTCCCAAAGAGTCAGACACGACTGAGCCACTGAACGGAACTGAACTTACAATCGTTTCTCCAGGTGTTTTGGTTACCCGAGTTTCTATCCTGTGCTAAAATAAGTGACGACAGTGCACTGAAGAGCTGGGTCATTTAAATAAATTAAAGTTCTGAAACATTCACGCCTTGAAAGGACCTCCCTTTTACACAGAAACAAGAGAGATTTTTGACTATCCAATAATAGTGTCTGGCACCATCCTGACATGTGAAACGTAAGAAAGCAATTTGTTTTTGTTTGGTTTGGTTCTGATCTTGGGTGTGTGTGTGTGTGTGTGTGTGTGTGTGTGTGTGTGTGCGTGCGTGCGTGTGCGTGCGGGGGAGGGGGGGCCGCTACTATCACTGATAGGTATGTTCACCAATCTGTCGAATGCCAATATAAAAGTCAGTTCTTGGTTGCTGAAGGGAAATGCATGACTTGGTATTAAAAGAAGGTATGTGGAATGAAATCGCATTTTCTGAAGGAAAACGATGTCGTTCTTTCTTCCAGGTGGCAGTTTCAGGATGGGAGAAGCAAAGGAATGGGTACAGAATGGGATAAGGAGGTTGTAGGGAAAGTGGACCCCCAGAAAAGAGTGTTGTGCCTAGCACAAGGTTTCTTGAGAGGTTGAACTGCCTTTGCCAATGGATTTTAAGTTTCTTCACCTCTTCCGTGATCTCCTCTAGGTTGACCTAGAACAGAAATCTTTTGTTAGCTCTGGCTAAGTGGAGAAGTATTGCTTCACGGTGACTTGTGTGATCCTACCTGACTGTTCTAAACCCTTTTGATATCTATGCACTGCTGCTGCTGCTGCTGCTGCTGCTGCTACTGCTGCTGCGAAGTCGTTTCAGTCGTGTCCGAGTCTGTGTGACCCCATGGACGGCAGCCCACCAGGCCCCGCAGTCCCTGGGGTTCTCCAGGCAAGAACACTGGAGTGGGTTGCCATGTCCTCCTCCAATGCATGAAAGTGAAATGTGAAAGTGAAGTCGCTCAGTCGTGCCCGACTCTGAGCGACCCCATGGACTGCAGCCTACCAGGCTCTTGGGTCCATGAGATTTTCCAGGCAAGAGTACTGGAGTGGGGTGCCATTGCCTTCTCCCATATCTATTCACAAGCCTGCCTAAATCATTGACTTCTAGCCACCTTTGGGATGCCAATGACCACCCACCCTTACCAGGCCGCAGAGGAGAGAAAACACTTACCACAGGAGGTCCGGGTAAGGAACAAGGAACTAACAAGCTCCCACCAACCAGGATTCTGCAGAGGTCAACAAGAGGTCAGCAAGAGATGGGAGACTGCAGTCCAGAGGTCCTAGCAACTTCCAGCGAGCAGCAAAGACCCAGCATAGTCAAAACGAATTCAATGTTACCCAAAACAAATAAATCAACGGACAGAAGTTCTTGGAACACATGACTGAGGTTAGGGGTGAGGCAGTACATGTATGTGCCAGGATACTCTTAAAGTATACTCTTAACATAGATGAGGAGAACAAGGTAGGAGGAAAACTTACTGTTTGGTTCAGGTCGCTTCTGAGCCTTTTGGGGGAACCGACCTGAAGCCAGAGTCTAGCCGAAATACACAGGCTTTGAACATCGCTGAAGACCAACATTTCCTAAGGAAAAAACGCATTGCTTAGCTCAAGGTTTGTCTGGGAAATTCTTACACATCAGGAGATGGCTCCGAGGTGGATTTCTACAAAGAACATCCATGCAAAGGACAAGCCTGCACAGCTCTGTGCACATCTGCCCCCTCCCCCCCTCACAGCCAGCAGCATTTCCAAGTGACCTCCTAAGGCCTTCGCCAAACTACAGGGGCACCTCTGGGCTTCCTGTTTCCCTCATTTTTCGGAATCTTTTCTAAAAAAAAAAAGAAAAACAAAAAACAAATTAAAAAAAAACAAAAACAAAAAAAACCCGCACATTTCTTCGTACAATGCCACAGTGGAAGGAAAACAGGCCTTCAATATTAAGACCTAAATTTGCAAAAAACTTGGAGCTTGGTGTTTTGTTTTGTTTTGTTTTGTTTTGTTTGAATCAAACCACCACATCATTGAAAATTTTTACACGTTCTAATTATTCGGTTCCAAAACACCAAACTTGTACTGCACACGGTCCCCATGGAAAGGCCCCTCAGCAGGACAGCCACAGATGCTGCCATGAAAGGGCAGCAGGGTGCCCTCCTCCCTTGTGTGCTGCCTGGGCGGCCACCGGGTTTTGAAACCCATGCACCCTACTAAGTTTCTAGGGTGCAATTCGTGGACCCTTCCCTTTCCCATCCCAGCAGGTGGTCAAGGGCCCGCTGGCCTCCAAAGTGCCAGAAGCAGGGCTGGGCCAGCCGGCCAGAGTTCAGGGTTCTGGCCCTTGGACTTGCAGCGGACACTAGGCTGCTTGGGAAAACCGCGCGGCTCTGACCTTTCAGCAAAGGGGTGGAGCGGTCAAGGCCTTGAGCCCAAAGGCGAGGCCTTTCTGCGACCGCCAGGTTGTGCCAACAGAGGGCGGACTACGTGGTTCCCTGCTCCACGCAGTCCCAGTTCCCTGACCTGTGGTCCGCACCCCTCCGCCGCGCCCACTGGATGCCGACCCTTGGGGACCCAGGAGCGCACGCAATGGGCGTTCCCAGCCGCCATGGCGACCCCCGAGAGGACAACGGCGAAGCCCTCCCCCAGCCCCGCCACGACCCGATTCCCGACCCGCGCCGCCCCGGGCGCGCTCCCGGTGCGCTGCCCACCTTCACCACGGGCTCCCGGTGAGCCCCGCCCCCACGCCCGGTTCCAGGAGAGCCTCTGGGACCTCGCTCCCGCCGCCCGGTGAAACGGGAGGACAATCCATCCAGCCCACAGAGGCAATCCAAGCTGTCTAGAGTTCAGGGATCCAACGAGGGCTACGGAAAGGAAAGATGACCTGACCTAGGAGGGCCATGATATTCTATAGAACCGGACAAAGTTGGTTTCCAAGGAAACTTGATTCCTTGGAACCCGGAAAGCTGGTTCTTTTCATATGCAATTTCAAACCATGAGCTCCTTCCCAAAGCCTGCCTGGCCGCCAGCCCCACCCCCCACTCCCCGGAAAAAACGGCTCAAAGAAATCTTTTCCATCTCACGCGGAAAACTGGAAGATGTCTTGTCTTGTCTGTCTGGATTGATGTATGTGTCAGTGTGAGCCTTGTGATTTTTGATAATAGTGCTCAAGTTCTGAGTTCTTATTTCAATGGTCTCAAGACAAGGCAGCCCTTGCCAACCCAACTGCTTCCAATACAAAAAAACTTTGACCTCAGGGAATGTCAGAGTCCCGTGAACTGAGAACTAGTCAATATTAAATATCTAGTAGTTTTGTTTTTGCTCCTCTACTGTAGACATGTCTAAGAGTCATCAACATGAAGCACAAAATGTTCATAGTGCCTCGGTTTGTTCTAAGGTAAAAATTGCTATATCGTTCTATCTGTCACAAGCTTGTCAACAAGAAAGTACCTCGAAAGAACAGGAACAAAACGAAAAATTAAATGTGATATGAGCTTTTAGATAAACTGTGAACACTAATTACACTCTAAAATATCTGCCTATGAGAGTCTTGATTGAAGGCAGAGGAGAAGGGGACGACAGAGGCTAAGATGGTTGGATGGCATCACTGATTCGATGGACATGAGTTTGAGCAAGCCCCTGGAGTTGGTGATGGACACGGAAGCCCAGCGTCCTGCAGGCCACGGGGTCCCAAAGAGTCAGACACGACTGAGCCACTGAACTGAACTGAACATACAATCGTTTCTCCAGGTGTTTTGGTTACCCGAGTTTCTCTCCTGTGCTAAACTAAGTGACGACCGTGTACTGAAGAGCTGGGTCATTTCCAAATAAATTCAAGTTCTGAAACATTCACGCCTTGAAAGGACCTCCCTTTTACACAGAAACAAAAGAGATTTTTGACTATCCAATAAGAGTGTCTGGCACCATCCTGACATGTGAAACGTAAGAAAGCAATTTTTTTTGTTTTGTTTGGTTCTGATCTTGTGGGTGTGTGTGTGTGTGTGTGTGTGTGTGTGTGTATGTGCGCGTGCGGGGGAGGGGAGGGGCGCTACTATCACTGATAGGTATGTTCACCAATCTGTCGAATGCCAATATAAAAGTCAGTTCTTGGTTGCTGAAGGTAAATGTATGACTTGGTATTAAAAGAAGGTATGTGGCATGAAATCGCATTTTCTGAAGGAAAACGACGTCGTTCTTTCTTCCAGGTGGCAGTTTCAGGATGGGAGAAGCAAAGGAATGGGCACAGAATGGGAACAGGAGGTTGTAGGGAAAGTGGACCCCCAAAAAGAGTGTTGTGCCTAGCACAAGGTTTCTTGAGAGGTTGAACTGCCTTTGCTAATGAATTTTAAGTTTCTTTACCTCTTCCGTGATCTCTTCTAGATTGACCTAGAACAGAAATCTCTTGTTAGCTTTGGCTAAGTGGAGAAGTATTGCTTCACGGTGACTTGTGTGATCCTACCTGACTGTTCTAAACCCTTTTGATATCTATGCACTGCTGCTGCTGCTGCTGCTGCTGCTGCGAAGTCGTTTCAGTCGTGTCCGAGTCTGTGTGACCCCATGGACGGCAGCCCACCAGGCCCCGCAGTCCCTGGGGTTCTCTAGGCAAGAACACTGGAGTGGGTTGCCATGTCCTCCTCCAGTGCATGAAAGTGCAATGTGAAAGTGAAGTCGCTCAGTCGTGTCCGACTCTGAGCGACCCCATGGACTGCAGCCTGCCAGGCTCTTCCGTCCATGGGATTTTCCAGGCAAGAGTACTGGAGTGGGGTGCCGTTGCCTTCTCCCATATCTATTCACAAGCCTGCCTAAATCATTGACTTCTAGCCACCTTTGGGGTGCCAATGACCACCCACCCTTACCAGGCCGCAGAGGAGAGAAAACACTTACCACAGGAGGTCCGGGTAAGGAACAAGGAACTAACAAGCTCCCACCAACCAGGATTCTGCAGAGGTCAACAAGAGGTCAGCAAGAGATGGGAGACTGCAGTCCAGAGGTCCTAGCAACTTCCAGCGAGCAGCAAAGACCCAGCATAGTCCAAACGAATTCAATGTTACCAAAAACAAATAAATAAACGGACAGAAGTTCTTTGAACACATGACTGAGATTAGGGGTGAGGCGGAACATGTATGTGCCAGGATACTCTTAAAGTACGAGAAAGCAGAGAAAGGAAAGACAACTCTCAAGCTGTCCAAAGTGATCAAAATGAATGAGTACACAGTTTGACCTGTGTACACTAGCAGATAAAAATCTGAAAAGGAATTTTTAAAAAATTCCCTTTCAATACTGTCAACATGAATCAAATGCTTTGCCACGGATGTCACGAGGATGCAAGACTGGCACACTGGAAATTCTACACCGTGGCTGAAAAAGATCCTGAATACATGGACAGATATTCCATAGCGATGGAGAGACTTAAGATGGCAATACCATGGAATGCATCTTCAATCTGAAATGAAGATTCGATATGACTTGATCGCTCAGAGCTTTTGTGTCATCAAGTGTTATGGAAGGATAAAAGAGATCGAGAAAGCTGCTGACATAGACTTGGGGCGGGGTGGGGGGGGTAAGAGTACCCCCTTCGGGTCTTTAGCCCGATGTGATGCAGCCACTAGCAGTCTGCTAAGGAAACAAAGGCAGTGTCTCAGAGCATGACACCAGACCCCCTCACCCACGACATGCATTGAGATAACATGGGCAGCAGGTGAGTCATCCCGGGCTAAAAAATGATTGACATGAATCTTGAAGAAAGGCAGATTTCCAGGCAAATATGTCATTTCCTTAACATAGACGAGGAGAACAAGGTAGGAGGAAAACTTACTGTTTGGTTCAGGTCACTTCTGAGCCTTTTGGGGGAACCGACCTGAAGCCAGAGTCTAGCCGAAATACACAGGCTTTGAACATCGCTGAAGACCAACATTTCCTAAGGAAAAAACGCATTGCTTAGCTCGAGGTTTGTCTGGGAAATTCTTACACATCAGGAGATGGCTCCGAGGTGGATTTCTACAAAGAACATCCATGCAAAGGACAAGCCTGCACAGCTCTGTGCACATCTGCCCCCTCCCCCCCTCACAGCCAGCAGCATTTCCAAGTGACCTCCTAAGGCCTTCGCCAAACTACAGGGGCACCTCTGGGTTTCCTGTTTCCCTCATTTTTCGGAATCTTTTCTAAAAAAAAGAAAAACAAAAAACAAATTAAAAAAAAAAAAAACCCGCACATTTCTTCGTAGAATGCCACAGTGGAAGGAAAACAGGCCTTCAATATTAAGACCTAAATTTGCAAAAACCTTGGAGCTTGGTGTTTTGGTTTGTTTTGTTTTGTTTGAATCAAACCACCACATCATTGAAAATTTTTACACGTTCTAATTATTCGGTTCCAAAACACCAAACTTGTACTGCACACGGTCCCCATGGAAAGACCCCCTCAGCAGGACAGCCACAGATGCTGCCATGAAAGGGCAGCAGGGTGCCCTCCTCCCTTGTTTTCTGCCTGGGCGGCCACCGGGTTTTGAAACCCATGCACCCTACTAAGTTTCTAGGGTGCAATTCGTGGACCCTTCCCTTTCCCATCCCAGCAGGTGGTCAAGGGCCCGCTGGCCTCCAAAGTGCCAGAAGCAGGGCTGGGCCAGCCGGCCAGAGTTCAGGGTTCTGGCCCTTGGACTTGCAGCGGACACTCGGCTGCTTGGGAAAACCGCGCGGCTCTGACCTTTCAGCAAAGGGGTGGAGCGGTCAAGGCCTTGAGCCCAAAGGCGAGGCCTTTCTGCGACCGCCAGGTTGTGCCAACAGAGGGCGGACTACGTGGTTCCCTGCTCCACGCAGTCCCAGTTCCCTGACCTGTGGTCCGCACCCCTCCGCCGCGCCCACTGGATGCCGACCCTTGGGGACCCAGGAGCGCACGCAATGGGCGTTCCCAGCCGCCATGGCGACCCCCGAGAGGACAACGGGGAACCCCTCCCCTACCCCCGCCAGGAGCCGACCCCCGCCCCGCGCCGCCCCGCCCCTGCCATGCTCCCGGTGCCTTCCCAGCCGCAGTGGGGATCCCCGGAGCACAACTGGGACCGACCCCCACCCACAGCGATCGGAGTCTCCACCCGCGCCGCCCGGGTTGACCCCGCCCCGGGTGCGCTCCCGGCGCGGGTCCAGCCCCAGTGGCGGCCTCCGAGAGCACAACCGGGATGCCCGCCCCCGCTCCGCCCGGACCCCGGACCCCCGCCCCCCGCCCCCCGCCCCCCGCCGCCCGGGTTCACCCCGCCCCTGGTGCGATCCCAGCGCGTTTCCAGCAGCAGTGGCCACCCCCGGGAGCACAACTGGGACCGCCCCCCATCCCCGCCACGACCCGATTCCCGACCCGCGCCGCCCCGGGCGCGCTCCCGGTGCGCTGCCCACCTTCACCACGGGCTCCCGGTGAGCCCCGCCCCCACGCCCGGTTCCAGGAGAGCCTCTGGGACCTCGCTCCCGCCGCCCGGTGAAACGGGAGGACAATCCATCCAGCCCACAGAGGCAATCCAAGCTGTGTAGAATTCAGGGATCCAACGAGGACTACGGAAAGGAAAGATGACCTGACCTAGGAGGGCCATGATATTCTATAGAACCGGACAAAGTTGGTTTCCAAGGAAACTTGATTCCTTGGAACCCGGAAAGCTGGTTCTTTTCATATGCAATTCCAAACCATGAGCTCCTTCCCAAAGCCTGCCTGGCCGCCAGCCCAACCCCCCACTCCCCAGAAAAAACGGCTCAAAGACATCTTTTCCATCTCAGGCGGAAAACTGGAAGATGTCTTGTCTTGTCTGTCTGGATTGATGTATGTGTCAGTGTGAGCCTTGTGATTTTTGATAATAGTGCTCAAGTTCTGAGTTCTTATTTCAATGGTCTCAAGACAAGGCAGCCCTTGCCAACCCAACTGCTTCCAATACAAGAAAACTTTGACCTCAGGGAATGTCAGAGTCCCGTGAACTGGGAACTAGTCAATATTAAATATCTAGTAGTTTTGTTTTTGCTCCTCTACTGTAGACATGTCTAAGAGTCATCAACATGAAGCACAAAATGTTCATAGTGCCTCGGTTTGTTCTAAGGTAAAAATTGCTATATCGTTCTATCTGTCACAAGCTTGTCAACAAGAAAGTACCTCGAAAGAAGAGGAACAGAACGAAAAATTAAATGTGATATGAGCTTTTAGATAAACTGTGAACACTAATTACACTCGAAAATATCTGCCTATGAGAGTCTTGATTGAAGGCAGAGGAGAAGGGGACGACAGAGGCTAAGATGGTTGGATGGCATCACTGATTCGATGGACATGAGTTTGAGCAAGCCCCTGGAGTTGGTGATGGACACGGAAGCCCGGCGTCCTGCAGGCCACGGGGTCCCAAAGAGTCAGACACGACTGAGCCACTGAACGGAACTGAACTTACAATCGTTTCTCCAGGTGTTTTGGTTACCCGAGTTTCTATCCTGTGCTAAAATAAGTGACGACAGTGCACTGAAGAGCTGGGTCATTTAAATAAATTAAAGTTCTGAAACATTCACGCCTTGAAAGGACCTCCCTTTTACACAGAAACAAGAGAGATTTTTGACTATCCAATAATAGTGTCTGGCACCATCCTGACATGTGAAACGTAAGAAAGCAATTTGTTTTTGTTTTGTTTGGTTCTGATCTTGGGTGTGTGTGTGTGTGTGTGTGTGTGTGTGTGTGTGCGTGCGTGCGTGTGCGTGCGGGGGAGGGGGGGCCGCTACTATCACTGATAGGTATGTTCACCAATCTGTCGAATGCCAATATAAAAGTCAGTTCTTGGTTGCTGAAGGGAAATGCATGACTTGGTATTAAAAGAAGGTATGTGGAATGAAATCGCATTTTCTGAAGGAAAACGATGTCGTTCTTTCTTCCAGGTGGCAGTTTCAGGATGGGAGAAGCAAAGGAATGGGTACAGAATGGGATAAGGAGGTTGTAGGGAAAGTGGACCCCCAGAAAAGAGTGTTGTGCCTAGCACAAGGTTTCTTGAGAGGTTGAACTGCCTTTGCCAATGGATTTTAAGTTTCTTCACCTCTTCTGTGATCTCCTCTAGGTTGACCTAGAACAGAAATCTTTTGTTAGCTCTGGCTAAGTGGAGAAGTATTGCTTCACGGTGACTTGTGTGATCCTACCTGACTGTTCTAAACCCTTTTGATATCTATGCACTGCTGCTGCTGCTGCTGCTGCTGCTGCTGCTGCTGCTGCGAAGTCGTTTCAGTCGTGTCCGAGTCTGTGTGACCCCATGGACGGCAGCCCACCAGGCCCCGCAGTCCCTGGGGTTCTCCAGGCAAGAACACTGGAGTGGGTTGCCATGTCCTCCTCCAATGCATGAAAGTGAAATGTGAAAGTGAAGTCGCTCAGTCGTGCCCGACTCTGAGCGACCCCATGGACTGCAGCCTACCAGGCTCTTGGGTCCATGAGATTTTCCAGGCAAGAGTACTGGAGTGGGGTGCCATTGCCTTCTCCCATATCTATTCACAAGCCTGCCTAAATCATTGACTTCTAGCCACCTTTGGGATGCCAATGACCACCCACCCTTACCAGGCCGCAGAGGAGAGAAAACACTTACCACAGGAGGTCCGGGTAAGGAACAAGGAACTAACAAGCTCCCACCAACCAGGATTCTGCAGAGGTCAACAAGAGGTCAGCAAGAGATGGGAGACTGCAGTCCAGAGGTCCTAGCAACTTCCAGCGAGCAGCAAAGACCCAGCATAGTCAAAACGAATTCAATGTTACCCAAAACAAATAAATCAACGGACAGAAGTTCTTGGAACACATGACTGAGGTTAGGGGTGAGGCAGTACATGTATGTGCCAGGATACTCTTAAAGTATACTCTTAACATAGATGAGGAGAACAAGGTAGGAGGAAAACTTACTGTTTGGTTCAGGTCGCTTCTGAGCCTTTTGGGGGAACCGACCTGAAGCCAGAGTCTATCCGAAATACACAGGCTTTGAACATCGCTGAAGACCAACATTTCCTAAGGAAAAAACGCATTGCTTAGCTCAAGGTTTGTCTGGGAAATTCTTACACATCAGGAGATGGCTCCGAGGTGGATTTCTACAAAGAACATCCATGCAAAGGACAAGCCTGCACAGCTCTGTGCACATCTGCCCCCTCCCCCTCACAGCCAGCAGCATTTCCAAGTGACCTCCTAAGGCCTTCGCCAAACTACAGGGGCACCTCTGGGCTTCCTGTTTCCCTCATTTTTCGGAATCTTTTCTAAAAAAAAGAAAAACAAAAAACAAATTAAAAAAAAAAAAAACAAAAAACCCGCACATTTCTTCGTACAATGCCACAGTGGAAGGAAAACAGGCCTTCAATATTAAGACCTAAATTTGCAAAAAACTTGGAGCTTGGTTTTTTGTTTTGTTTTGTTTTGTTTTGTTTGAATCAAACCACCACATCATTGAAAATTTTTACACGTTCTAATTATTCGGTTCCAAAACACCAAACTTGTACTGCACACGGTCCCCATGGAAAGGCCCCCTCAGCAGGACAGCCACAGATGCTGCCATGAAAGGGCAGCAGGGTGCCCTCCTCCCTTGTTTGCTGCCTGGGCGGCCACCGGGTTTTGAAACCCATGCACCCTACTAAGTTTCTAGGGTGCAATTCGTGGACCCTTCCCTTTCCCATCCCAGCAGGTGGTCAAGGGCCCGCTGGCCTCCAAAGTGCCAGAAGCAGGGCTGGGCCAGCCGGCCAGAGTTCAGGGTTCTGGCCCTTGGACTTGCAGCGGACACTAGGCTGCTTGGGAAAACCGCGCGGCTCTGACCTTTCAGCAAAGGGGTGGAGCGGTCAAGGCCTTGAGCCCAAAGGCGAGGCCTTTCTGCGACCGCCAGGTTGTGCCAACAGAGGGCGGACTACGTGGTTCCCTGCTCCACGCAGTCCCAGTTCCCTGACCTGTGGTCCGCACCCCTCCGCCGCGCCCACTGGATGCCGACCCTTGGGGACCCAGGAGCGCACGCAATGGGCGTTCCCAGCCGCCATGGCGACCCCCGAGAGGACAACGGCGAAGCCCTCCCCCAGCCCCGCCACGACCCGATTCCCGACCCGCGCCGCCCCGGGCGCGCTCCCGGTGCGCTGCCCACCTTCACCACGGGCTCCCGGTGAGCCCCGCCCCCACGCCCGGTTCCAGGAGAGCCTCTGGGACCTCGCTCCCGCCGCCCGGTGAAACGGGAGGACAATCCATCCAGCCCACAGAGGCAATCCAAGCTGTCTAGAGTTCAGGGATCCAACGAGGGCTACGGAAAGGAAAGATGACCTGACCTAGGAGGGCCATGATATTCTATAGAACCGGACAAAGTTGGTTTCCAAGGAAACTTGATTCCTTGGAACCCGGAAAGCAGGTTCTTTTCATATGCAATTTCAAACCATGAGCTCCTTCCCAAAGCCTGCCTGGCCGCCAGCCCCACCCCCCACTCCCCGGAAAAAACGGCTCAAAGAAATCTTTTCCATCTCACGCGGAAAACTGGAAGATGTCTTGTCTTGTCTGTCTGGATTGATGTATGTGTCAGTGTGAGCCTTGTGATTTTTGATAATAGTGCTCAAGTTCTGAGTTCTTATTTCAATGGTCTCAAGACAAGGCAGCCCTTGCCAACCCAACTGCTTCCAATACAAAAAAACTTTGACCTCAGGGAATGTCAGAGTCCCGTGAACTGAGAACTAGTCAATATTAAATATCTAGTAGTTTTGTTTTTGCTCCTCTACTGTAGACATGTCTAAGAGTCATCAACATGAAGCACAAAATGTTCATAGTGCCTCGGTTTGTTCTAAGGTAAAAATTGCTATATCGTTCTATCTGTCACAAGCTTGTCAACAAGAAAGTACCTCGAAAGAACAGGAACAAAACGAAAAATTAAATGTGATATGAGCTTTTAGATAAACTATGAACACTAATTACACTCGAAAATATCTGCCTATGAGAGTCTTGATTGAAGGCAGAGGAGAAGGGGACGACAGAGGCTAAGATGGTTGGATGGCATCACTGATTCGATGGACATGAGTTTGAGCAAGCCCCTGGAGTTGGTGATGGACACGGAAGCCCAGCGTCCTGCAGGCCACGGGGTCCCAAAGAGTCAGACACGACTGAGCCACTGAACGGAACTGAACATACAATCGTTTCTCCAGGTGTTTTGGTTACCCGAGTTTCTCTCCTGTGCTAAACTAAGTGACGACCGTGTACTGAAGAGCTGGGTCATTTCCAAATAAATTAAAGTTCTGAAACATTCACGCCTTGAAAGGACCTCCCTTTTACACAGAAACAAAAGAGATTTTTGACTATCCAATAAGAGTGTCTGGCACCATCCTGACATGTGAAACGTAAGAAAGCAATTTTTTTTGTTTTGTTTGGTTCTGATCTTGGGTGTGTGTGTGTGTGTGTGTGTGTGTGTGCGTGTGTGTGTATGTGCGCGTGCGGGGGAGGGGAGGGGCGCTACTATCACTGATAGGTATGTTCACCAATCTGTCGAATGCCAATATAAAAGTCAGTTCTTGGTTGCTGAAGGGAAATGTATGACTTGGTATTAAAAGAAGGTATGTGGCATGAAATCGCATTTTCTGAAGGAAAACGACGTCGTTCTTTCTTCCAGGTGGCAGTTTCAGGATGGGAGAAGCAAAGGAATGGGTACAGAATGGGATCAGGAGGTTGTAGGGAAAGTGGACCCCCAAAAAGAGTGTTGTGCCTAGCACAAGGTTTCTTGAGAGGTTGAACTGCCTTTGCTAATGAATTTTAAGTTTCTTTACCTCTTCCGTGATCTCTTCTAGATTGACCTAGAACAGAAATCTCTTGTTAGCTTTGGCTAAGTGGAGAAGTATTGCTTCACGGTGACTTGTGTGATCCTACCTGACTGTTCTAAACCCTTTTGATATCTATGCACTGCTGCTGCTGCTGCTGCTGCTGCTGCGAAGTCGTTTCAGTCGTGTCCGAGTCTGTGTGACCCCATGGACGGCAGCCCACCAGGCCCCGCAGTCCCTGGGGTTCTCTAGGCAAGAACACTGGAGTGGGTTGCCATGTCCTCCTCCAGTGCATGAAAGTGCAATGTGAAAGTGAAGTCGCTCAGTCGTGTCCGACTCTGAGCGACCCCATGGACTGCAGCCTGCCAGGCTCTTCCGTCCATGGGATTTTCCAGGCAAGAGTACTGGAGTGGGGTGCCGTTGCCTTCTCCCATATCTATTCACAAGCCTGCCTAAATCATTGACTTCTAGCCACCTTTGGGGTGCCAATGACCACCCACCCTTACCAGGCCGCAGAGGAGAGAAAACACTTACCACAGGAGGTCCGGGTAAGGAACAAGGAACTAACAAGCTCCCACCAACCAGGATTCTGCAGAGGTCAACAAGAGGTCAGCAAGAGATGGGAGACTGCAGTCCAGAGGTCCTAGCAACTTCCAGCGAGCAGCAAAGACCCAGCATAGTCCAAACGAATTCAATGTTACCAAAAACAAATAAATAAACGGACAGAAGTTCTTTGAACACATGACTGAGATTAGGGGTGAGGCGGAACATGTATGTGCCAGGATACTCTTAAAGTACGAGAAAGCAGAGAAAGGAAAGACAACTCTCAAGCTGTCCAAAGTGATCAAAATGAATGAGTACACAGTTTGACCTGTGTACACTAGCAGATAAAAATCTGAAAAGGAATTTTTAAAAAAATTCCCTTTCAATACTGTCAACATGAATCAAATGCTTTGCCACGGATGTCACGAGGATGCAAGACTGGCACACTGGAAATTCTACACCGTGGCTGAAAAAGATCCTGAATACATGGACAGATATTCCATAGCGATGGAGAGACTTAAGATGGCAATACCATGGAATGCATCTTCAATCTGAAATGAAGATTCGATATGACTTGATCGCTCAGAGCTTTTGTGTCATCAAGTGTTATGGAAGGATAAAAGAGATCGAGAAAGCTGCTGACATAGACTTGGGGCGGGGGTGGGGGGGGGCAGTAAGAGTACCCCCTTCGGGTCTTTAGCCCGATGTGATGCAGCCACTAGCAGTCTGCTAAGGAAACAAAGGCAGTGTCTCAGAGCATGACACCAGACCCCCTCACCCACGACATGCATTGAGATAACATGGGCAGCAGGTGAGTCATCCCGGGCTAAAAAATGATTGACATGAATCTTGAAGAAAGGCAGATTTCCAGGCAAATATGTCATTTCCTTAACATAGACGAGGAGAACAAGGTAGGAGGAAAACTTACTGTTTGGTTCAGGTCACTTCTGAGCCTTTTGGGGGAACCGACCTGAAGCCAGAGTCTAGCCGAAATACACAGGCTTTGAACATCGCTGAAGACCAACATTTCCTAAGGAAAAAACGCATTGCTTAGCTCGAGGTCTGTCTGGGAAATTCTTACACATCAGGAGATGGCTCCGAGGTGGATTTCTACAAAGAACATCCATGCAAAGGACAAGCCTGCACAGCTCTGTGCACATCTGCCCCCTCCCCCCCTCACAGCCAGCAGCATTTCCAAGTGACCTCCTAAGGCCTTCGCCAAACTACAGGGGCACCTCTGGGTTTCCTGTTTCCCTCATTTTTCGGAATCTTTTCTAAAAAAAAGAAAAACAAAAAACAAATTAAAAAAAAAAAACCCGCACATTTCTTCGTAGAATGCCACAGTGGAAGGAAAACAGGCCTTCAATATTAAGACCTAAATTTGCAAAAACCTTGGAGCTTGGTGTTTTGGTTTGTTTTGTTTTGTTTGAATCAAACCACCACATCATTGAAAATTTTTACACGTTCTAATTATTCGGTTCCAAAACACCAAACTTGTACTGCACACGGTCCCCATGGAAAGACCCCCTCAGCAGGACAGCCACAGATGCTGCCATGAAAGGGCAGCAGGGTGCCCTCCTCCCTTGTTTTCTGCCTGGGCGGCCACCGGGTTTTGAAACCCATGCACCCTACTAAGTTTCTAGGGTGCAATTCGTGGACCCTTCCCTTTCCCATCCCAGCAGGTGGTCAAGGGCCCGCTGGCCTCCAAAGTGCCAGAAGCAGGGCTGGGCCAGCCGGCCAGAGTTCAGGGTTCTGGCCCTTGGACTTGCAGCGGACACTAGGCTGCTTGGGAAAACCGCGCGGCTCTGACCTTTCAGCAAAGGGGTGGAGCGGTCAAGGCCTTGAGCCCAAAGGCGAGGCCTTTCTGCGACCGCCAGGTTGTGCCAACAGAGGGCGGACTACGTGGTTCCCTGCTCCACGCAGTCCCAGTTCCCTGACCTGTGGTCCGCACCCCTCCGCCGCGCCCACTGGATGCCGACCCTTGGGGACCCAGGAGCGCACGCAATGGGCGTTCCCAGCCGCCATGGCGACCCCCGAGAGGACAACGGGGAACCCCTCCCCTACCCCCGCCAGGAGCCGACCCCCGCCCCGCGCCGCCCCGCCCCTGCCATGCTCCCGGTGCCTTCCCAGCCGCAGTGGGGATCCCCGGAGCACAACTGGGACCGACCCCCACCCACAGCGATCGGAGTCTCCACCCGCGCCGCCCGGGTTGACCCCGCCCCGGGTGCGCTCCCGGCGCGGGTCCAGCCCCAGTGGCGGCCTCCGAGAGCACAACCGGGATGCCCGCCCCCGCTCCGCCATGACCGGACCCCCGCCCCCCGCCGCCCGGGTTCACCCCGCCCCTGGTGCGATCCCAGCGCGTTTCCAGCAGCAGTGGCCACCCCCGGGAGCACAACTGGGACCGCCCCCCATCCCCGCCACGACCCGATTCCCGACCCGCGCCGCCCGGCTTCGCCCCGCCCCGGGCGCGCTCCCGGTGCGCTGCCCACCTTCACCACGGGCTCCCGGTGAGCCCCGCCCCCACGCCCGGTTCCAGGAGAGCCTCTGGGACCTCGCTCCCGCCGCCCGGTGAAACGGGAGGACAATCCATCCAGCCCACAGAGGCAATCCAAGCTGTCTAGAATTCAGGGATCCAACGAGGACTACGGAAAGGAAAGATGACCTGACCTAGGAGGGCCATGATATTCTATAGAACCGGACAAAGTTGGTTTCCAAGGAAACTTGATTCCTTGGAACCCGGAAAGCTGGTTCTTTTCATATGCAATTTCAAACCATGAGCTCCTTCCCAAAGCCTGCCTGGCCGCCAGCCCCACCCCCCACTCCCCAGAAAAAAACGGCTCAAAGAAATCTTTTCCATCTCAGGCGGAAAACTGGAAGATGTCTTGTCTTGTCTGTCTGGATTGATGTATGTGTCAGTGTGAGCCTTGTGATTTTTGATAATAGTGCTCAAGTTCTGAGTTCTTATTTCAATGGTCTCAAGACAAGGCAGCCCTTGCCAACCCAACTGCTTCCAATACAAAAAAACTTTGACCTCAGGGAATGTCAGAGTCCCGTGAACTGAGAACTAGTCAATATTAAATATCTAGTAGTTTTGTTTTTGCTCCTCTACTGTAGACATGTCTAAGAGTCATCAACATGAAGCACAAAATGTTCATAGTGCCTCGGTTTGTTCTAAGGTAAAAATTGCTATATCGTTCTATCTGTCACAAGCTTGTCAACAAGAAAGTACCTCGAAAGAACAGGAACAAAACGAAAAATTAAATGTGATATGAGCTTTTAGATAAACTGTGAACACTAATTACACTCTAAAATATCTGCCTATGAGAGTCTTGATTGAAGGCAGAGGAGAAGGGGACGACAGAGGCTAAGATGGCTGGATGGCATCACTGATTCGATGGACATGAGTTTGAGCAAGCCCCTGGAGTTGGTGATGGACACGGAAGCCCAGCGTCCTGCAGGCCACGGGGTCCCAAAGAGTCAGACACGACTGAGCCACTGAACTGAACTGAACATACAATCGTTTCTCCAGGTGTTTTGGTTACCCGAGTTTCTCTCCTGTGCTAAACTAAGTGACGACCGTGTACTGAAGAGCTGGGTCATTTCCAAATAAATTAAAGTTCTGAAACATTCACGCCTTGAAAGGACCTCCCTTTTACACAGAAACAAAAGAGATTTTTGACTATCCAATAAGAGTGTCTGGCACCATCCTGACATGTGAAACGTAAGAAAGCAATTTTTTTTGTTTTGTTTGGTTCTGATCTTGGGTGTGTGTGTGTGTGTGTGTGTGTGTGTGTGTGTGCGTGCGTGCTTGCGGGGGAGGGGAGGGGCGCTACTATCACTGATAGGTATGTTCACCAATCTGTCGAATGCCAATATAAAAGTCAGTTCTTGGTTGCTGAAGGGAAATGTATGACTTGGTATTAAAAGAAGGTATGTGGCATGAAATCGCATTTTCTGAAGGAAAACGACGTCGTTCTTTCTTCCAGGTGGCAGTTTCAGGATGGGAGAAGCAAAGGAATGGGTACAGAATGGGATCAGGAGGTTGTAGGGAAAGTGGACCCCCAGAAAAGAGTGTTGTGCCTAGCACAAGGTTTCTTGAGAGGTTGAACTGCCTTTGCTAATGAATTTTAAGTTTCTTTACCTCTTCCGTGATCTCTTCTAGATTGACCTAGAACAGAAATCTCTTGTGAGCTTTGGCTAAGTGGAGAAGTATTATTGTTTCACGGTGACTTGTGTGATCCTACCTGACTGTTCTAAACCCTTTTGATATCTATGCACTGCTGCTGCTGCTGCTGCTGCTGCTGCTAAGTCGTTTCAGTCGTGTCCGAGTCTGTGTGACCCCATGGACGGCAGCCCACCAGGCCCCGCAGTCCCTGGGGTTCTCTAGGCAAGAACACTGGAGTGGGTTGCCATGTCCTCCTCCAATGCATGAAAGTGCAATGTGAAAGTGAAGTCGCTCAGTCGTGTCCGACTCTGAGCGACCCCATGGACTGCAGCCTGCCAGGCTCTTCCGTCCATGGGATTTTCCAGGCAAGAGTACTGGAGTGGGGTGCCGTTGCCTTCTCCCATATCTATTCACAAGCCTGCCTAAATCATTGACTTCTAGCCACCTTTGGGATGCCAATGACCACCCACCCTTACCAGGCCGCAGAGGAGAGAAAACACTTACCACAGGAGGTCCGGGTAAGGAACAAGGAACTAACAAGCTCCCACCAACCAGGATTCTGCAGAGGTCAACAAGAGGTCAGCAAGAGATGGGAGACTGCAGTCCAGAGGTCCTAGCAACTTCCAGCGAGCAGCAAAGACCCAGCATAGTCCAAACGAATTCAATGTTACCAAAAACAAATAAATAAACGGACAGAAGTTCTTTGAACACATGACTGAGATTAGGGGTGAGGCGGAACATGTATGTGCCAGGATACTCTTAAAGTACGAGAAAGCAGAGAAAGGAAAGACAACTCTCAAGCTGTCCAAAGTGATCAAAATGAATGAGTACACAGTTTGACCTGTGTACACTAGCAGATAAAAATCTGAAAAGGAATTTTTAAAAAAATTCCCTTTCAATACTGTCAACATGAATCAAATGCTTTGCCACGGATGTCACGAGGATGCAAGACTGGCACACTGGAAATTCTACACCGTGGCTGAAAAAGATCCTGAATACATGGACAGATATTCCATAGCGATGGAGAGACTTAAGATGGCAATACCATGGAATGCATCTTCAATCTGAAATGAAGATTCGATATGACTTGATCGCTCAGAGCTTTTGTGTCATCAAGTGTTATGGAAGGATAAAAGAGATCGAGAAAGCTGCTGACATAGACTTGGGGCGGGGTGGGGGGGCAGTAAGAGTACCCCCTTCGGGTCTTTAGCCCGATGTGATGCAGCCACTAGCAGTCTGCTAAGGAAACAAAGGCAGTGTCTCAGAGCATGACACCAGACCCCCTCACCCACGACATGCATTGAGATAACATGGGCAGCAGGTGAGTCATCCCGGGCTAAAAAATGATTGACATGAATCTTGAAGAAAGGCAGATTTCCAGGCAAATATGTCATTTCCTTAACATAGACGAGGAGAACAAGGTAGGAGGAAAACTTACTGTTTGGTTCAGGTCACTTCTGAGCCTTTTGGGGGAACCGACCTGAAGCCAGAGTCTAGCCGAAATACACAGGCTTTGAACATCGCTGAAGACCAACATTTCCTAAGGAAAAAACGCATTGCTTAGCTCGAGGTCTGTCTGGGAAATTCTTACACATCAGGAGATGGCTCCGAGGTGGATTTCTACAAAGAACATCCATGCAAAGGACAAGCCTGCACAGCTCTGTGCACATCTGCCCCCTCCCCCTCACAGCCAGCAGCATTTCCAAGTGACCTCCTAAGGCCTTCGCCAAACTACAGGGGCACCTCTGGGTTTCCTGTTTCCCTCATTTTTCGGAATCTTTTCTAAAAAAAAGAAAAACAAAAAACAAATTAAAAAAAAAAAAACCCGCACATTTCTTCGTAGAATGCCACAGTGGAAGGAAAACAGGCCTTCAATATTAAGACCTAAATTTGCAAAAACCTTGGAGCTTGGTGTTTTGGTTTGTTTTGTTTTGTTTGAATCAAACCACCACATCATTGAAAATTTTTACACGTTCTAATTATTCGGTTCCAAAACACCAAACTTGTACTGCACACGGTCCCCATGGAAAGACCCCCTCAGCAGGACAGCCACAGATGCTGCCATGAAAGGGCAGCAGGGTGCCCTCCTCCCTTGTTTTCTGCCTGGGCGGCCACCGGGTTTTGAAACCCATGCACCCTACTAAGTTTCTAGGGTGCAATTCGTGGACCCTTCCCTTTCCCATCCCAGCAGGTGGTCAAGGGCCCGCTGGCCTCCAAAGTGCCAGAAGCAGGGCTGGGCCAGCCGGCCAGAGTTCAGGGTTCTGGCCCTTGGACTTGCAGCGGACACTAGGCTGCTTGGGAAAACCGCGCGGCTCTGACCTTTCAGCAAAGGGGTGGAGCGGTAAAGGCCTTGAGCCCAAAGGCGAGGCCTTTCTGCGACCGCCAGGTTGTGCCAACAGAGGGCGGACTACGTGGTTCCCTGCTCCACGCAGTCCCAGTTCCCTGACCTGTGGTCCGCACCCCTCCGCCGCGCCCACTGGATGCCGACCCTTGGGGACCCAGGAGCGCACGCAATGGGCGTTCCCAGCCGCCATGGCGACCCCCGAGAGGACAACGGGGAACCCCTCCCCTACCCCCGCCAGGAGCCGACCCCCGCCCCGCGCCGCCCCGCCCCTGCCATGCTCCCGGTGCCTTCCCAGCCGCAGTGGGGATCCCCGGAGCACAACTGGGACCGACCCCCACCCACAGCGATCGGAGTCTCCACCCGCGCCGCCCGGGTTGACCCCGCCCCGGGTGCGCTCCCGGCGCGGGTCCAGCCCCAGTGGCGGCCTCCGAGAGCACAACCGGGATGCCCGCCCCCGCTCCGCCATGACCGGACCCCCGCCCCCCGCCGCCCGGGTTCACCCCGCCCCTGGTGCGATCCCAGCGCGTTTCCAGCAGCAGTGGCCACCCCCGGGAGCACAACTGGGACCGCCCCCATCCCCGCCACGACCCGATTCCCGACCCGCGCCGCCCGGCTTCGCCCCGCCCCGGGCGCGCTCCCGGTGCGCTGCCCACCTTCACCACGGGCTCCCGGTGAGCCCCGCCCCCACGCCCGGTTCCAGGAGAGCCTCTGGGACCTCGCTCCCGCCGCCCGGTGAAACGGGAGGACAATCCATCCAGCCCACAGAGGCAATCCAAGCTGTCTAGAATTCAGGGATCCAACGAGGACTACGGAAAGGAAAGATGACCTGACCTAGGAGGGCCATGATATTCTATAGAACCGGACAAAGTTGGTTTCCAAGGAAACTTGATTCCTTGGAACCCGGAAAGCTGGTTCTTTTCATATGCAATTCCAAACACTTAGCTCCTTCCCAAAGCCTGCCTGGCCGCCAGCCCCACCCCCCACTCCCCAGAAAAAAACGGCTCAAAGACATCTTTTCCATCTCAGGCGGAAAACTGGAAGATGTCTTGTCTTGTCTGTCTGGATTGATGTATGTGTCAGTGTGAGCCTTGTGATTTTTGATAATAGTGCTCAAGTTCTGAGTTCTTATTTCAATGGTCTCAAGACAAGGCAGCCCTTGCCAACCCAACTGCTTCCAATACAAGAAAACATTGACCTCAGTGAATGTCAGAGTCCCGTGAACTGGGAACTAGTCAATATTAAATATCTAGTAGTTTTGGTTTTGCTCCTCTACTGTAGACATGTCTAAGAGTCATCAACATGAAGCACAAAATGTTCATAGTGCCTCGGTTTGTTCGAAGGTAAAAATTGCTATACCGTTTTATCTGTCACAAGCTTGTCAACAAGAAAGTACCTCGAAAGAACAGGAAGAAAACGAAAAATTAAATGTCATATGAGCTTTTAGATAAACTATGAACACTAATTACACTCTACACTATCTGCCTATGAGGGTCTTGATTGAAGGCAGAGGAGAAGGGGACGACAGAGGCTAAGATGGTTGGATGGCATCACTGATTCGATGGACATGAGTTTGAGCAAGCCCCTGGAGTTGGTGATGGACACGGAAGCCCAGCGTCCTGCAGGCCACGGGGTCCCAAAGAGTCAGACACGACTGAGCAACTGAACGGAACTGAACTTACAATCGTTTCTCCAGGTGTTTTGGTTACCCGAGTTTCTATCCTGTGCTAAACTAAGTGACGACAGTGTACTGAAGAGCTGGGTCATTTCCAAATAAATTAAAGTTCTGAAACATTCACGCCTTGAAAGGACCTCCCTTTTACACAGAAACAAAAGAGATTTTTGACTATCCAATAATAGTGTCTGGCACCATCCTGACATGTGGAACGTAAGAAAGCAATTTTTTTTGTTTGGTTTGGTTCTGATCTTGGGTGTGTGTGTGTGTGTGTGTGTGCGTGTGCGTGTGCGGGGGAGCTGGGGGGGGGGGCCCGCTACTATCACTGATAGGTATGTTCACCAATCTGTCGAATGCCAATATAAAAGTCAGTTCTTGGTTGCTGAAGGGAAATGTATGACTTGGTATTAAAAGAAGGTATGTGGAATGAAATCGCATTTTCTGAAGGCAAACGACGTCGTTCTTTCTTCCAGGTGGCAGTTTCAGGATGGGAGAAGCAAAGGAATGGGTACAGAATGGGATAAGGAGGTTGTAGGGAAAGTGGACCCCCAGAAAAGAGTGTTGTGCCTAGCACAAGGTTTCTTGAGAGGTTGAACTGCCTTTGCTAATGGATTTTAAGTTTCTTTACCTCTTCCGTGATCTCTTCTAGGTTGACCTAGAACAGAAATCTTTTGTTAGCTTTGGCTAAGTGGAGAAGTATTATTGTTTCACGGTGACTTGTGTGATCCTACCTGACTGTTCTCAACCCTTTTGATATCTATGCACTGCTGCTGCTGCTGCTGCTAAGTCGTTTCAGTCGTGTCCGAGTCTGTGTGACCCCATGGACGGCAGCCCACCAGGCCCCGCAGTCCCTGGGGTTCTCTAGGCAAGAACACTGGAGTGGGTTGCCATGTCCTCCTCCAATGCATGAAAGTGCAATGTGAAAGTGAAGTCGCTCAGTCGTGTCCGACTCTGAGCGACCCCATGGACTGCAGCCTGCCAGGCTCTTCCGTCCATGGGATTTTCCAGGCAAGAGTACTGGAGTGGGGTGCCGTTGCCTTCTCCCATATCTATTCACAAGCCTGCCTAAATCATTGACTTCTAGCCACCTTTGGGATGCCAATGACCACCCACCCTTACCAGGCCACAGAGGAGAGAAAACACTTACCACAGGAGGTCCGGGTAAGGAACAAGGAACTAACAAGCTCCCACCAACCAGGATTCTGCAGAGGTCAACAAGAGGTCAGCAAGAGATGGGAGACTGCAGTCCAGAGGTCCTAGCAACTTCCAGCGAGCAGCAAAGACCCAGCATAGTCCAAACGAATTCAATGTTACCAAAAACAAATAAATAAACGGACAGAAGTTCTTTGAACACATGACTGAGATTAGGGGTGAGGCAGAACATGTATGTGCCAGGATACTCTTAAAGTATACTCTTAACATAGATGAGGAGAACAAGGTAGGAGGAAAACTTACTGTTTGGTTCAGGTCGCTTCTGAGCCTTTTGGGGGAACCGACCTGAAGCCAGAGTCTATCGGAAATACACAGGCTTTGAACATCGCTGAAGACCAACATTTCCTAAGGAAAAAACGCATTGCTTAGCTCAAGGTTTGTCTGGGAAATTCTTACACATCAGGAGATGGCTCCGAGGTGGATTTCTACAAAGAACATCCATGCAAAGGACAAGCCTGCACAGCTCTGTGCACATCTGCCCCTCCCCCCTCACAGCCAGCAGCATTTCCAAGTGACCTCCTAAGGCCTTCGCCAAACTACAGGGGCACCTCTGGGCTTCCTGTTTCCCTCATTTTTCGGAATCTTTTCTAAAAAAGAAAAACAAAAACAAATTAAAAAAAAAAAAAAAAACCCGCACATTTCTTCGTACAATGCCACAGTGGAAGGAACACAGGCCTTCAATATTAAGACCTAAATTTGCAAAACACTTGGAGCTTGGTTTTTTGTTTTGTTTTGTTTTGTTTTGTTTGAATCAAACCACCACATCATTGAAAATTTTTACACGTTCTAATTATTCGGTTCCAAAACACCAAACTTGTCCTGCACACGGTCCCCATGGAAAGGCCCGCTCAGCAGGACAGCCACAGATGCTGCCATGAAAGGGCAGCAGGGTGCCCTCCTCCCTTGTTTTCTGCCTGGGCGGCCACCGGGTTTTGAAACCCATGCACCCTACTAAGTTTCTAGGGTGCAATTCGTGGACCCTTCCCTTTCCCATCCCAGCAGGTGGTCAAGGGCCCGCTGGCCTCCAAAGTGCCAGAAGCAGGGCTGGGCCAGCCGGCCAGAGTTCAGGGTTCTGGCCCTTGGACTTGCAGCGGACACTAGGCTGCTTGGGAAAACCGCGCGGCTCTGACCTTTCAGCAAAGGGGTGGAGCGGTCAAGGCCTTGAGCCCAAAGGCGAGGCCTTTCTGCGACCGCCCGGTTGTGCCAACAGAGGGCGGACTACGTGGTTCCCTGCTCCACGCAGTCCCAGTTCCCTGACCTGTGGTCCGCACCCCTCCGCCGCGCCCACTGGATGCCGACCCTTGGGGACCCAGGAGCGCACGCAATGGGCGTTCCCAGCCGCCACGGCGACCGCCGAGAGGACAACGGGGAAGCCCTCTCCCACCCCCGTCAGGAGCCGACCCCCGCCCCGCGCCGCCCCGCCCCTGCCATGCTCCCGGTGCCTTCCCAGCCGCAGTGGGGATCCCCGGAGCACAACTGGGACCGACCCCCTCCCACAGCGATCGGAGTCTCCACCCGCGCCGCCCGGGTGGACCCCGCCCCGCGCGCGGTCCAGCCCCGTGGCGGCCTCCGAGAGCACAACCGGGATGCCCGCCCCCGCCCGCCATGACCGGACCCCGCCCCCCGCCCCCGGGCTCCCCCCGCCCCTGGTGCGATCCCAGCGCGTTTCCAGCAGCAGTGGCCACCCCGGGAGCACAACTGGGACCGCCCCCCATTCCCGCCACGACCCGATTCCCGACCCGCGCCGCCCGGCTTCGCCCCGCCCTGGGCGCGCTCCCGGTGCGCTGCCCACCTTCACCACGGGCTCCCGGTGAGCCCCGCCCCCACGCCCGGTTCCAGGAGAGCCTCTGGGACCTCGCTCCCGCCGCCCGGTGAAACGGGAGGACAATCCATCCAGCCCACAGAGGCAATCCAAGCTGTGTAGAATTCAGGGTTCCAACGAGGACTACGGAAAGGAAAGATGACCTGACCTAGGAGGGCCATGATATTCTATAGAACCGGACAAAGTTGGTTTCCAAGGAAACTTGATTCCTTGGAACCCGGAAAGCAGGTTCTTTTCATATGCAATTCCAAACCATGAGCTCCTTCCCAAAGCCTGCCTGGCCGCCAGTCCCACCCCCCACTCCCCAGAAAAAACGGCTCAAAGAAATCTTTTCCATCTCAGGCGGAAAACTGGAAGATGTCTTGTCTTGTCTGTCTGGATTGATGTATGTGTCAGTGTGAGCCTTGTGATTTTTGATAATAGTGCTCAAGTTCTGAGTTCTTATTTCAATGGTCTCAAGACAAGGCAGCCCTTGCAAACCCAACTGCTTCCAATACAAGAAAACTTTGACCTCAGGGAATGTCAGAGTCCCGTGAACTGGGAACTAGTCAATATGAAATATCTAGTAGTTTTGTTTTTGCTCCTCTACTGTAGACATGTCTAAGAGTCATCAACATGAAGCACAAAATGTTCATAGTGCCTCGGTTTGTTCTAAGGTAAAAATTGCTATATCGTTCTATCTGTCACAAGCTTGTCAACAAGAAATTACCTCGAAAGAACAGGAACAAAACGAAAAATTAAATGTGATATGAGCTTTTAGATAAACTATGAACACTAATTACACTCGACAATATCTGCCTATGAGAGTCTTGATTGAAGGCAGAGGAGAAGGGGACGACAGAGGCTAAGATGGTTGGATGGCATCACTGATTCGATGGACATGAGTTTGAGCAAGCCCCTGGAGTTGGTGATGGACACGGAAGCCCAGCGTCCTGCAGGCCACGGGGTCCCAAAGAGTCAGACACGACTGAGCCACTGAACTGAACTGAACATACAATCGTTTCTCCAGGTGTTTTGGTTACCCGAGTTTCTATCCTGTGCTAAACTAAGTGACGACAGTGTACTGAAGAGCTGGGTCATTTCCAAATAAATTCAAGTTCTGAAACATTCACGCCTTGAAAGGACCTCCCTTTTACACAGAAACAAAAGAGATTTTTGACTATCCAATAATAGTGTCTGGCACCATCCTGACATGTGAAACGTAAGAAAGAAATTTTTTTTGTTTTGTTTGGTTCTGATCTTGGGTGTGTGTGTTTGTGTGTGTGTGTGTGTGTGTGTGCGCGTGTGCGTGTGCGTGTGCGGGGGGGGGGGCGCTACTATCACTGATAGGTATGTTCACCAATCTGTCGAATGCCAATATAAAAGTCAGTTCTTGGTTGCTGAAGGGAAATGTATGACTTGGTATTAAAAGAAGGTATGTGGCATGAAATCGCATTTTCTGAAGGCAAACGACGTCGTTCTTTCTTCCAGGTGGCAGTTTCAGGATGGGAGAAGCAAAGGAATGGGTACAGAATGGGATAAGGAGGTTGTAGGGAAAGTGGACCCCCAGAAAAGAGTGTTGTGCCTAGCACAAGGTTTCTTGAGAGGTTGAACTGCCTTTGCTAATGGATTTTAAGTTTCTTTACCTCTTCCGTGATCTCTTCTAGGTTGACCTAGAACAGAAATCTTTTGTTAGCTTTGGCTAAGTGGAGAAGTATTGCTTCACGGTGACTTGTGTGATCCTACCTGACTGTTCTAAACCCTTTTGATAGCTATGCACTGCTGCTGCTGCTGCTGCGAAGTCGTTTCAGTCGTGTCCGAGTCTGTGTGACCCCATGGACGGCAGCCCACCAGGCCCCGCAGTCCCTGGGGTTCTCTAGGCAAGAACACTGGAGTGGGTTGCCATGTCCTCCTCCAATGCATGAAAGTGAAATGTGAAAGTGAAGTCGCTCAGTCGTGCCCGACTCTGAGCGGCCCTATGGACTGCAGCCTACCAGGCTCTTCCGTCCATGAGATTTTCCAGGCAAGAGTACTGGAGTGGGGTGCCGTTGCCTTCTCCCATATCTATTCACAAGCCTGCCTAAATCATTGACTTCTAGCCACCTTTGGGATGCCAATGACCACCCACCCTTACCAGGCCGCAGAGGAGAGAAAACACTTACCACAGGAGGTCCGGGTAAGGAACAAGGAACTAACAAGCTCCCACCAACCAGGATTCTGCAGAGGTCAACAAGAGGTCAGCAAGAGATGGGAGACTGCAGTCCAGAGGTCCTAGCAACTTCCAGCGAGCAGCAAAGACCCAGCATAGTCAAAACGAATTCAATGTTACCCAAAACAAATAAATAAACGGACAGAAGTTCTTGGAACACATGACTGAGGTTAGGGGTGAGGCAGTACATGTATGTGCCAGGATACTCTTAAAGTATACTCTTAACATAGATGAGGAGAACAAGGTAGGAGGAAAACTTACTGTTTGGTTCAGGTCGCTTCTGAGCCTTTTGGGGGAACCGACCTGAAGCCAGAGTCTATAGGAAATACACAGGCTTTGAACATCGCTGAAGACCAACATTTCCTAAGGAAAAAACGCATTGCTTAGCTCAAGGTTTGTCTGGGAAATTCTTACACATCAGGAGATGGCTCCGAGGTGGATTTCTACAAAGAACATCCATGCAAAGGCAAGCCTGCACAGCTCTGTGCACATCTGCCCCCTCCCCCCCTCACAGCCAGCAGCATTTCCAAGTGACCTCCTAAGGCCTTCGCCAAACTACAGGGGCACCTCTGGGCTTCCTGTTTCCCTCATTTTTCGGAATCTTTTCTAAAAAAAAGAAAAACAAAAAACAAATTAAAAAAAAACACCGCACATTTCTTCGTACAATGCCACAGTGGAAGGAACACAGGCCTTCAATATTAAGACCTAAATTTGCAAAAAACTTGGAGCTTGGTTTTTTGTTTTGTTTTGTTTTGTTTTGTTTGAATCAAACCACCACATCATTGAAAATTTTTACACGTTCTAATTATTCGGTTCCAAAACACCAAACTTGTCCTGCACACGGTCCCCATGGAAAGGCCCCCTCAGCAGGACAGCCACAGATGCTGCCATGAAAGGGCAGCAGGGTGCCCTCCTCCCTTGTTTTCTGCCTGGGCGGCCACCGGGTTTTGAAACCCATGCACCCTACTAAGTTTCTAGGGTGCAATTCGTGGACCCTTCCCTTTCCAATCCCAGCAGGTGGTCAAGGGCCCGCTGGCCTCCAAAGTGCCAGAAGCAGGGCTGGGCCAGCCGGCCAGAGTTCAGGGTTCTGGCCCTTGGACTTGCAGCGGACACTAGGCTGCTTGGGAAAACCGCACGGCTCTGACCTTTCAGCAAAGGGGTGGAGCGGTCAAGGCCTTGAGCCCAAAGGCGAGGCGTTTCTGCGACCGCCCGGTTGTGCCAACAGAGGGCGGACTACGTTGTTCCCTGCTCCACGCAGTCCCAGGTCCCTGACCTGTGGTCCGCACCCCTCCGCCGCGCCCACTGGATGCCGACCCTTGGGGACCCAGGAGCGCACGCAATGGGCGTTCCCAGCCGCCACGGCGACCCCCGAGAGGAGAACGGGGAAGCCCTCCCCCACCCCCGCCAGGAGCCGACCCCCGCCCCGCGCCGCCCCGCCCCTGCCATGCTCCCGGTGCCTTCCCAGCCGCAGTGGGGATCCCCGGAGCACAACTGGGACCGCCCCCCATCCCCGCCACGACCCGATTCCCGACCCGCGCCGCCCGGGTTCGCCCCGCCCTGGGCGCGCTCCCGGTGCGCGGCCCACCTTCACCACGGGCTCCCGGTGAGCCCCGCCCCCACGCCCGGTTCCAGGAGAGCCTCTGGGACCTCGCTCCCGCCGCCCGGTGAAACGGGAGGACAATCCATCCAGCCCACAGAGGCAATCCAAGCTGTGTAGAATTCAGGGTTCCAACGAGGGCTACGGAAAGGAAAGATGACCTGACCTAGGAGGGCCATGATATTCTATAGAACCGGACAAAGTTGGTTTCCAAGGAAACTTGATTCCTTGGAACTCGGAAAGCAGGTTCTTCTCATATGCAATTCCAAACCAAGAGCTCCTTCCCAAAGCCTGCCTGGCCGCCAGCCCCACCCCCCACTCCCCAGAAAAAACGGCTCAAAGAAATCTTTTCCATCTCAGGCGGAAAACTGGAAGATGTCTTGTCTTGTCTGTCTGGATTGATGTATGTGTCAGTGTGAGCCTTGTGATTTTTGATAATAGTGCTCAAGTTCTGAGTTCTTATTTCAATGGTCTCAAGACAAGGCAGCCCTTGCAAACCCAACTGCTTCCAATACAAGAAAACTTTGACCTCAGGGAATGTCAGAGTCCCGTGAACTGGGAACTAGTCAATATGAAATATCTAGTAGTTTTGTTTTTGCTCCTCTACTGTAGACATGTCTAAGAGTCATCAACATGAAGCACAAAATGTTCATAGTGCCTCGGTTTGTTCTAAGGTAAAAATTGCTATACCGTTTTATCTGTCACAAGCTTGTCAACAAGAAAGTACCTCGAAAGAACAGGAACAAAACGAAAAATTAAATGTCATATGAGCTTTTAGATAAACTATGAACACGAATTACACTCTACACTATCTGCCTATGAGGGTCTTGATTGAAGGCAGAGGAGAAGGGGACGACAGAGGCTAAGATGGTTGGATGGCATCACTGATTCGATGGACATGAGTTTGAGCAAGCCCCTGGAGTTGGTGATGGACACGGAAGCCCAGCGTCCTGCAGGCCACGGGGTCCCAAAGAGTCAGACACGACTGAGCAACTGAACGGAACTGAACATACAATCGTTTCTCCAGGTGTTCTGGTTACCCGAGTTTCTATCCTGTGCTAAACTAAGTGACGACAGTGTACTGAAGAGCTGGGTCATTTCCAAATAAATTAAAGTTCTGAAACATTCACGCCTTGAAAGGACCTCCCTTTTACACAGAAACAAAAGAGATTTTTGACTATCCAATAATAGTGTCTGGCACCATCCTGACATGTGAAACGTAAGAAAGCAATTTTTTTTGTTTTGTTTGGTTCTGATCTTGGGGGTGTGTGTGTGTGTGTGTGTGTGTGCGTGTGCGTGTGCGGGGGAGCTGGGGGGGGGCCGCTACTATCACTGATAGGTATGTTCACCAATCTGTCGAATGCCAATATAAAAGTCAGTTCTTGGTTGCTGAAGGGAAATGTATGACTTGGTATTAAAAGAAGGTATGTGGAATGAAATCGCATTTTCTGAAGGCAAACGACGTCGTTCTTTCTTCCAGGTGGCAGTTTCAGGATGGGAGAAGCAAAGGAATGGGTACAGAATAGGATAAGGAGGTTGGAGGGAAAGTGGACCCCCAGAAAAGAGTGTTGTGCCTAGCACAAGGTTTCTTGAGAGGTTGAACTGCCTTTGCTAATGGATTTTAAGTTTCTTTACCTCTTCTGTGATCTCTTCTAGGTTGACCTAGAACAGAAATCTTTTGTGAGCTTTGGCTAAGTGGAGAAGTATTGTTTCACGGTGACTTGTGTGATCCTACCTGACTGTTCTCAACCCTTTTGATATCTATGCACTGCTGCTGCTGCTGCTGCTAAGTCGTTTCAGTCGTGTCCGAGTCTGTATGACCCCATGGACGGCAGCCCACCAGGCCCCGCAGTCCCTGGGGTTCTCTAGGCAAGAACACTGGAGTGGGTTGCCATGTCCTCCTCCAATGCATGAAAGTGCAATGTGAAAGTGAAGTCGCTCAGTCGTGTCCGACTCTGAGCGACCCCATGGACTGCAGCCTGCCAGGCTCTTCCGTCCATGGGATTTTCCAGGCAAGAGTACTGGAGTGGGGTGCCGTTGCCTTCTCCCATATCTATTCACAAGCCTGCCTAAATCATTGACTTCTAGCCACCTTTGGGATGCCAAGGACCACCCACCCTTACCAGGCCGCAGAGGAGAGAAAACACTTACCACAGGAGGTCCGGGTAAGGAACAAGGAACTAACAAGCTCCCACCAACCGGGATTCTGCAGAGGTCAACAAGAGGTCAGCAAGAGATGGGAGACTGCAGTCCAGAGGTCCTAGCAACTTCCAGCGAGCAGCAAAGACCCAGCATAGTCCAAACGAATTCAATGTTACCAAAAACAAATAAATAAACGGACAGAAGTTCTTTGAACACATGACTGAGATTAGGGGTGAGGCAGAACATGTATGTGCCAGGATACTCTTAAAGTACGAGAAAGCAGAGAAAGGAAAGACAACTCTCAAGCTGTCGAAAGTGATCAAAATGAATGAGTACACAGTTTGACCTGTGTACACTAGCAGATAAAAATCTGAAAAGGAATTTTTAAAAAATTCCCTTTCAATACTGTCAACATGAATCAAATGCTTTGCCACGGATGTCACGAGGATGCAAGACTGGCACACTGGAAATTCTACACCGTGGCTGAAAAAGATCCTGAATACATGGACAGATATTCCATAGCGATGGAGAGACTTAAGATGGCAATACCATGGAATGCATCTTCAATCTGAAATGAAGATTCGATATGACTTGATCGCTCAGAGCTTTTGTGTCATCAAGTGTTATGGAAGGATAAAAGAGATCGAGAAAGCTGCTGACATAGACTTGGGGCGGGGGTGGGGGGGGCAGTAAGAGTACCCCTTCGGGTCTTTAGCCCGATGTGATGCAGCCACTAGCAGTCTGCTAAGGAAACAAAGGCAGTGTCTCAGAGCATGACACCAGACCCCTCACCCACGACATGCATTGAGATAACATGGGCAGCAGGTGAGTCATCCCGGGCTAAAAAATGATTGACATGAATCTTGAAGAAAGGCAGATTTCCAGGCAAATATGTCATTTCCTTAACATAGACGAGGAAAACAAGGTAGGAGGAAAACTTACTGTTTGGTTCAGGTCACTTCTGAGCCTTTTGGGGGAACCGACCTGAAGCCAGAGTCTAGCCGAAATACACAGGCTTTGAACA
The DNA here is from genome assembly GCF_032452875.1 of Bos javanicus. NCBI lineage: Eukaryota > Metazoa > Chordata > Mammalia > Artiodactyla > Bovidae > Bos > Bos javanicus. The sequence goes on from NW_026893863.1 coordinate 283,402, forward strand.
TCGCTGAAGACCAACATTTCCTAAGGAAAAAACGCATTGCTTAGCTCGAGGTCTGTCTGGGAAATTCTTACACATCAGGAGATGGCTCCGAGGTGGATTTCTACAAAGAACATCCATGCAAAGGACAAGCCTGCACAGCTCTGTGCACATCTGCCCCCTCCCCCCCTCACAGCCAGCAGCATTTCCAAGTGACCTCCTAAGGCCTTCGCCAAACTACAGGGGCACCTCTGGGTTTCCTGTTTCCCTCAATTTTCGGAATCTTTTCAAAAAAAAGAAAAACAAAAAACAAATTAAAAAAAAAAAAAACCCGCACATTTCTTCGTAGAATGCCACAGTGGAAGGAAAACAGGCCTTCAATATTAAGACCTAAATTTGCAAAAAACTTGGAGCTTGGTGTTTTGGTTTGTTTTGTTTTGTTTGAATCAAACCACCACATCATTGAAAATTTTTACACGTTCTAATTATTCGGTTCCAAAACACCAAACTTGTACTGCACTCGGTCCCCATGGAAAGGCCCCCTCAGCAGGACAGCCACAGATGCTGCCATGAAAGGGCAGCAGGGTGCCCTCCTCCCTTGTTTTCTGCCTGGGCGGCCACCGGGTTTTGAAACCCATGCACCCTACTAAGTTTCTAGGGTGCAATTCGTGGACCCTTCCCTTTCCCATCCCAGCAGGTGGTCAAGGGCCCGCTGGCCTCCAAAGTGCCAGAAGCAGGGCTGGGCCAGCCGGCCAGAGTTCAGGGTTCTGGCCCTTGGACTTGCAGCGGACACTAGGCTGCTTGGGAAAACCGCGCGGCTCTGACCTTTCAGCAAAGGGGTGGAGCGGTCAAGGCCTTGAGCCCAAAGGCGAGGCCTTTCTGCGACCGCCAGGTTGTGCCAACAGAGGGCGGACTACGTGGTTCCCTGCTCCACGCAGTCCCAGTTCCCTGACCTGTGGTCCGCACCCCTCCGCCGCGCCCACTGGATGCCGACCCTTGGGGACCCAGGAGCGCACGCAATGGGCGTTCCCAGCCGCCATGGCGACCCCCGAGAGGACAACGGGGAACCCCTCCCCTACCCCCGCCAGGAGCCGACCCCCGCCCCGCGCCGCCCCGCCCCTGCCATGCTCCCGGTGCCTTCCCAGCCGCAGTGGGGATCCCCGGAGCACAACTGGGACCGACCCCCACCCACAGCGATCGGAGTCTCCACCCGCGCCGCCCGGGTTGACCCCGCCCCGGGTGCGCTCCCGGCGCGGGTCCAGCCCCAGTGGCGGCCTCCGAGAGCACAACCGGGATGCCCGCCCCCGCTCCGCCATGACCGGACCCCCGCCCCCCGCCGCCCGGGTTCACCCCGCCCCTGGTGCGATCCCAGCGCGTTTCCAGCAGCAGTGGCCACCCCCGGGAGCACAACTGGGACCGCCCCCCATCCCCGCCACGACCCGATTCCCGACCCGCGCCGCCCGGCTTCGCCCCGCCCCGGGCGCGCTCCCGGTGCGCTGCCCACCTTCACCACGGGCTCCCGGTGAGCCCCGCCCCCACGCCCGGTTCCAGGAGAGCCTCTGGGACCTCGCTCCCGCCGCCCGGTGAAACGGGAGGACAATCCATCCAGCCCACAGAGGCAATCCAAGCTGTCTAGAATTCAGGGATCCAACGAGGACTACGGAAAGGAAAGATGACCTGACCTAGGAGGGCCATGATATTCTATAGAACCGGACAAAGTTGGTTTCCAAGGAAACTTGATTCCTTGGAACCCGGAAAGCTGGTTCTTTTCATATGCAATTCCAAACACTTAGCTCCTTCCCAAAGCCTGCCTGGCCGCCAGCCCCACCCCCCACTCCCCAGAAAAAACGGCTCAAAGACATCTTTTCCATCTCAGGCGGAAAACTGGAAGATGTCTTGTCTTGTCTGTCTGGATTGATGTATGTGTCAGTGTGAGCCTTGTGATTTTTGATAATAGTGCTCAAGTTCTGAGTTCTTATTTCAATGGTCTCAAGACAAGGCAGCCCTTGCCAACCCAACTGCTTCCAATACAAGAAAACATTGACCTCAGGGAATGTCAGAGTCCCGTGAACTGGGAACTAGTCAATATTAAATATCTAGTAGTTTTGGTTTTGCTCCTCTACTGTAGACATGTCTAAGAGTCATCAACATGAAGCACAAAATGTTCATAGTGCCTCGGTTTGTTCTAAGGTAAAAATTGCTATATCGTTCTATCTGTCACAAGCTTGTCAACAAGAAAGTACCTCGAAAGAACAGGAACAAAACGAAAAATTAAATGTGATATGAGCTTTTAGATAAACTATGAACACTAATTACACTCGAAAATATCTGCCTATGAGAGTCTTGATTGAAGGCAGAGGAGAAGGGGACGACAGAGGCTAAGATGGTTGGATGGCATCACTGATTCGATGGACATGAGTTTGAGCAAGCCCCTGGAGTTGGTGATGGACACGGAAGCCCAGCGTCCTGCAGGCCACGGGGTCCCAAAGAGTCAGACACGACTGAGCAACTGAACGGAACTGAACTTACAATCGTTTCTCCAGGTGTTTTGGTTACCCGAGTTTCTATCCTGTGCTAAACTAAGTGACGACAGTGTACTGAAGAGCTGGGTCATTTCCAAATAAATTAAAGTTCTGAAACATTCACGCCTTGAAAGGACCTCCCTTTTACACAGAAACAAAAGAGATTTTTGACTATCCAATAATAGTGTCTGGCACCATCCTGACATGTGAAACGTAAGAAAGCAATTTTTTTTTGTTTTGTTTGGTTCTGATCTTGGGGGTGTGTCTGTGTGTGTGTGTGTGTGCGTGCGTGTGCGCGTGCGTGTGCGGGGGAGGGGGGGGCGCTACTATCACTGATAGGTATGTTCACCAATCTGTCGAATGCCAATATAAAAGTCAGTTCTTGGTTGCTGAAGGGAAATGTATGACTTGGTATTAAAAGAAGGTATGTGGCATGAAATCGCATTTTCTGAAGGCAAACGACGTCGTTCTTTCTTCCAGGTGGCAGTTTCAGGATGGGAGAAGCAAAGGAATGGGTACAGAATGGGATAAGGAGGTTGGAGGGAAAGTGGACCCCCAGAAAAGAGTGTTGTGCCTAGCACAAGGTTTCTTGAGAGGTTGAACTGCCTTTGCTAATGGATTTTAAGTTTCTTTACCTCTTCCGTGATCTCTTCTAGGTTGACCTAGAACAGAAATCTTTTGTGAGCTTTGGCTAAGTGGAGAAGTATTGTTTCACGGTGACTTGTGTGATCCTACCTGACTGTTCTCAACCCTTTTGATAGCTATGCACTGCTGCTGCTGCTGCTGCTAAGTCGTTTCAGTCGTGTCCGAGTCTGTGTGACCCCATGGACGGCAGCCCACCAGGCCCCGCAGTCCCTGGGGTTCTCTAGGCAAGAACACTGGAGTGGGTTGCCATGTCCTCCTCCAATGCATGAAAGTGCAATGTGAAAGTGAAGTCGCTCAGTCGTGTCCGACTCTGAGCGACCCCATGGACTGCAGCCTGCCAGGCTCTTCCGTCCATGGGATTTTCCAGGCAAGAGTACTGGAGTGGGGTGCCGTTGCCTTCTCCCATATCTATTCACAAGCCTGCCTAAATCATTGACTTCTAGCCACCTTTGGGATGCCAATGACCACCCACCCTTACCAGGCCGCAGAGGAGAGAAAACACTTACCACAGGAGGTCCGGGTAAGGAACAAGGAACTAACAAGCTCCCACCAACCGGGATTCTGCAGAGGTCAACAAGAGGTCAGCAAGAGATGGGAGACTGCAGTCCAGAGGTCCTAGCAACTTCCAGCGAGCAGCAAAGACCCAGCATAGTCCAAACGAATTCAATGTTACCAAAAACAAATAAATAAACGGACAGAAGTTCTTTGAACACATGACTGAGATTAGGGGTGAGGCGGAACATGTATGTGCCAGGATACTCTTAAAGTACCAGAAAGCAGAGAAAGGAAAGACAACTCTGCTGTCCAAAGTGATCAAAATGAATGAGTACACAGTTTGACCTGTGTACACTAGCAGAGAAAAATCTGAAAAGAATTTAAAAAAATTCCCTTTCAATACTGTCAACATGAATCAAATGCTTTGCCACGGATGTCACGAGGATGCAAGACTGGCACACTGGAAATTCTACACCGTGGCTGAAAAAGATCCTGAATACATGGACAGATATTCCATAGCGATGGAGACTTAAGAGCAATACCATGGAATGCATCTTCAATCTGAAATGAAGATTCGATATGACTTGATCGCTCAGAGCTTTTGTGTCATCAAGTGTTATGGAAGGATAAAGAGATCAGAAAGCTGCTGACATAGACTTGGGGCGGGGTGGGGGGCAGTAGGCCCCTTCGGGTCTTTAGCCCGATGTGATGCAGCCACTAGCAGTCTGCTAAGGAAACAAAGGCAGTGTCTCAGAGCATGACACCAGACCCCCTCACCCACGACATGCATTGAGATAACATGGGCAGCAGGTGAGTCATCCCGGGCTAAAAAATGATTGACATGAATCTTGAAGAAAGGCAGATTTCCAGGCAAATATGTCATTTCCTTAACATAGACGAGGAGAACAAGGTAGGAGGAAAACTTACTGTTTGGTTCAGGTCACTTCTGAGCCTTTTGGGGGAACCGACCTGAAGCCAGAGTCTAGCCGAAATACACAGGCTTTGAACATCGCTGAAGACCAACATTTCCTAAGGAAAAACGCATTGCTTAGCTCGAGGTCTGTCTGGGAAATTCTTACACATCAGGAGATGGCTCCGAGGTGGATTTCTACAAAGAACATCCATGCAAAGGACAAGCCTGCACAGCTCTGTGCACATCTGCCCCCTCCCCCTCACAGCCAGCAGCATTTCCAAGTGACCTCCTAAGGCCTTCGCCAAACTACAGGGGCACCTCTGGGTTTCCTGTTTCCCTCATTTTTCGGAATCTTTTCTAAAAAAAAGAAAAACAAAAAACAAATTAAAAAAAAAAAAACCCGCACATTTCTTCGTAGAATGCCACAGTGGAAGGAAAACAGGCCTTCAATATTAAGACCTAAATTTGCAAAAACTTGGAGCTTGGTGTTTTGGTTTGTTTTGTTTTGTTTGAATCAAACCACCACATCATTTAAAATTTTTACACGTTCTAATTATTCGGTTCCAAAACACCAAACTTGTGCTGCACACGGTCCCCATGGAAAGGCCCCCTCAGCAGGACAGCCACAGATGCTGCCATGAAAGGGCAGCAGGGTGCCCTCCTCCCTTGTTTTCTGCCTGGGCGGCCACCGGGTTTTGAAACCCATGCACCCTACTAAGTTTCTAGGGTGCAATTCGTGGACCCTTCCCTTTCCCATCCCAGCAGGTGGTCAAGGGCCCGCTGGCCTCCAAAGTGCCAGAAGCAGGGCTGGGCCAGCCGGCCAGAGTTCAGGGTTCTGGCCCTTGGACTTGCAGCGGACACTAGGCTGCTTGGGAAAACCGCGCGGCTCTGACCTTTCAGCAAAGGGGTGGAGCGGTCAAGGCCTTGAGCCCAAAGGCGAGGCCTTTCTGCGACCGCCAGGTTGTGCCAACAGAGGGCGGACTACGTGGTTCCCTGCTCCACGCAGTCCCAGTTCCCTGACCTGTGGTCCGCACCCCTCCGCCGCGCCCACTGGATGCCGACCCTTGGGGACCCAGGAGCGCACGCAATGGGCGTTCCCAGCCGCCATGGCGACCCCCGAGAGGACAACGGGGAACCCCTCCCCCACCCCCGCCAGGAGCCGACCCCCGCCCCGCGCCGCCCCGCCCCGGCCATGCTCCCGGTGCCTTCCCAGCCGCAGTGGGGATCCCCGGAGCACAACAGGGACCGACCCCCACCCACAGCGATCGGAGTCTCCACCCGCGCCGCCCGGGTTGCCCCCCGCGGTGCGCTCCCGGCGCGGGTCCAGCCCCAGTGGCGGCCTCCGAGAGCACAACCGGGATGCCCGCCCCGCTCCGCCATGACCGGACCCCCGCGCCCCCGCCCCGCCGCCCGGGTTCACCCCGCCCCTGGTGCGATCCCAGCGCGTTTCCAGCAGCAGTGGCCACCCCCGGGAGCACAACTGGGACCGCCCCCATCCCCGCCACGACCCGATTCCCGACCCGCGCCGCCCGGCTTCGCCCCGCCCCGGGCGCGCTCCCGGTGCGCTGCCCACCTTCACCACGGGCTCCCGGTGAGCCCCGCCCCCACGCCCGGTTCCAGGAGAGCCTCTGGGACCTCGCTCCCGCCGCCCGGTGAAACGGGAGGACAATCCATCCAGCCCACAGAGGCAATCCAAGCTGTCTAGAATTCAGGGATCCAACGAGGACTACGGAAAGGAAAGATGACCTGACCTAGGAGGGCCATGATATTCTATAGAACCGGACAAAGTTGGTTTCCAAGGAAACTTGATTCCTTGGAACCCGGAAAGCTGGTTCTTTTCATATGCAATTCCAAACCATTAGCTCCTTCCCAAAGCCTGCCTGGCCGCCAGCCCCACCCCCCCCTCCCCAGAAAAAACGGCTCAAAGACATCTTTTCCATCTCAGGCGGAAAACTGGAAGATGTCTTGTCTTGTCTGTCTGGATTGATGTATGTGTCAGTGTGAGCCTTGTGATTTTTGATAATAGTGCTCAAGTTCTGAGTTCTTATTTCAATGGTCTCAAGACAAGGCAGCCCTTGCCAACCCAACTGCTTCCAATACAAGAAAACATTGACCTCAGGGAATGTCAGAGTCCCGTGAACTGGGAACTAGTCAATATTAAATATCTAGTAGTTTTGTTTTTGCTCCTCTACTGTAGACATGTCTAAGAGTCATCAACATGAAGCACAAAATGTTCATAGTGCCTCGGTTTGTTCTAAGGTAAAAATTGCTATACCGTTTTATCTGTCACAAGCGTGTCAACAAGAAAGTACCTCGAAAGAACAGGAAGAAAACGAAAAATTAAATGTCATATGAGCTTTTAGATAAACTATGAACACTAATTACACTCTACACTATCTGCCTATGAGGGTCTTGATTGAAGGCAGAGGAGAAGGGGACGACAGAGGCTAAGATGGTTGGATGGCATCACTGATTCGATGGACATGAGTTTGAGCAAGCCCCTGGAGTTGGTGATGGACACGGAAGCCCAGCGTCCTGCAGGCCACGGGGTCCCAAAGAGTCAGACACGACTGAGCAACTGAACGGAACTGAACTTACAATCGTTTCTCCAGGTGTTTTGGTTACCCGAGTTTCTATCCTGTGCTAAACTAAGTGACGACAGTGTACTGAAGAGCTGGGTCATTTCCAAATAAATTAAAGTTCTGAAACATTCACGCCTTGAAAGGACCTCCCTTTTACACAGAAACAAAAGAGATTTTTGACTATCCAATAATAGTGTCTGGCACCATCCTGACATGTGAAACGTAAGAAAGCAATTTTTTTTGTTTTGTTTGGTTCTGATCTTGGGGGTGTGTGTGTGTGTGTGTGTGTGTGTGTGTGTGTGCGTGGGGGGGGGCGGGGGGGGGGGGGGGGCCGCTACTATCACTGATAGGTATGTTCACCAATCTGTCGAATGCCAATATAAAAGTCAGTTCTTGGTTGCTGAAGGGAAATGTATGACTTGGTATTAAAAGAAGGTATGTGGAATGAAATCGCATTTTCTGAAGGCAAACGACGTCGTTCTTTCTTCCAGGTGGCAGTTTCAGGATGGGAGAAGCAAAGGAATGGGTACAGAATGGGATAAGGAGGTTGGAGGGAAAGTGGACCCCCAGAAAAGAGTGTTGTGCCTAGCACAAGGTTTCTTGAGAGGTTGAACTGCCTTTGCTAATGGATTTTAAGTTTCTTTACCTCTTCCGTGATCTCTTCTAGGTTGACCTAGAACAGAAATCTTTTGTGAGCTTTGGCTAAGTGGAGAAGTATTATTGTTTCACGGTGACTTGTGTGATCCTACCTGACTGTTCTCAACCCTTTTGATATCTATGCACTGCTGCTGCTGCTGCTGCTAAGTCGTTTCAGTCGTGTCCGAGTCTGTGTGACCCCATGGACGGCAGCCCACCAGGCCCCGCAGTCCCTGGGGTTCTCTAGGCAAGAACACTGGAGTGGGTTGCCATGTCCTCCTCCAATGCATGAAAGTGCAATGTGAAAGTGAAGTCGCTCAGTCGTGTCCGACTCTGAGCGACCCCATGGACTGCAGCCTGCCAGGCTCTTCCGTCCATGGGATTTTCCAGGCAAGAGTACTGGAGTGGGGTGCCGTTGCCTTCTCCCATATCTATTCACAAGCCTGCCTAAATCATTGACTTCTAGCCACCTTTGGGATGCCAATGACCACCCACCCTTACCAGGCCGCAGAGGAGAGAAAACACTTACCACAGGAGGTCCGGGTAAGGAACAAGGAACTAACAAGCTCCCACCAACCGGGATTCTGCAGAGGTCAACAAGAGGTCAGCAAGAGATGGGAGACTGCAGTCCAGAGGTCCTAGCAACTTCCAGCGAGCAGCAAAGACCCAGCATAGTCCAAACGAATTCAATGTTACCAAAAACAAATAAATAAACGGACAGAAGTTCTTTGAACACATGACTGAGATTAGGGGTGAGGCAGAACATGTATGTGCCAGGATACTCTTAAAGTACGAGAAAGCAGAGAAAGGAAAGACAACTCTCAAGCTGTCCAAAGTGATCAAAATGAATGAGTACACAGTTTGACCTGTGTACACTAGCAGATAAAAATCTGAAAAGGAATTTTTAAAAAATTCCCTTTCAATACTGTCAACATGAATCAAATGCTTTGCCACGGATGTCACGAGGATGCAAGACTGGCACACTGGAAATTCTACACCGTGGCTGAAAAAGATCCTGAATACATGGACAGATATTCCATAGCGATGGAGAGACTTAAGATGGCAATACCATGGAATGCATCTTCAATCTGAAATGAAGATTCGATATGACTTGATCGCTCAGAGCTTTTGTGGCATCAAGTGTTATGGAAGGATAAAAGAGATCGAGAAATGCTGACATAGACTTGGGGCGGGGTGGGGGGGCAGTAAGAGTACCCCCTTCGGGTCTTTAGCCCGATGTGATGCAGCCACTAGCAGTCTGCTAAGGAAACAAAGGCAGTGTCTCAGAGCATGACACCAGACCCCCTCACCCACGACATGCATTGAGATAACATGGGCAGCAGGTGAGTCATCCCGGGCTAAAAATGATTGACATGAATCTTGAAGAAAGGCAGATTTCCAGGCAAATATGTCATTTCCTTAACATAGACGAGGAGAACAAGGTAGGAGGAAAACTTACTGTTTGGTTCAGGTCACTTCTGAGCCTTTGGGAACCGACCTGAAGCCAGAGTCTAGCCGAAATACACAGGCTTTGAACATCGCTGAAGACCAACATTTCCTAAGGAAAAAACGCATTGCTTAGCTCGAGGTCTGTCTGGGAAATTCTTACACATCAGGAGATGGCTCCGAGGTGGATTTCTACAAAGAACATCCATGCAAAGGACAAGCCTGCACAGCTCTGCCCCCTCCCCCTCACAGCCAGCAGCATTTCCAAGTGACCTCCTAAGGCCTTCGCCAAACTACAGGGGCACCTCTGGGTTTCCTGTTTCCCTCATTTTCGGAATCTTTTCTAAAAAAAAGAAAAACAAAAAACAAATTAAAAAAAAAAAAAAACCCGCACATTTCTTCGTAGAATGCCACAGTGGAAGGAAAACAGGCCTTCAATATTAAGACCTAAATTTGCAAAAAACTTGGAGCTTGGTGTTTTGGTTTGTTTTGTTTTGTTTGAATCAAACCACCACATCATTGAAAATTTTTACACGTTCTAATTATTCGGTTCCAAAACACCAAACTTGTACTGCACACGGTCCCCATGGAAAGGCCCCCTCAGCAGGACAGCCACAGATGCTGCCATGAAAGGGCAGCAGGGTGCCCTCCTCCCTTGTTTTCTGCCTGGGCGGCCACCGGGTTTTGAAACCCATGCACCCTACTAAGTTTCTAGGGTGCAATTCGTGGACCCTTCCTTTCCCATCCCAGCAGGTGGTCAAGGGCCCGCTGGCCTCCAAAGTGCCAGAAGCAGGGCTGGGCCAGCCGGCCAGAGTTCAGGGTTCTGGCCCTTGGACTTGCAGCGGACACTAGGCTGCTTGGGAAAACCGCGCGGCTCTGACCTTTCAGCAAAGGGGTGGAGCGGTCAAGGCCTTGAGCCCAAAGGCGAGGCCTTTCTGCGACCGCCAGGTTGTGCCAACAGAGGGCGGACTACGTGGTTCCCTGCTCCACGCAGTCCCAGTTCCCTGACCTGTGGTCCGCACCCCTCCGCCGCGCCCACTGGATGCCGACCCTTGGGGACCCAGGAGCGCACGCAATGGGCGTTCCCAGCCGCCATGGCGACCCCCGAGAGGACAACGGGGAACCCCTCCCCTACCCCCGCCAGGAGCCGACCCCCGCCCCGCGCCGCCCCGCCCCTGCCATGCTCCCGGTGCCTTCCCAGCCGCAGTGGGGATCCCCGGAGCACCACTGGGACCGACCCCCACCCACCGCGATCGGAGTCTCCACCCGCGCCGCCCGGGGTGACCCCGCCCCGGGGCGCTCCCGGCGCGGGTCCAGCCCCAGTGGCGGCCTCCGAGAGCACAACCGGGATGCCCGCCCCCGCTCCGCCATGACCGGACCCCCGCCCCCCGCCGCCCGGGTTCACCCCGCCCCTGGTGCGATCCCAGCGCGTTTCCAGCAGCAGTGGCCACCCCCGGGAGCACAACTGGGACCGCCCCCCATCCCCGCCACGACCCGATTCCCGACCCGCGCCGCCCGGCGTCGCCCCGCCCCGGGCGCGCTCCCGGTGCGCTGCCCACCTTCACCACGGGCTCCCGGTGAGCCCCGCCCCACGCCCGGTTCCAGGAGAGCCTCTGGGACCTCGCTCCCGCCGCCCGGTGAAACGGGAGGACAATCCATCCAGCCCACAGAGGCAATCCAAGCTGTCTAGAATTCAGGGATCCAACGAGGACTACGGAAAGGAAAGATGACCTGACCTAGGAGGGCCATGATATTCTATAGAACCGGACAAAGTTGGTTTCCAAGGAAACTTGATTCCTTGGAACCCGGAAAGCTGGTTCTTTTCATATGCAATTCCAAACACTTAGCTCCTTCCCAAAGCCTGCCTGGCCGCCAGCCCCACCCCCCACTCCCCAGAAAACAACGGCTCAAAGACATCTTTTCCATCTCAGGCGGAAAACTGGAAGATGTCTTGTCTTGTCTGTCTGGATTGATGTATGTGTCAGTGTGAGCCTTGTGATTTTTGATAATAGTGCTCAAGTTCTGAGTTCTTATTTCAATGGTCTCAAGACAAGGCAGCCCTTGCCAACCCAACTGCTTCCAATACAAGAAAACATTGACCTCAGTGAATGTCAGAGTCCCGTGAACTGGGAACTAGTCAATATTAAATATCTAGTAGTTTTGGTTTTGCTCCTCTACTGTAGACATGTCTAAGAGTCATCAACATGAAGCACAAAATGTTCATAGTGCCTCGGTTTGTTCTAAGGTAAAAATTGCTATACCGTTATATCTGTCACAAGCTTGTCAACAAGAAAGTACCTCGAAAGAACAGGAAGAAAACGAAAAATTAAATGTCATATGAGCTTTTAGATAAACTATGAACACGAATTACACTCTACACTATCTGCCTATGAGGGTCTTGATTGAAGGCAGAGGAGAAGGGGACGACAGAGGCTAAGATGGTTGGATGGCATCACTGATTCGATGGACATGAGTTTGAGCAAGCCCCTGGAGTTGGTGATGGACACGGAAGCCCAGCGTCCTGCAGGCCACGGGGTCCCAAAGAGTCAGACACGACTGAGCAACTGAACGGAACTGAACTTACAATCGTTTCTCCAGGTGTTTTGGTTACCCAGTTTCTATCCTGTGCTAAACTAAGTGACGACAGTGTACTGAAGAGCTGGGTCATTTCCAAATAAATTAAAGTTCTGAAACATTCACGCCTTGAAAGGACCTCCCTTTTACACAGAAACAAAAGAGATTTTTGACTATCCAATAATAGTGTCTGGCACCATCCTGACATGTGAAACGTAAGAAAGCAATTTTTTTGTTTTGTTTGGTTCTGATCTTGGGGGTGTGTGTGTGTGTGTGTGTGTGTGTGTGTGTGCGTGTGCGCGTGGGAGCTGGGGGGGGCCGCTACTATCACTGATAGGTATGTTCACCAATCTGTCGAATGCCAATATAAAAGTCAGTTCTTGGTTGCTGAAGGGAAATGTATGACTTGGTATTAAAAGAAGGTATGTGGAATGAAATCGCATTTTCTGAAGGCAAACGACGTCGTTCTTTCTTCCAGGTGGCAGTTTCAGGATGGGAGAAGCAAAGGAATGGGTACAGAATGGGATAAGGAGGTTGGAGGGAAAGTGGACCCCCAGAAAAGAGTGTTGTGCCTAGCACAAGGTTTCTTGAGAGGTTGAACTGCCTTTGCTAATGGATTTTAAGTTTCTTTACCTCTTCCGTGATCTCTTCTAGGTTGACCTAGAACAGAAATCTTTGTGAGCTTTGGCTAAGGGAGAAGTATTATTGTTTCACGGTGACTTGTGTGATCCTACCTGACTGTTCTCAACCCTTTTGATATCTATGCACTGCTGCTGCTGCTGCTGCTAAGTCGTTTCAGTCGTGTCCGAGTCTGTGTGACCCCATGGACGGCAGCCCACCAGGCCCCGCAGTCCCTGGGGTTCTCTAGGCAAGAACACTGGAGTGGGTTGCCATGTCCTCCTCCAATGCATGAAAGTGCAATGTGAAAGTGAAGTCGCTCAGTCGTGTCCGACTCTGAGCGACCCCATGGACTGCAGCCTGCCAGGCTCTTCCGTCCATGGGATTTTCCAGGCAAGAGTACTGGAGTGGGGTGCCGTTGCCTTCTCCCATATCTATTCACAAGCCTGCCTAAATCATTGACTTCTAGCCACCTTTGGGATGCCAATGACCACCCACCCTTACCAGGCCGCAGAGGAGAGAAAACACTTACCACAGGAGGTCCGGGTAAGGAACAAGGAACTAACAAGCTCCCACCAACCGGGATTCTGCAGAGGTCAACAAGAGGTCAGCAAGAGATGGGAGACTGCAGTCCAGAGGTCCTAGCAACTTCCAGCGAGCAGCAAAGACCCAGCATAGTCCAAACGAATTCAATGTTACCAAAAACAACTAAATAAACGGACAGAAGTTCTTTGAACACATGACTGAGATTAGGGGTGAGGCAGAACATGTATGTGCCAGGATACTCTTAAAGTACGAAAGCAGAGAAAGGAAAGACAACTCTCAAGCTGTCCAAAGTGATCAAAATGAATGAGTACACAGTTTGACCTGTGTACACTAGCAGATAAAAATCTGAAAAGGAATTTTTAAAAAATTCCCTTTCAATACTGTCAACATGAATCAAATGCTTTGCCACGGATGTCACGAGGATGCAAGACTGGCACACTGGAAATTCTACACCGTGGCTGAAAAAGATCCTGAATACATGGACAGATATTCCATAGCGATGGAGAGACTTAAGATGGCAATACCATGGAATGCATCTTCAATCTGAAATGAAGATTCGATATGACTTGATCGCTCAGAGCTTTTGTGTCATCAAGTGTTATGGAAGGATAAAAGAGATCGAGAAAGCTGCTGACATAGACTTGGGGCGGGGTGGGGGGGGGCAGTAAGAGTACCCCCTTCGGGTCTTTAGCCCGATGTGATGCAGCCACTAGCAGTCTGCTAAGGAAACAAAGGCAGTGTCTCAGAGCATGACACCAGACCCCCTCACCCACGACATGCATTGAGATAACATGGGCAGCAGGTGAGTCATCCCGGGCTAAAAAATGATTGACATGAATCTTGAAGAAAGGCAGATTTCCAGGCAAATATGTCATTTCCTTAACATAGACGAGGAGAACAAGGTAGGAGGAAAACTTACTGTTTGGTTCAGGTCACTTCTGAGCCTTTTGGGGGAACCGACCTGAAGCCAGAGTCTAGCCGAAATACACAGGCTTTGAACATCGCTGAAGACCAACATTTCCTAAGGAAAAACGCATTGCTTAGCTCGAGGTCTGTCTGGGAAATTCTTACACATCAGGAGATGGCTCCGAGGTGGATTTCTACAAAGAACATCCATGCAAAGGACAAGCCTGCACAGCTCTGTGCACATCTGCCCCCTCCCCCTCACAGCCAGCAGCATTTCCAAGTGACCTCCTAAGGCCTTCGCCAAACTACAGGGGCACCTCTGGGTTTCCTGTTTCCCTCATTTTTCGGAATCTTTTCTAAAAAAAGAAAAACAAAAACAAATTAAAAAAAAAAAAAAACCCACATTTCTTCGTAGAATGCCACAGTGGAAGGAAAACAGGCCTTCAATATTAAGACCTAAATTTGCAAAAAACTTGGAGCTTGGTGTTTTGGTTTGTTTTGTTTTGTTTGAATCAAACCACCACATCATTGAAAATTTTTACACGTTCTAATTATTCGGTTCCAAAACACCAAACTTGTACTGCACACGGTCCCCATGGAAAGGCCCCTCAGCAGGACAGCCACAGATGCTGCCATGAAAGGGCAGCAGGGTGCCCTCCTCCCTTGTTTTCTGCCTGGGCGGCCACCGGGTTTTGAAACCCATGCACCCTACTAAGTTTCTAGGGTGCAATTCGTGGACCCTTCCTTTCCCATCCCAGCAGGTGGTCAAGGGCCCGCTGGCCTCCAAAGTGCCAGAAGCAGGGCTGGGCCAGCCGGACCAGCGGACACTAGGCTGCTTGGGAAAACCGCGCGGCTCTGACCTTTCAGCAAAGGGGTGGAGCGGTCAAGGCCTTGAGCCCAAAGGCGAGGCCTTTCTGCGACCGCCAGGTTGTGCCAACAGAGGGCGGACTACGTGGTTCCCTGCTCCACGCAGTCCCAGTTCCCTGACCTGTGGTCCGCACCCCTCCGCCGCGCCCACTGGATGCCGACCCTTGGGGACCCAGGAGCGCACGCAATGGGCGTTCCCAGCCGCCATGGCGACCCCGAGAGGACAACGGGGAACCCCTCCCCTACCCCCGCCAGGAGCCGACCCCCGCCCCGCGCCGCCCGCCCCTGCCATGCTCCCGGTGCCTTCCCAGCCGCAGTGGGGATCCCCGGAGCACAACTGGGACCGACCCCCACCCACAGCGATCGGAGCCGCCCCGCGCCGCCCGGGTTGACCCCGCCCCGGGTGCGCCGCGGGTCCAGCCCCAGTGGCGGCCTCCGAGAGCACAACCGGGATGCCCGCCCCCGCTCCGCCATGACCGGACCCCCGCCCCCGCCCCCGCCGCCCGGGTTCACCCCGCCCCTGGTGCGATCCCAGCGCGTTTCCAGCAGCAGTGGCCACCCCGGGAGCACAACTGGGACCGCCCCCATCCCCGCCACGACCCGATTCCCGACCCGCGCCGCCCGGCCGCCCCGCCCCGGGCGCGCTCCCGGTGCGCTGCCCACCTTCACCACGGGCTCCCGGTGAGCCCCGCCCCCACGCCCGGTTCCAGGAGAGCCTCTGGGACCTGGCTCCCGCCGCCCGGTGAAACGGGAGGACAATCCATCCAGCCCACAGAGGCAATCCAAGCTGTCTAGAATTCAGGGATCCAACGAGGACTACGGAAAGGAAAGATGACCTGACCTAGGAGGGCCATGATATTCTCTAGAACCGGACAAAGTTGGTTTCCAAGGAAACTTGATTCCTTGGAACCCGGAAGCTGGTTCTTTTCATATGCAATTCCAAACACTTAGCTCCTTCCCAAAGCCTGCCTGGCCGCCAGCCCCACCCCCCACTCCCCAGAAAACGGCTCAAAGACATCTTTTCCATCTCAGGCTGAAAACTGGAAGATGTCTTGTCTTGTCTGTCTGGATTGATGTCTGTGTCAGTGTGAGCCTTGTGATTTTTGATAATAGTGCTCAAGTTCTGAGTTCTTATTTCAATGGTCTCAAGACAAGGCAGCCCTTACCAACCCAACTGCTTCCAATACAAGAAAACATTGACCTCAGTGAATGTCAGAGTCCCGTGAACTGGGAACTAGTCAATATGAAATATCTAGTAGTTTTGGTTTTGCTCCTCTACTGTAGACATGTCTAAGAGTCATCAACATGAAGCACAAAATGTTCATAGTGCCTCGGTTTGTTCTAAGGTAAAAATTGCTATACCGTTATATCTGTCACAAGCTTGTCAACAAGAAAGTACCTCGAAAGAACAGGAAGAAAACGAAAAATTAAATGTCATATGAGCTTTAGATAAACTATGAACACTAATTACACTCTACACTATCTGCCTATGAGGGTCTTGATTGAAGGCAGAAGAGAAGGGGACGACAGAGGCTAAGATGGTTGGATGGCATCACTGATTCGATGGACATGAGTTTGAGCAAGCCCCTGGAGTTGGTGATGGACACGGAAGCCCAGCGTCCTGCAGGCCACGGGGTCCCAAAGAGTCAGACACAGTAACTGAACGGAACTGAACGCAATTGAATCCAACTGTTTTAAGGTTCCAGTTTTATCCTATGCTAAACTAAGTGACGACAGTGTACTGAAGAGCTGGGTCATTTCCAAATAAATTGAAGTTCTGAAACATTTACGTCTTGAAAGGACTCCTTCTACACAGAAACAAAAGAGATTTTTGACTATCCAATAATAGTGTTGGCACCATCCTGACATGTGAAACGTAGGAAAGCAATTGTTTTTTTGGTTTGATTGGTTCCATGTGTCAGTGGTGGTGTTCTGTGTCTGTGTGCGTGCGTGCGTGCTCTGCATTTGCTAGGCCTGCACCACTGCCGTTCTATCTTCTAGGCAGTTTGTATGGGATGTTTTCTGCAAGGAATGGCAAATAAAAGTCAGGAGGTTGGAGGGAAAGGGACCCCTGGGGTAGTTAGTGGCAGAGCCTAGCACAAGGCTTGAGAGGTTGAACTGCTTTGCTAATGGATTTTAAGTTTTCATCCTTCAGATTCTTCAGGGTTGACTAGAACAGTAATCTTTAGAGCTGGCTATGGAGAGGTTGTCACGGTGACCTGTGGATCCCCTGACTGTTCTCAGCCTTTTGATGCCTATGCACTGCTGCTGCTGCTTGCAGTTGTCAGTTGTCCACACCTGTGCCTTGGTCCCAAGGACTTTAAGTCACTGGAGGGGTTTGCCCTTACATGTGGTCCCAATTCGTGTTGACCTCAGACGGAAATGCCTGGCTCGCTCCATGGATTTTCCAGGCAAGAGTCTGCTGAGCATCGATTCCTATTGGTCAGCCTGATGACTTTGTTTACCTGGGATGCGACACTCACCCACCCATCTAACACAGGAGGAGGTCCGGGTGCGAACTGCGTCCACTAAGCTCCCACCAACCGATCTCTGCATCCTGAAGAGCAGCAAAGACCCAGCATAGTCCAAACGAATTCCCCAATTTGGGTACTAAAAACAAATAAATAAACGGACAGAAGTTCTTTGAACACATGACTGAGATTAGGGTAGAGGAGAACATGTATGTGCTAGGATACTGATGACAGAGCAGAGAAAGGAAAGACAACTCTCAAGCTGCCAAAGTGATCAAAATGAATGAGTACACAGTTTGACCTGTGTATATCAGCAGATAAAAATTAAAGAATTTTTAAAAATCTATACGTCAACATGAATCAAATGCTTTGCCACGGATGTCACGAGATGCAAGACTGGCACACTTGGAAATTCTACACCGATTAAAAAGATCCTGAATACAGACAGATATTCCATACGCGATGGGAGAGACTTAGATGGCAATACAATGGAATGCATCTTCAATCTGAAATGAAGATTCGATATGACTTGATCGCTCAGAGCTTGTGTCATCAAGTGTTATGGAAGGATAAAAGAGATCAGGAAAGCTTGACATAGACTGGGGCGGGGTGGGGGCAGTAGAAAACCTCTCTGAAATTCCTAGCCCGATGTGATGCAGCCACTAGCAGTCTGTGAAGGAACAGTAAAGGCAGTCTTCAGAGCATGACACTGCAGACCCTCACCCACGACATGGCATTGAGATAACATGGGGCAGCAGGTGAGTCATCCGGCTAAAAAATGATTGACATGAATCTTGAAGAAAAGATTTCCAGGCAAATATGTCATTTCTAACATAGACGAGGAGAACAAGGTAGGAGGAAAACTTACTGTTTGGTTCAGGTCACTTCTGAGCCTTTTGGGGGAACTGACCTGAAGCCAGAGTCTAGCAGAAATACACAGGCTTTGAACATCGCTGAAGACCAACATTTCCTAAGGAAAAACGCATTGCTTAGCTCGAGGTCTGTCTGGGAAATTCTTACACATCAGGAGATGGCTCCGAGGTGGATTTCTACAGAACATCCATGCAAAGGACAAGCCTGCACAGCTCTGTGCACATCTGCCCTCTCCCCTCACAGCCAGCAGCATTTCCAAGTGACTTCCTAAGGCCTTCGCCAAACTACAGGGGCACTCTGGGTTTCTGTTTCATTTTTCGGAGTCTTTTCTTAAAAAAAAGAAAAACAAAAAACAAATTAAAAAAAAAAAAAAAACCCACATTTCTTCGTAGAATGCCACAGTGGAAGGAAAACAGGCCTTCAATATTAAGACCTAAATTTGCAAAAAACTTGGAGCTTGGTGTTTTGTTTTGTTTGTTTTGTTTTGTTTGAATCAAACCACTACATCATTGAAATTTTTACACGTGCCTAATATTCGGTTCCAAAACACAAACTTAGGTGTACTAGGACCCTTCCCCTTTCCCCATCCCAGTGAGGAACAGTGGGCCCCTTTAAGTCTGCAGTGCCCTGTGCTAGGCTAGGCCAGCTGGCCAGAGTTCAGGGGTTCTGCCCTTGGACTTGCAAGGACATCTGGCTGTTGGTAAAATGACCTCATTTAAGGTTTGAGTCCCAGTCTTTAACCGCTAGGTTGTGCAATGAGAGGGCGGACTACGTGGGTTCTGCTCACAGTCCCAGTTTGACCTGTGGTCCGCAGACTTCCGCCGCCCACTGATGCCGATTCCGGGGACCCTGAGAGCGCACGCCATGGGCGTTCCCAGCCGCCATGGCGACCCCCAGGACAACAGAACCTTCCTCTCCCCCCACAGAGCCAGCCCCCGCCTCCGCTGCCTTGCCGCAGCGGCATGCTCCAGGCCGCGTGGGACCCCGGAGGACAACTGGACCCCCCACCCACAGCGATCGAGTCTCCACCCGCGGCAGCCGGGCACTGGCCCACGGGCAGGCCTGCGGGTCCAGCCCCAGTGGCGGCCTCCGAGAGCACAACTGGGATGCCCGCCCCCGCCTGCTGGCGGACCGACCCCCGCCCCCGCCCCCCGCCGCCGGCTGACCACCTGCCTGGTGCGATCCCCAGCGGGTTTCCAGCAGCAGGCCACCCCGGGAGCACTCTGGGACCGCTTCCCATCCCCGCCACGACCCGATTCCCGACCCGCGCCGCCTGGCTGCCCGCCCTGGCGCGCTCCCGGTGCGCTGCCCACCTTCACCACGGGCCTCGGTGGTCCCCGCCCCTAACGCCCGGTTCCAGGAGAGCCTCTGGGAGCCCGGTGAAACGGGAGACCATCACAGAGGCAATCCAAGCTGTCTAGAATTCAGGGATCCAACGAGGACTACGGAAAGGAAAGATGACCTGACCTAGGAGGGCCATGATATTCTATAGAACCGGACAAAGTTGGTTTCCAGAAACTTGATTCCTTGGAACCCGGAAAGCTGGTTCTTTTCATATGCAATTCCAAACACTTAGCTCCTTACCAAAGCCTGCCTGGCCGACAGCCCCACCCCCCACTCCCCAGAAAAAAACGGCTCAAAGACATCTTTTCCATCTCAGGCGGAAAACTGGAAGATGTCTTGTCTTGTCTGTCTGCATTGATGTATGTGTCAGTGTGAGCCTTGTGATTTTTGATAATAGTGCTCAAGTTCTGAGTTCTTATTTCAATGGTCTCAAGACAAGGCAGCCCTTGCCAACCCAACTGCTTCCAATACAAGAAAACTTTGACCTCAGGGAATGTCAGAGTCCCGTGAACTGGGAACTAGTCAATATTAAATATCTAGTAGTTTTGGTTTTGCTCCTCTACTGTAGACATGTCTAAGAGTCATCAACATGAAGCACAAAATGTTCATAGTGCCTCGGTTTGTTCAAGGTAAAAATTGCTATACCGTTTTATCTGTCACAAGCTTGTCAACAAGAAAGTACCTCGAAAGAACAGGAAGAAAACGAAAAATTAAATGTCATATGAGCTTTTAGATAAACTATGAACACTAATTACACTCTACACTATCTGCCTATGAGGGTCTTGATTGAAGGCAGAGGAGAAGGGGACGACAGAGGCTAAGATGGTTGGATGGCATCACTGATTCGATGGACATGAGTTTGAGCAAGCCCCTGGAGTTGGTGATGGACACGGAAGCCCAGCGTCCTGCAGGCCACGGGTCCCAAAGAGTCAGACACGACTGAGCAACTGAACAGAACTGAACTTACAATCGTTTCTCCAGGTGTTTGGTTACCCGAGTTTCTATCCTGTGCTAAACTAAGTGACGACAGTGTACTGAAGAGCTGGGTCATTTCCAAATAAATTAAAGTTCTGAAACATTCACGCCTTGAAAGGACCTCCCTTTTACACAGAAACAAAAGAGATTTTTGACTATCCAATAATAGTGTCTGGCACCATCCTGACATGTGAAACGTAAGAAAGCAATTTTTTGTTTTTTGATCTGTGTCTGTGTGTGTGTGTGTGTGTGTGTGTGTGTGCGTGTGCGGGGCGCTACTATCACTGATAGGTATGTTCACCAATCTGTCGAATGCCAATATAAAAGTCAGTTCTTGGTTGCTGGGAAATGTATGACTTGGTATTAAAAGAGTATGTGGAATGAAATCGCATTTTCTGAAGGCAAAACGTCGTTCTTTCTTCCAGGTGGCAGTTTCAGGATGGGAGAAGCAAAGGAATGGGTACAGAATGGGATAAGGAGGTTGGAGGGAAAGTGGACCCCCAGAAAAGAGTGTTGTGCCTAGCACAAGGTTTCTTGAGAGGTTGAACTGCCTTTGCTAATGGATTTTAAGTTTCTTTACCTCTTCCGTGATCTCTTCTAGGTTGACCTAGAACAGAAATCTTTTGTTAGCTTTGGCTAAGTGGAGAAGTATTATTGTTTCACGGTGACTTGTGTGATCCTACCTGACTGTTCTCAACCCTTTTGATATCTATGCACTGCTGCTGCTGCTGCTGCCAAGTCGTTTCAGTCGTGTCCGAGTCTGTGTGACCCCATGGACGGCAGCCCACCAGGCCCCGCAGTCCCTGGGGTTCTCTAGGCAAGAACACTGGAGTGGGTTGCCATGTCCTCCTCCAATGCATGAAAGTGCAATGTGAAAGTGAAGTCGCTCAGTCGTGTCCGACTCTGAGCGACCCCATGGACTGCAGCCTGCCAGGCTCTTCCGTCCATGGGATTTTCCAGGCAAGAGTACTGGAGTGGGGTGCCTGCCTTCTCCCATATCTATTCACAAGCCTGCCTAAATCATTGACTTCTAGCCACCTTTGGGATGCCAATGACCACCCACCCTTACCAGGCCGCAGAGGAGAGAAAACACTTACCACAGGAGGTCCAGGTAAGGAACAAGGAACTAACAAGCTCCCACCAACCGGGATTCTGCAGAGGTCAACAAGAGGTCAGCAAGAGATGGGAGACTGCAGTCCAGAGGTCCTAGCAACTTCCAGCAGCAAGACCCAGCATAGTCCAAACGAATTCAATGTTACCAAAAACAAATCAATAAACGGACAGAAGTTCTTTGAACACATGACTGAGATTAGGGGTGAGGCAGAACATGTATGTGCCAGGATACTCTTAAAGTACTAGAAAGCAGAGAAAGGAAAGACAACTCTCAAGCTGTCCAAAGTGATCAAAATGAATGAGTACACAGTTTGACCTGTGTACACTAGCAGATAAAAATCTGAAAAGGATTTTAAAAAATTCTTTCAATACTGTCAACATGAATCAAATGCTTTGCCACGGATGTCACGAGGATGCAAGACTGGCACACTGGAAATTCTACACCGTGGCTGAAAAAGATCCTGAATACATGGACAGATATTCCATAGCGATGGAGAGACTTAAGATGGCAATACCATGGAATGCATCTTCAATCTGAAATGAAGATTCGATATGACTTGATCGCTCAGAGCTTTTGTGTCATCAAGTGTTATGGAAGGATAAAAGAGATCCAGAAAGCTGCTGACATAGACTGGGGCGGGGTGGGGGGGGCAGTAAGAGTACCCCCTGGTCTTTAGCCCGATGTGATGCAGCCACTAGCAGTCTGCTAAGGAAACAAAGGCAGTGTCTCAGAGCATGACACCAGACCCCTCACCCACGACATGCATTGAGATAACATGGGCAGCAGGTGAGTCATCCCGGGCTAAAAATGATTGACATGAATCTTGAAGAAAGGCAGATTTCCAGGCAAATATGTCATTTCCTTAACATAGACGAGGAGAACAAGGTAGGAGGAAAACTTACTGTTTGGTTCAGGTCACTTCTGAGCCTTTTGGGGGAACCGACCTGAAGCCAGAGTCTAGCCGAAATACACAGGCTTTGAACATCGCTGAAGACCAACATTTCCTAAGGAAAAACGCATTGCTTAGCTCGAGGTTTGTCTGGGAAATTCTTACATCAGGAGATGGCTCCGAGGTGGATTTCACAAAGAACATCCATGCAAAGGACAAGCCTGCACAGCTCTGTGCACATCTGCCCCCTCCCCCCACAGCCAGCAGCATTTCCAAGTGACCTCCTAAGCTTCGCCAAACTGGGCACCTCTGGGTTTCTGTTCTCATTTTGGAATCTTTTCTAAAAAAAAGAAAAAAACAAAAAACAAATTAAAAAAAAAAACCGCACATTTCTTCGTAGAATGCCACAGTGGAAGGAAAACAGGCCTTCAATATTAAGACCTAAATTTGCAAAAAACTTGGAGCTTGGTGTTTTGTTTTGTTTTGTTTTGTTTGAATCAAACCACCACATCATTGAAAATTTTTACACGTTCTAATTATTCGGTTCCAAAACACCAAACTTGTACTGCACACGGTCCCCATGGAAAGGCCCCCTCAGCAGGACAGCCACAGATGCTGCCATGAAAGGGCAGCAGGGTGCCCTCCTCCTTGTTTTCTGCCTGGGCGGCCACCGGGTTTTGAAACCCATGCACCCTACTAAGTTTCTGGGGTGCAATTCGTGGACCCTTCCCTTTCCCATCCCAGCAGGTGGTCAAGGGCCCGCTGGCCTCCAAAGTGCCAGAAGCAGGGCTGGGCCAGCCGGCCAGAGTTCAGGGTTCTGGCCCTTGGACTTGCAGCGGACACTAGGCTGCTTGGGAAAACCGCGCGGCTCTGACCTTTCAGCAAAGGGGTGGAGCGGTCAAGGCCTTGAGCCCAAAGGCGAGGCCTTTCTGCGACCGCCAGGTTGTGCCAACAGAGGGCGGACTACGTGGTTCCCTGCTCCACGCAGTCCCAGTTCCCTGACCTGTGGTCCGCACCCCTCCGCCGCGCCCACTGGATGCCGACCCTTGGGGACCCAGGGGCGCACGCAATGGGCGTTCCCAGCCGCCATGGCGACCCCGAGGACAACGGGGAACCCCCCCCCTACCCCCGCCAGGAGCCGACCCCCGCCCCCGCCGCCCCGCCCCTGCCATGCTCCCGGTGCCTTCCCAGCCGCAGTGGGGATCCCCGGAGCACAACTGGGACCGAGCCCCCACCCACAGCGATCGGAGTCTCCACCCGCGCCGCCCGGGTTGACCCCGCCCCGGGTGCGCTCCCGGCGGGTCCAGCCCCAGTGGCGGCCTCCGAGAGCACAACCGGGATGCCCGCCCCGCTCCGCCATGACCGGACCCCGCCCCCGCCCCCCGCCCCCGCCGCCCGGGTTCACCCCGCCTGGTGCGATCCCAGCGCGTTTCCAGCAGCAGTGGCCACCCCCGGGAGCACAACTGGGACCGCCCCCATCCCGCCACGACCCGATTCCCGACCCGCCGCCGCTTCGCCCCGCCCCGGGCGCGCTCCCGGTGCGCTGCCCACCTTCACCACGGGCTCCCGGTGAGCCCCGCCCCCACGCCCGGTTCCAGGAGAGCCTCTGGGACCTCGCTCCCGCCGCCCGGTGAAACGGGAGGACAATCCATCCAGCCCACAGAGGCAATCCAAGCTGTCTAGAATTCAGGGATCCAACGAGGACTACGGAAAGGAAAGATGACCTGACCTAGGAGGGCCATGATATTCTATAGAACCGACAAAGTTGGTTTCCAAGGAAACTTGATTCCTTGGAACCCGGAAAGCTGGTTCTTTTCATATGCAATTCCAAACACTTAGCTCCTTCCCAAAGCCTGCCTGGCCGCCAGCCCCACCCCCACTCCCCAGAAAAAACGGCTCAAAGACATCTTTTCCATCTCAGGCGGAAAACTGGAAGATGTCTTGTCTTGTCTGTCTGGATTGATGTATGTGTCAGTGTGAGCCTTGTGATTTTTGATAATAGTGCTCAAGTTCTGAGTTCTTATTTCAATGGTCTCAAGACAAGGCAGCCCTTGCCAACCCAACTGCTTCCAATACAAGAAAACATTGACCTCAGTGAATGTCAGAGTCCCGTGAACTGGGAACTAGTCAATATTAAATATCTAGTAGTTTTGGTTTTGCTCCTCTACTGTAGACATGTCTAAGAGTCATCAACATGAAGCACAAAATGTTCATAGTGCCTCGGTTTGTTCTAAGGTAAAAATTGCTATACCGTTTTATCTGTCACAAGCTTGTCAACAAGAAAGTACCTCGAAAGAACAGGAAGAAAACGAAAAATTAAATGTCATATGAGCTTTTAGATAAACTATGAACACTAATTACACTCTACACTATCTGCCTATGAGGGTCTTGATTGAAGGCAGAGGAGAAGGGGACGACAGAGGCTAAGATGGTTGGATGGCATCACTGATTCGATGGACATGAGTTTGAGCAAGCCCCTGGAGTTGGTGATGGACACGGAAGCCCAGCGTCCTGCAGGCCACGGGGTCCCAAAGAGTCAGACACGACTGAGCAACTGAACGGAACTGAACTTACAATCGTTTCTCCAGGTGTTTTGGTTACCCGAGTTTCTATCCTGTGCTAAACTAAGTGACGACAGTGTACTGAAGAGCTGGGTCATTTCCAAATAAATTAAAGTTCTGAAACATTCACGCCTTGAAAGGACCTCCCTTACACAGAAACAAAAGAGATTTTTGACTATCCAATAATAGTGTCTGGCACCATCCTGACATGTGAAACGTAAGAAAGCAATTTTTTTTTGTTTTGTTTGGTTCTGATCTTGGGTGTGTGTGTGTGCGTGTGCGTGTGCGGGGGAGCTGGGGGGGGCGCTACTATCACTGATAGGTATGTTCACCAATCTGTCGAATGCCAATATAAAAGTCAGTTCTTGGTTGCTGAAGGGAAATGTATGACTTGGTATTAAAAGAAGGTATGTGGAATGAAATCGCATTTTCTGAAGGCAAACGACGTCGTTCTTTCTTCCAGGTGGCAGTTTCAGGATGGGAGAAGCAAAGGAATGGGTACAGAATGGGATAAGGAGGTTGTAGGGAAAGTGGACCCCCAGAAAAGAGTGTTGTGCCTAGCACAAGGTTTCTTGAGAGGTTGAACTGCCTTTGCTAATGGATTTTCAGTTTCTTTACCTCTTCCGTGATCTCTTCTAGGTTGACCTAGAACAGAAATCTTTGTGAGCTTTGGCTAAGTGGAGAAGTATTATTGTTTTCACGGTGACTTGTGTGATCCTACCTGACTGTTCTCAACCCTTTGATATCTATGCACTGCTGCTGCTGCTGCTGCTAAGTCGTTTCAGTCGTGTCCGAGTCTGTGTGACCCCATGGACGGCAGCCCACCAGGCCCCGCAGTCCCTGGGGTTCTCTAGGCAAGAACACTGGAGTGGGTTGCCATGTCCTCCTCCAATGCATGAAAGTGCAATGTGAAAGTGAAGTCGCTCAGTCGTGTCCGACTCTGAGCGACCCCATGGACTGCAGCCTGCCAGGCTCTTCCGTCCATGGGATTTTCCAGGCAAGAGTACTGGAGTGGGGTGCCGTTGCCTTCTCCCATATCTATTCACAAGCCTGCCTAAATCATTGACTTCTAGCCACCTTTGGGATGCCAATGACCACCCACCCTTACCAGGCCGCAGAGGAGAGAAAACACTTACCACAGGAGGTCCGGGTAAGGAACAAGGAACTAACAAGCTCCCACCAACCGGGATTCTGCAGAGGTCAACAAGAGGTCAGCAAGAGATGGGAGACTGCAGTCCAGAGGTCCTAGCAACTTCCAGCGAGCAGCAAAGACCCAGCATAGTCCAAACGAATTCAATGTTACCAAAAACAAATAAATAAACGGACAGAAGTTCTTTGAACACATGACTGAGATTAGGGGTGAGGCAGAACATGTATGTGCCAGGATACTCTTAAAGTACGAGAAAGCAGAGAAAGGAAAGACAACTCTCAAGCTGTCCAAAGTGATCAAAATGAATGAGTACACAGTTTGACCTGTGTACACTAGCAGATAAAAATCTGAAAAGGAATTTTTAAAAAATTCCTTTCAATACTGTCAACATGAATCAAATGCTTTGCCACGGATGTCACGAGGATGCAAGACTGGCACACTGGAAATTCTACACCGTGGCTGAAAAAGATCCTGAATACATGGACAGATATTCCATAGCGATGGAGAGACTTAAGATGGCAATACCATGGAATGCATCTTCAATCTGAAATGAAGATTCGATATGACTTGATCGCTCCAGAGCTTTTGTGTCATCAAGTGTTATGGAAGGATAAAAGAGATCGAGAAAGCTGCTGACATAGACTTGGGGCGGGGTGGGGGCAGTAAGAGTACCCCCTTCGGGTCTTTAGCCCGATGTGATGCAGCCACTAGCAGTCTGCTAAGGAAACAAAGGCAGTGTCTCAGAGCATGACACCAGACCCCTCACCACGACATGCATTGAGATAACATGGGCAGCAGGTGAGTCATCCCGGGCTAAAAAATGATTGACATGAATCTTGAAGAAAGGCAGATTTCCAGGCAAATATGTCATTTCCTTAACATAGACGAGGAGAACAAGGTAGGAGGAAAACTTACTGTTTGGTTCAGGTCACTTCTGAGCCTTTTGGGGGAACCGACCTGAAGCCAGAGTCTAGCCGAAATACACAGGCTTTGAACATCGCTGAAGACCAACATTTCCTAAGGAAAACGCATTGCTTAGCTCGAGGTCTGTCTGGGAAATTCTTACACATCAGGAGATGGCTCCGAGGTGGATTTCTACAAAGAACATCCATGCAAAGGACAAGCCTGCACAGCTCTGTGCACATCTGCCCCTCCCCCCTCACAGCCAGCAGCATTTCCAAGTGACCTCCTAAGGCCTTCGCCAAACTACAGGGGCACCTCTGGGTTTCCTGTTTCCCTCATTTTCGGAATCTTTTCAAAAAAAGAAAAACAAAAAACAAATTAAAAAAAAAAAAAAAACCTGCACATTTCTTCGTAGAATGCCACAGTGGAAGGAAAACAGGCCTTCAATATTAAGACCTAAATTTGCAAAAAACTTGGAGCTTGGTGTTTTGGTTTGTTTTGTTTTGTTTGAATCAAACCACCACATCATTGAAAATTTTTACACGTTCTAATTATTCGGTTCCAAAACACCAAACTTGTACTGCACACGGTCCCCATGGAAAGGCCCCTCAGCAGGACAGCCACAGATGCTGCCAGGGCAGCAGGGTGCCTCCCCTTGTTTTCTGCCTGGGCGGCCACCGGGTTTTGAAACCCATGCACCCTACTAAGTTTCTAGGGTGCAATTCGTGGACCCTTCCCTTTCCCATCCCAGCAGGTGGTCAAGGGCCCGCTGGCCTCCAAAGTGCCAGAAGCAGGGCTGGGCCAGCCGGCCAGAGTTCAGGGTTCTGGCCCTTGGACTTGCAGCGGACACTAGGCTGCTTGGAAAGCGCGCGGCTCTGACCTTTCAGCAAAGGGGTGGAGCGGTCAAGGCCTTGAGCCCAAAGGCGAGGCCTTTCTGCGACCGCCAGGTTGTGCCAACAGAGGGCGGACTACGTGGTTCCCTGCTCCACGCAGTCCCAGTTCCCTGACCTGTGGTCCGCACCCCTCCGCCGCGCCCACTGGATGCCGACCCTTGGGGACCCAGGAGCGCACGCAATGGGCGTTCCCAGCCGCCATGGCGACCCCCGAGAGGACAACGGGGAACCCCTCCCCTACCCCCGCCAGGAGCCGACCCCCGCCCCGCGCCGCCCGCCCCTGCCATGCTCCCGGTGCCTCCCAGCCGCAGTGGGGATCCCCGGAGCACAACTGGGACCGACCCCACCCACAGCGATCGGAGTCTCCACCCGCGGGTTGACCCCGCCCGGGTGCGCGCGGGTCCAGCCCCAGTGGCGGCCTCCGAGAGCACAACCGGGATGCCCGCCCCCCGCTCCGCCATGACGGACCCCCGCCCCCGCCCCCCGCCCCCGCCGCCCGGGTTCACCCCGCCCCTGGTGCGATCCCAGCGCGTTTCCAGCAGCAGTGGCCACCCCCGGGAGCACAACTGGGACCGCCCCCATCCCCGCCACGACCCGATTCCCGACCCGCGCCGCCCGGCCGCCCCGCCCCGGGCGCGCTCCCGTGCGCTGCCCACCTTCACCACGGGCCCCGGTGAGCCCCGCCCCCACGCCCGGTTCCAGGAGAGCCTCTGGGACCTCGCTCCGCCGCCCGGTGAAACGGGAGGACAATCCATCCAGCCCACAGAGGCAATCCAAGCTGTCTAGAATTCAGGGATCCAACGAGGACTACGGAAAGGAAAGATGACCTGACCTAGGAGGGCCATGATATTCTATAGAACCGGACAAAGTTGGTTTCCAAGGAAACTTGATTCCTTGGAACCCGGAAAGCTGGTTCTTTTCATATGCAATTCCAAACACGTAGCTCCTTCCCAAAGCCTGCCTGGCCGCCAGCCCCACCCCCTCTCCCCAGAAAAACGGCTCAAAGACATCTTTTCCATCTCAGGCGGAAAACTGGAAGATGTCTTGTCTTGTCTGTCTGGATTGATGTCTGTGTCAGTGTGAGCCTTGTGATTTTTGATAAAAGTGCTCAAGTTCTGAGTTCTTATTTCAATGGTCTCAAGACAAGGCAGCCCTTGCCAACCCAACTGCTTCCAATACAAGAAAACATTGACCTCAGTGAATGTCAGAGTCCCGTGAACTGGGAACTAGTCAATATTAAATATCTAGTAGTTTTGGTTTTGCTCCTCTACTGTAGACATGTCTAAGAGTCATCAACATGAAGCACAAAATGTTCATAGTGCCTCGGTTTGTTCTAAGGTAAAAATTGCTATACCGTTTTATCTGTCACAAGCTTGTCAACAAGAAAGTACCTCGAAAGAACAGGAAGAAAACGAAAAATTAAATGTCATATGAGCTTTTAGATAAACTATGAACACTAATTACACTCTACACTATCTGCCTATGAGGGTCTTGATTGAAGGCAGAGGAGAAGGGGACGACAGAGGCTAAGATGGCTGGATGGCATCACTGATTCGATGGACATGAGTTTGAGCAAGCCCCTGGAGTTGGTGATGGACACGGAAGCCCAGCGTCCTGCAGGCCACGGGTCCCAAAGAGTCAGACACGACTGAGCAACTGAACGGAACTGAACTTACAATCGTTTCTCCAGGTGTTTTGGTTACCTGAGTTTCTATCCTGTGCTAAACTAAGTGATGACAGTGTACTGAAGAGCTGGGTCATTTCCAAATAAATTAAAGTTCTGAAACATTCACGCCTTGAAAGGACCTCCCTTTTACACAGAAACAAAAGAGATTTTTGACTATCCAATAATAGTGTCTGGCACCATCCTGACATGTGAAACGAAGAAAGCAATTTTTTGTTTTGTTTGGTTCTGATCTTGGGTGTGTCTGTGTGTGTGTGTGTGTGTGTGTGTGTGCGCGTGTGCGTGTGCGGGGGAGCTAGGGGGGGGGGGGGCGCTACTATCACTGATAGGTATGTTCACCAATCTGTCGAATGCAATATAAAAGTCAGTTCTTGGTTGCTGAAGGGAAATGTATGACTTGGTATTAAAGAAGGTATGTGGAATGAAATCGCATTTTCTGAAGGCAACGACGTCTTCTTTCTTCCAGGTGGCAGTTTCAGGATGGGAGAAGCAAAGGAATGGGTACAGAATGGGATAAGGAGGTTGGAGGGAAAGTGGACCCCAGAAAAGAGTGTTGTGCCTAGCACAAGGTTTCTTGAGAGGTTGAACTGCCTTTGCTAATGGATTTTAAGTTTCTTTACCTTTCCGTGATCTCTTCTAGGTTGACCTAGAACAGAAATCTTTTGTTAGCTTTGGCTAAGTGGAGAAGTATTATTGTTTCACGGTGACTTGTGTGATCCTACCTGACTGTTCTCAACCCTTTTGATATCTATGCACTGCTGCTGCTGCTGCTGCTAAGTCGTTTCAGTCGTGTCCGAGTCTGTGTGACCCCATGACGGCAGCCCACCAGGCCCCGCAGTCCCGGGTTCTCTAG
The DNA here is from genome assembly GCF_032452875.1 of Bos javanicus. Classification (NCBI taxonomy): domain Eukaryota; kingdom Metazoa; phylum Chordata; class Mammalia; order Artiodactyla; family Bovidae; genus Bos; species Bos javanicus. The sequence continues at coordinate 313,838 of NW_026893863.1, forward strand.
GCAAGAACACGGAGTGGGCCATGTCCTCCTCCAATGCATGAAAGTGCAATGTGAAAGTGAAGTCGCTCAGTCGTGTCCGACTCTGAGCGACCCCATGGACTGCAGCCTGCCAGGCTCTTCCGTCCATGGGATTTTCCAGGCAAGAGTACTGGAGTGGGGTGCCGTTGCCTTCTCCCATATCTATTCACAAGCCTGCCTAAATCATTGACTTCTAGCCACCTTTGGGATGCCAATGACCACCCACCCTTACCAGGACACAGAGGAGAAAACACTTACCACAGGAGGTCCGGGTAAGGAACAAGGAACTAACAAGCTCCCACCAAGGACTGCAGGAGGTCAACAAGAGGTCAGCAAGAGATGGGAGACTGCAGTCCAGAGGTCCTAGCAACTTCCAGCGAGCAGCAAAGACCCAGCATAGTCCAAACGAATTCAATGTTACCAAAAACAAATAAATAAACGGACAGAAGTTCTTTGAACACATGACTGAGATTAGGGGTGAGGAAGAACATGTAGTGCCAGGATACTCTTAAAGTACGAAAGCAGAGAAAGGAAAGACAACTCTCAAGCTGTCCAAAGTGATCAAATGAATGAGTACACAGTTTGACCTATGTACACTAGCAGATAAAATCTGAAAAGGAATTTTTAAAAAAATTCCCTTTCAATACTGTCAACATGAATCAAATGCTTTACGGATGTCACGAGGATGCAAGACTGGCACACTGGAAATTCTACACCGTGGCTGAAAGATCCTGAATACATGGACAGATATTCCATAGCGATGGAGAGACTTAAGATGGCAATACCATGGAATGCATCTTCAATCTGAAATGAAGATTCGATATGACTTGATCGCTCAGAGCTGTGTAACAAGTGTTATGGAAGGATAAAAGAGATCGAAAGCTGCTGACATAGACTTGGGGCGGGGTGGGGGGCAGGCAGTAGCCCCTGCGGCTTAGCCCGATGTGATGCAGCCACTAGCAGTCTGCTAAGGAAACAAAGGCAGTGTCTCAGAGCATGACACCAGACCCCTCACCCACGACATGCATTGAGATAACATGGGCAGCAGGTGAGTCATCCCGGGCTAAAAATGATTGACATGAATCTTGAAGAAAGGCAGATTTCCAGGCAAATATGTCATTTCCTTAACATAGACGAGGAGAACAAGGTAGGAGGAAAACTTACTGTTTGGTTCAGGTCACTTCTGAGCCTTTTGGGAACGACCTGAAGCCAGAGGCCTAGCTGAAATACACAGGCTTTGAACATCGCTGAAGACCAACATTTCCTAAGGAAAAAACGCATTGCTAGCTCGAGGTCTGTCTGGGAAATTCTTACACATCGCTCCGGGGTGGATTTCTACAAAGAACATCCATGCAAAGGACAAGCACAGCTCTGTGCACATCTGCCCCTCCCCCTCACAGCCAGCAGCATTTCAAGGACCTCTAAGGCCTTCACAAACTACAGGCACCTCTGGGTTTCTGTTTCATTTTTGAATCTTTCAAAAAAAGAAAAACAAAAAAAAAAAAAAAAAAAACCCGCACATTTCTTCGTAGAATGCCACAGTGGAAGGAAAACAGGCCTTCAATATTAAGACTAAATTTGCAAAAACTTGGAGCTTGGTGTTTTGTTTGTTTTGTTTTGTTTGAATCAAACCACCACATCATTGAAAATTTTTACACGTTCTAATTATTCGGTTCCAAAACACCAAACTTGTACTGCACACGGTCCCCATGGAAAGGCCCCTCAGCAGGACAGCCACAGATGCTGCCATGAAAGGGCAGCAGGGTGCCCTCCTCCCTTGTTTTCTGCCTGGGCGGCCACCGGGTTTTGAACCCATGCACCCTACTAGCCAGTTTCTGGTGCACTTGTGGACCCTTCCCTTCCCATCCCAGGGCCCGCTGGCCTCCAAAGTGCCAGAAGCAGGGCTGGGCCAGCCGGCCAGAGTTCAGGTTCTGGCCCTTGGACTTGCAGCGGACACTAGGCTGCTTGGGAAAACCGCGCGGCTCTGACCCTTCAGCAAGTGGAGCGGTCAAGGCCTGGGCCAAAGGCGAGGCGTTTCTGCGACCGCCAGGTTGTGCCAACAGAGGGCGGACTACGTGGTTCCCTGCTCCACGCAGTCCCAGTTCCCTGACCTGTGGTCCGCACCCCTCCGCCGCGCCCACTGGATGGACTCCTTGGGGACCCAGAGCACGCAATGGGCGTTCCCAGCCGCCATGGCGACCCCCGAGAGGACAGTCTGGGAACCCCTCCCCTACCCCCGCCAGGAGCCGACCGCCCGCGCCGCCCGCCCTGCCATGCTCCCGGTGCCTTCCCAGCCGCAGTGGGGATCCCCTGGAGCACAACTGGGACCGACCCCCACCCACAGCGTCGGAGTCTCCACCCGCGCCGCCCGGGTTGCCTCGCCCTGTGCGCTCCGGCGCGGGTCCAGCCCCAGTGGCGGCCTCCGAGAGCACAGCGATGCGGCCCCCGCTCCGCACCGGACCCCGCCGCCCGGGTTCACCCTAGCCCCTGGTGCGATCCCAGCGCGTCTCCAGCAGCAGTGGCCACCCCGAGAGCACAACTGGGACCGCCCCCATCCCCGCCACGGCCCCCGCCCCGGGCGCGCCTCGCGGTGCGCTGCCCACCTTCACCACGGGCCCCGGTGAGCCCCGCCCCCACGGTTCCAGGAGGAGCCTCTGGGACCTCGCTCCTGCCGCCCGGTGAAACAGGAGGACAATCCATCCAGCCCACAGAGGCAATCCAAGCTGTCTAGAATTCAGGGATCCAACGAGGACTACGGAAAGGAAAGATGACCTGACCTAGGAGGGCCATGATATTCTAGAACCGGACAAAGTTGGTTCCAAGGAAACTTGATTCCTTGGAACCCGGAAAGCTGGTTCTTTTCATATGCAATTCCAAACCACGGAGCTCCTTCCCAAAGCCTGCCTGGCCGCCAGCCCCACCCCCCACTCCCCAGAAAACGGCTCAAAGACATCTTTTCCATCTCAGGGGAAAACTGGAAGATGTCTTGTCTTGTCTGTCTGGATTGATGTAGTGTCAGTGTGAGCCTTGTGATTTTTGATAATAGTGCTCAAGTTCTGAGTTCTTATTTCAATGGTCTCAAGACAAGGCAGCCCTTGCAAACCCAACTGCTTCCAATATTGGAAAACATTGACCTCAGTGAATGTCAGAGTCCCGTGAACTGGGAACTAGTCAATATGAAATATCTAGTAGTTTTGCTTTTGCTCCTCTACTGTAGACATGTCTAAGAGTCATCAACATGAAGCACAAAATGTTCATAGTGCCTCGGTTTGTTCTAAGGTAAAATTGCTATATCGTTTTATCTGTCACAAGTTTAATAACAAGAAAGTACCTCGAAAGAACAGGAACAAAACGAAAAATTAATGTCATATGAGCTTTTAGATAAACTATGAACACTAATTATATCTCGAAAATATCTGCCTATGAGAGTCTTGATTGAAGGCAGAGGAGAAGGTGGACGACAGAGGCAAGATGGTTGGATGGCATCACTGATTCGATGGACATGAGTTTGAGCAAGCCCCTGAGTTGGTGATGGACACGGAAGCCCAGCATCCTGCAGGCCACGGGGTCCCAAAGAGTCAGACACGACTGAGCAACTGAACTGAACTGAACTTACAATCGTTTTCAGGTGTTTTGGTTACCCGAGTTTCTATCCTGTGCTAAACTAAGTGACGACAGTGTACTGAAGAGCTGGGTCATTTCCAAATAAATTAAAGTTCTGAAACATTCACGCCTTGAAAGGACCTCCCTTTTACACAGAAACAAAAGAGATTTTTACTAT